>NC_139624.1:56488635-56998635 GCF_964638095.1 Poromitra crassiceps
ATCGTTGACCAGAAGAGAGGGAGAGGACATCACACCGCAAGCCTGTCGACAGCCGGGGTCAACAGCCGACCCTGAAAAGTCCTGGGACGTGAATTCGGGCCCAGGCCGGTGGATTTATCTTGTCCAGCCTTCTTCTCTTCAGGAAAACGATCGACGGGATCCAGATCAAGCCAAAGACCTAAGATACACGGTAAGAAAAGACTAACTATAGTTCTCCCTGGAGGGGAGGTTAAAAATAAAAAACTATAGTTCTCCCTGCAGAGGAGGTTAAAAATAAGAGAAACGAAAAGTACTTGTGGGTGAATGAAGTGAAAGGTAGTGTGTATGTGCGAGTGAGTACGAATGTCACCAGTGGAGTTGAATTGAAGTACACAAAGTGAAAGTAATATATCTCTGAAGGTTTTGCTATATTATAAATTGTGAAAAATCAGCTATAGAAAAGATCATAAAAGATTATTTTTAATGGGGAAGAAATAACACAGAATTGTCTAATAATAGTAATATCAATATCCATATTTTGAGTTGAATTTTAGATTCTTCCAATTTATGTTGCTATGTAAATTAGACACAAAGGTGTATGCTATAAATTTAAACAACAAGGTGAACCTAATGCAAGATTAGGTCACGTTGGGTTAGTATTCCTTTGTATTATTGTGTTACACTGGGGAAAATGAATGTAAATGACTATATGAGAAATAGAACTTCGTGACTCTATGAGAAATATAACTTCATGACTCTATGAGAAATATAACTTCATGTCTATATGAGAAATAGAACTTCATGACTATATGAGAAATAGCAGTGAACCTATGATCAAAACAGTCATTCTTCTTCATTCTCTAATTGTGAAAGAAAAAACTCCACCGGAAAAAACAAATGATCCTCACCTATAGAGGAACATTTTATATATATATATAACAGAGAGCGAAATAAATTGTGTTATTAGGCACACACCTTCAGAGATATTGTGTTATTAGGCACACACCTTCATTTGTGAAAGGAGTGGGTATTATACTGCGAAGCAGAGTTTCATTGTATAAGGGGACGCCCTAGTTTACAGTGGAACTGTGATACGCAGGAATATAGTGAGTTAATCAAGATAGGCGAATATAGTGAGTTTATATGCCTGTGTTAATAAATATTATTAAAAGATTGGGAGTTTTAGAATATTTTACACTCTATGTGTAATTCTACTGTATTAGATTCAGATTATCTTGAGATTTAAATACAGAACATACAAATTAATATAACATTTTTTGTGATTTACGCCTGAAGAGGAGAATGCACATTGCACAATAACAGTTTGGTGGACCATACACGCCCCGAAAAGATGGCATCTTTCCCTCCTTTCCCCGTCCACAATTGTCCAGACAGCACTGTCCATTTTTTTCCCGACGGCAAGAGCATTAAAGCTGCCGATTTTAATATCCCCTCTAGGGTTAATGTAGAGGTGGCTCTTATCCGGCGGCCCCTCTGTATCGCCCTATCCTGGACCGTGAACCAAGTAGACCCTTCAGCCCCACCAATGGAAAATTACAGTATTTACATTACCTGCGAAACGGAACAAGGTAACAGTGTTTTCCCTGCGTGGAAGCGTAGGGCAGTAGTAACGGCTGGTCCACTGCCCATGGCGGTGGGCATTACCCGCTGCAAACCCGGATACACGGTCGCTTTCACTGTGGTGGGTACAGACACGTTTGGTCGAAATGGTACTTGCAGCGACGTGATCTCGGTCTTGATACCGGAGTAGGAGGAGTGTGGTGATATGTCAATCATCACTGCACGGAGAGGGTCCAGGATAGACATTGTAACAGTTATATTTAAATTACAGTGCTATTGGAGTACATGCTAGGTTACAGAGTGAGAGGAAAATCAGTGGCTTGCTGTAGAGGTTTTACACCTCTAGGTGAGCTGTAAAAGAAAATGATGTTACTTTAAATGATTTCAATTAAACTTATTTCCTTCTTGAAATATATATTATGCTCACCCCGACAGACTTCCAAGAAGTAAGAAACCCAGAAGACTTACACATGACTTTACGCTATAAACGCACCCCAGGCACTGACAAACCATGACGATATAGACGGATGGCAGCAGAAAAATGGACTCAGACGAAAGCACTTAGGCTCCACAGTGACTATGACCCCGAGGGTCACCTCGCCCCGTTAGAACAAACATGATGTGAGCAGCTCAGCACCTCGCTAAACCTGTTAGAGGATACCTGTGATAGCGAGTGCTGTACCCAAAGTGACTCATTGATATGTGTATTGACTGATGAAGCATTGCAAGAACATTGCCTAGTGAGCTCGTGCGTCTTAACTTTACCTGATTATGACAAAATGTTTGTACAAATGGTGGAGTGCAAAAATGGAGTTATGACATCTGTCCTTACCCAAAAACACGGAACCAAACAACGCCCCATAGGCGACTACTCGAAACGACTTGATCCCGTGCCAATGGCACTTCCCCTCTGTGTACAGGCAGTTTGTGCAGCCGCAATGGCAGTACATGCTACAGCAGAGATCATCTTGTTTCATCCACTAACGCTTAGGGTGCCTCATGCAGTCTCCCTGTTGCTGAATGAAACCAAGATGTCTTTCCAATCGCCTGCTCGATATTTAGCATTAACAGCCACTTTGATGTCTCAAGCACACATCACCATTGAAAGACGCACAGTTCTAAACACAGCAACGTTGCTCCCCACACCTGATGAGGAAGTGAGCATTGCTGCAGAGTAGAGACAGAAAGAACATGTAAACCACGTGCAGACCTAAAAGATGTACAAATACTAAAAGGAGAAGTGTGGTATGTAGATGATTCAGAAAAAGAGGGGTGAAAGCAGGAAGGCTCCCTCACACACTAATAGCTCTTACTGAAGCAGGCAAACAGGCCCAAGGGAGAGATATTACGATATGGAGAGACAGTCAATATGCTCACTCCACTATTCACGTGTTCGCTGCACAATGGGCGAGAAAAGTCTCTATAAAATAGCCTCACACCTGAGCCATGGGCGTTGCCATGTCTCAACAGGGGGAATGAGATGAGATAATAGGACATAGGATAACACTTCTTAATAGGACAACACTTCCACACATATAACTAGAGATAATAGGACATAGGACAACACTTCTTAATAGGACAACACTTCCACACATATAACTACACAAAATTTTCAAAACAATTTTGTAGAGCTTGTATGATATGCTGTAGGCATAATTCACAAGGAAATGAAGTCGCTCGAACAAATAAATTGCCAGAGATTTCTTCTGCCCTACAGGACACTCGAGTGGAGCCAGGAGACCTGGTGCTCATCAAGGGGGTGAAGCACAAACATTGGCACAGCCCACGGTGGACCGGACCTCATCAAGTCCAGCTGACCACTCCAACTGCCTTGAAGATCGCTGAAAGAGACACTTGGATTCATAAGACACATTGCAAAAAGGTGATACCTTTCCAGACAACCGACGGTTAGTGGCGACGAAGGCCGACTACAAAGGGTGGCGTTTCTTATAAACGCTAGTCTCAATTTGGTGAAGAAAACAGCTGAGTCACTAGCGCATAGATGTTTGGAAGAGCACTGATTGGACTGCTCACAGTCACAGTAACTTTGATGATCATTAAACTGACGAGTAACGATCCACTACCGGACAGAGACAAAAGGTGGACTTACCGAGAAGACCCGTGGAGCCCAGACGAAGATAAAAACGCACAACCAAGATTCAGAAATAAATGGTTTGCCTATGTGCACAAATTAGCAAAGAGCTTTGATAAAAATGATTGCTATGTATGTTCAAAAATGCCTCTCTCATCTGATCAGGTCACTCTCTATGGGAGAGCTATGAGCAAGACCCAGGCTAAGTGTTTTGCCAGCATGGCAGGGGTAGGTTACCAAGCCTACCGCATCATAGTCAATGACACAGACCCCTATAGCACAGGCATAAAGAAGGGAGCATGTGATTTAGAGTTTTGGGTAAACTTCAACCTGACCATTCGTCCCCAAAAAGGAAGAATGCGCGCCCAGAGAGTGATTATGGAAGGGAAAGTAGGTAGACACGCTATGTGTTACCGGCAGACAATGGGGTCTATTCCCGTGGGAAACCTTTCCTTTTCAGACTGTGTGGATAACCGTGCCCTCACGCACGGGGAAGGCGCCCCAGTAAACGCAAGCGCGGCGTCCAACGGGACGTTTTGGGTAAGGGGAGGCTGGTGGCTGTGTGGGGTTAATGCATATCCTGTGTTGCCCGTAAATTGGACAGGCATGTGCACACCTATTTTTGTGTCAGACCATACCTTCTTCCTGGGGACCAAGGGCAAAACTGGAGCGACTGGTCTGCGCAGGAAGAGGGAGGTGCCCGAGTTCAAACCACATGATTCGATCTATGGGACAGATGTTCCAGCTGAATTTAAGCATTGGAATCAGGGTACCAAAGTCATGCTAGCTCTGTTCCCTTGGGTAGGAGTGGCCAAGAACATGTTAAGACTCGAGACTGTTGATTACCGCCTGGGCGTGTTTATGAATGCGTCCATAATAATTGACTCTGCCCAGAATCGTGAGATTAGCGCATTACGCACTATGGTAATGCAAAACCGAATGGCCTTAGACTTGCTCACAGCTGCTTCAGGAGGTTAGGGAGGGGGATTGGGCCCCCCCGAACCTAGCCTCAAACAGGCGGCGGCGGGCCTGCGAAGGTCTGAGGGCACGTTAAATCTCAATATAGTGCTGGGGAGAGGACTGAAGGGCCCCCGTGTCTTGAAGTATGAATGAACATACTGCTGTGGTACCGTCTAGTCGGCGTGTTTGTCGCATGTAGGTGTGTGGGCAACACGTGGTACGTGGATGACAGTCCACACCTAGCAGAGTGGGCTTCAGGGATAGGAGTCACTCTGTGAACAGGCTAGGCAGATGAAAACGTGTCAAAGTTCCTATGCCCATAGCAAAGTGGGGTAGGGATCAGACAGTCGGCTTCCAACCGGGTGGCCAATCACCACTACGGGATCCACCTCAGAGGTGGGTTGGCGGTCGCTATCGATCTGGGTCATCTGCCGGTTGGGTCGCAGATGGCAGTAAGACCATGTTGGACTGAATGTCAATGTGGCCGCCGCGCTCAGCTCAATGTACAGTCAGGCCACTACAAGCCAAAAGCGAATGAGTTAGTAGGCGAGTAGTGCTCCTGTGATCGGGGTTTTTGAAAAGAAAACACCGGGAAGCAGGAGACTGAAGATGGCTAAGTGGGGTTGTCGAGGCAGCACACTTGAGTCAGCTTCAGTGGAACGGGGTCTAGCCTGGGACTGCGCCCTGGGAGAGGGAGGTCTAAAGGACTCAAGCGACCTGTGTGCTATTGAATACAACTTGTTGTACATACATTACTGATGAAGTACATTCCCCCAACATGACTGACGCAATGAATCGCTTACTAGCGCTTCAAAAGGCCATGACGGCAGACCACGCTGGTACTACCAATTATGATTGGTTCAGCTGGTTGTTTTCAGGGTCCTTGGTCCAGAGGTTGGTCAAAGGAGGAGTCATCATCCTGTGTGTAATCATCATGATGTGCTTATTCATGGCGTGTTGCATTTCAGGTGTTAAAGTTTTGACAACCCGGCTGGTGTCAAATGCGTTTGTACAATATGTTATGTTGCAGCAAATGGAAGTTCCTGGAGAAGATGACACACGTCCCAACGATCAGACCAAACTGTAAAGCCAAAGTACTTATGGGTTATAATGACGATTTGGTTAGAAAATGTGAATGAGCAAGTTAACCACATCTGAATAAAGAGAAAACCAAATGTACAAGGTGAAAACATGAAAAACAGGAGGGACTGTTAGGTTTTAAAGGATGTGTTTTTATATTTGCTTAATTATGATGTGATCTCTGTCAACTTGTTAACTGAACTCTGCTATTACCTGTATTTTGCAGGCTGTGCTTGATGGAACATGCATATGTGTTTTTGGTGTCATAGCAACAGACCTTCCTGCAGAGAGATCCCGGAAAGGGGAAGTGAGACATTTTAACTATGCGAACGGAAATCACTCATGATACAACTGTGTCTTTAATTATGCATGACCTATAGCAAGTATACAAACGGATGTTTTGAAGGTTTCAGTTCTATATGAAACTACCCATAAGCGTCAGACTAACAGGAGACCCATTGTTTGAAACAGAGGATATGCACCTTGTCTGGTTTCATGTCCAAGAAAGACGTCATGTGTGTACGTGCATTATAGAATAACAGGAACCTGAGAGGGCCAGCCATCATGCTAATTTGTATGTCACTGCTTCAACTGAATCACTGCTTATCTCAATAAAAGGAGTGCTCTGTCTGACGAGCGATAGTCTGATCTTGGAAGATGAACTGAGCAGCGTCGTCTCGTCAGACTCCTTGTACAAGTTAAACCTTGAGAACTCGAGTCCGTTTATCTTTGCGTCTGAGTGGTTTACGATCTTGGTAAAGAACCTGGGAAGCTTGTCTTACAACCAAGCGCTTTAAGTGGTACTTTATTCCCAACAAAAACGTAGCACAAGCTTTTAACACACAAATGATTTTTAAACATATTTATTTCAAAACATCATTGTAAAATTCAGGGCTTTAGCCAAAGCTTCAATAACAGAGCTCAGCTGACAGTTGAACTTGCAAATGAAAAATATAAAAAAATATAAAATTAAAAATACAATAGGCTACAGCACATAGGCCTAGCTTCTTTTTTTGGCACAGCTATTCATTCCCCCCAGTCCAGCAGTTTGTTCCAGGCCAGTGAAGTCCCAACAATCTACAAAAACATGCAATAATATAAAATCATAGATACAAAGTTGAATCATACACAATCAATAAAGCCAAAAGTAAATGGTTAGCCTTCCCAATGGCATCTGTTATTCTGGCCTCATAATAAGCACTGAGGCGGTGGTCAGAAAGTCAAATAACCGCAACAACACCAACAACTACAGCAAGGCTGCAATGAGGATATTATTATTGAAAGACAAAATCCTACATCGCACCAAAGCATACAATGTAGCCTACCGCGGTTATTCATAATAGTTCACACAGGAGAGAAACAATTTAATTGTTCAATGTGTGGTAAATGTTTTGGTCAAAAAGGAGAGTTGAAATCACACATGATAGTCCACATAGGATAGTCTGTTGTTGTAATGTTTAAACAGGCCTAAATAATTCACTATAGCCTACATATTGTCAAGTGTTTCTAATTTCTACACCATAGGCTACAGGCATTCAAAAAATGGATGTGTGTGTTCAGGGATGCATGAAGCTGGGGGCGGGAGGAGGACAATATGAAACGATGAAGGTTGGGGTAGTATAGTTCCTGTAAGAAATTCAAACCACTTTCACCCCTGGCGGTAAGCAACAATGTTAACGTAGCCTAAGTAGTTACTGTAGCAGCATTATATAGGAATTAAAAGCTCCTGCCACTGCCAGAACAACATTCATTTAGAGAAAGGCTTTTCCAAATGCAAAAGCAGTGTGCATTGTCAGCACTGACTGTCTCTCTCACTGTCCGCCTCTCCCCCCGCGTGCGAGATGTGCTGATGTGCTCTGTGATAAACTCAGCTCCACACATGCGCCACACCCCCGCCTCCCCTCTGCTTTGACCAGACGGGAGAAGACGCCCTGCCCTGTGCAGACTACAGCGAGCCAGTCAGTCATGCTCCTTCTGTGTTCCAGCCGCTGTCATGAGACCATGAGGTTACGTTCAATGACGTGTTTCAAAACAAGCTGCGTCTTCCACATCGATTCACTGAGGAATCCACACTTTTACCGTAAATTGAGTTCTCTCCGGGTCTGTCTGTCTCTCAGGTGTAATAATCCCACAACGATTACAGCAAGAGTGAGAATGCTCTTCTAAACACATCGGCTATTAATATATAATTATTTCTCTGCATCTCATATTAGATCGGTAAAAAGTTTGGACTGACTGCTTCATTTGTTCATCTTCCCGAGTCCCGCAATGCTGACAGCTGTCAGCGTGCAGACTTGCTGCACTCGTCATGTCGTGCAGCCGGACACACAGAGAGCATAATAGCCACCTACAGCCCTCGTCGCAGATAAAGAGAGAGAGGGAGAAGCGTGGAGAGAGAAGCAAACTATTTTTTGCAGATCGCAAAAGCAGGTAAACCACTGTTGAATTAGTGAGAATGTCAGAAGGAGGAGAGAGCAATAAGCGCTTCGTCAGTGCGCCCTGCAGCGTGAAGGCTTGGGGCGGTGTCGTGATGTGCTCTTCAAAGTGGAAATTTGTTCAATTAGCAACACGTTTCGTTCTGAGCTTTTAAAATTAGTTTCTGCTGGTTTTATTAGACTATTTACGACACATGCAGTAAGATAATTCATTTAAGAATTGTGAGCGTGAGTATGGGGTTTTTCCCTCCGTATTTCCCCCTTCTGCAATGCGTGCAGCTCCTATCATAGCCTATCTGAGGAATGTTTTTGTTTAGATGGCTGGAGGATTCAACTTGTCTTCTCGTTTTGTTAATGTGTTTTTTTCTGCTTGTAGATGTAAAAATAAACGCTTTATAATGAAAAAAAATCAAGCATTTGTTGTGGTAATGGTTTAATGGGGCACAGACAGTCAAATAGCGCATTTTAATCTTCTCGGTTAACCGACAATTGTCAGCTAATGAGGGTCGGTTGTCGGTCAAGAAAAATTATGATTTTCGACATCCCTAGCAGGGACTGCCAATAGAGGAGAGCAGAGAGTGTTGTTAGCAGCTGGGACTGCCAATGGAGCGGAGCAGAGAGCGTTGTTAGCAGGGACTGCCAGTGGAGCAGCAGAGAGCATTATTAGCAGGCACTGCCAATGAAGCAGCAGAGAGAATTGTTAGCAGGGACTGCCAATAGAGCAGAGCAGAGTGTTGTTAGCAGCTGGGACTGCCAATGGAGCAGAGCACAGAGCGTTGTTAGCAGGGACTGCCAATGGAGCAGAGGATAAAGAAAGGAGGTTAAAGACAAGTGAATTCTTCAGCCTTCAGAGAGTACAGACGTGTGCACGCTGTACTCTGCTATCGCTTGCCTGCTTGTTTGCCTGCTTGTTTGCTATCTATCTGCCTGCCTGCCTGCTTGCGGCCTCTCTATCTACCAGCCTGTCTGGTGTGGATCTACGATTTTTCGGTGCTATTACGGCCCATATATATTTTTGGGACCCTGTGTTACTGACCTAAGGGCATGTCGCCCTGTAAAGGATGTACTGGCCATCTTCAAAAAATTGCAATACTGGAAACTACCATCTTTTGTTTGAAAGACACTGGGATTATTTCTACACAGCCTCAGAGCCAAATTAACTTGAGCTCTCTTTCCAATGGATTCACAGAAGCTACGACGCCGAATGCTAACTTAGCGTTAGCCACCTCATCCTCGGGTAAGCCCCCCTCGCATGTTCCTGAAAACACTGCCTCCCAAGCTGCGATAGCCTCTGCTATCTCAGAGAAACAACCTGACACTGTCCATTGGAATGTTCAGGGGGCGAAGCCGAAAAGGAGATTTATCTCCCACAAATTAGTGATCCCTGGAGCTTCAGAGACTGCCTCTTATCGCCCGGAAATTAGCTCAGCTACGGGCTGGCCTGCGATAGCTAGTGTAGCCTCTGTTGCTACCTCTGAACAGCCATGGATTGCTGTGAGGGGGGGGAAGAGAGATGCCAAGAGATTTTCCCCTCAACCACTGATGTCTCTAAAGCTGGAAAACAGATTTCAACCACTATCGGGTGGGCCTGTATCGACTGCTAACACGGATATTGAACCGGCCCATCGGCTTTCCGACAACCTAGGTAGGCCCAAAGCTAGGAGGCTTTCAATAGCTAGCAGGCCACAGCCTCAAATAACATCCTTGCTCATTGGAGACTCTGGTATGAAACACATCGGTAATATGAAAAACACCACTACTCTCTGCTTCCCCGATGAGATGATCTGTGACATAACAGGGAAAATTCCTGAAATCCTATCTACTCACAGCTCCGTAAACAAGATTACTTTACATGTCGGAGAAAATTACATTCTCAAAGAGCAATCGGAAATACTAAAACGTGACTTCCTGGTTCTGCTAGTGCTTTTGGGCTCCCTGGATATTGAAGCTTTTATCAGTGGCCCCTTGCCCCCAATCGGACATAGAATCAACAAGTACAGTAGGTCTTTGGGCCTACGTACATGGCTCTCAACAGTCTGTCCCCTGCACAATGTCAACTATATTGACAACTTCAACCTGTTTTGGAACCGCAAATACCTCTTTCGTGATAATGGAAAACTCAATAGAGATGGCGCGAGGTTGTTTACTGCCAACCTTATCTACAACATCAATCATCCAACATCTGATAACTCCACGGCCAGGAATGCGCCCCCCCCCCCCCCCCTCTCCACTATCTCCAACCCTCGCCGCGAGGTCACTCTGCTACCAGTCTCATCAACAACAATCCCTGTTGCCACAACTCGAGGTCAGCCGACTAGACGAAACATCCACTGCCATGCATGCTATCTCAGCCCATTCCCCCCCCCCCTTCGGGGCCTCTACACCCCTCCGCCAACTCCCAGTTCATCAACAACCAACCATGACGTCTTCCTTCCAGGATGAAGTGGAGGACGCTGCCCCCCCCCTCCTCCTCTCTGCATCCAGGGTAAAGTGGAGGACGCTGCCCCCCCCTCCTCCTCTGCCCTCCGAGGCCAACCGACTAGGCGAAACATCCACTGCCATGCATGCTATCACAGCCCATCCGCCCCCCCCCCCCTTGGGGCCTCTACACCCCTCCGCCAACTCCCAGTTCATCAACAACCAACCATGACGTCTTCCTTCCAGGATGAAGCGGAGGATGCTGCCCCCTCCCCCTCCTCTCCTCCTCTCTGCTTCCAGGATGAAGTGGAGGATGCTGCCCCCTCCTCCTCCTCTCTGCCCTCCGAGGCCAACCGACTAGCCTCTTCAACTGATTCCCCTCCTGTCCTCAGGGCCTCGACACCCACCCCCCACCACCTTCAACAGCCATCGGAGACGCCTCCCTCCCAGGATGAAACGATGGATGAAAATGCCCCTTCCTCCACCTCTTTGCTCCTCCACCTCTCCCCACCCCCCTCCCCCATTCCATTCTCCAGCAGGATGAACGAACTGATAAGCGTTGGACTGTCTATGATCCCCCAGTCCCCATGTCCATCTAGAGGGAATGTCAGCCCTCTGTCACTCCCTAAGCCCCCTCGTTCTACCCTCCCGCCCCCAAACCTGCCCCCTCGACCGTCCCCTCCCTCACATGCCCTCCAGCCCTCTCCCATACTGCCATCTGTGATCTGATTACCAGTTATAATCTGGATTTAATGTTCCTCACCGAAACCTGGCTCGATATGAATAACAGAGTGGCTGTTCTGTCCGAATCAGCACCACCTAATTATAGCTTCATTGACACTCCCAGAGCTGATAAGAGGGGGGGGGAGTAGCGATTGTCTTTTCTGATATGTTTCAATGTAAGCAGGTAACATTTGGAGACTTCTCATCGTTCGAATACCTTGCTGCTATTCTGAAATGCTCAACTACTGTGTTACTGCTGAATATCTATACTGCCCTCCAAATCAAAACCGCAGTAACTACAATTTTGGTCAAAATTGAGTTATTATTGAAATTGAACTTTTAGATATCCGTTTTATCATGTGACAAATTTTCTAAGTTCAGTCTTGCTCTATATTTGAGAAAACAGAGTATAAAAGTTGCAGTAACTACAAAATCCAACCAAAAACCAGACAAAACTGCAGTAACTACACTTACTGCAGTTTGATTTGCTTTCACAGAGCTTCAGCTGGACTTAAACAGAGATAAACGCAGTAACTACACTTTGAGGTGTAGTTACTGCGGTTCAGACTGGTTTTTGGTTGGATTTTGTAGTTACTGCAATTTTCCTGCTCTTTCCATAACAAAGCCCAACATATCAATCACTCATAATGGCACAATCTGTTTAGTTAATCCAGTCAATTCCCAATATGAGAGCGCACTGACAGCTGTCCAAATTGTTAATGAATGAGTCTTCAGTGTCTTTAAAATCGTAAATGCTGTATTCCTAGCTAATAATCCATAAGAGATCATCCAATAAAGAAGTGAATTGTGTTCTCCACTGGGAAGTGTTAATCTGGCTGTAGATAGTGATAATTGTTTGGTAACACTACCTAGCTCATCAGGACAATCCTTTTAATTGCTGCATAAATTATCAGCATTCAGACTCAGTCTGTAATTCATTTTAATCAAAATAATTGTAATATGCTATGTAATACTGTATATGATCCTGTATGAATTATCAAATTCAAAAAATTCAGAAAACCTGTTCTAAATTAAGATAATAAAACAACTGTGCTCATTAATTAATTGTGTCAGAATGATGACCAAAAAGCAACACCAGTGGTGAAGATTACATCAACTGACTTAAGGATTCCCTGAATTTATCTGTTACTCATCCATTTAAATGTTTTAAACATGTAAACAATAAAACAATTAAATACAGATATGATGTGGTATCGAAATCAAAACCGATTACAATTGTCTCATGAAAAACAAGACATGAGAAGCACATTATATTGTAGTTACTGCGCTTTTCCCCTGTACTACCTACACATCTGTTTAAGGTAATACACAGACAGAGTGCCGTATCTGCATTTCTGGGGTCATAGGTCAAGTAATTGATAATTGTTTTGCCCCCAAAAGATACTTTAACGTATACATATTTAATAAGCGCATTGCCACTTTTCAACCTATATCTCATTTGGCTGGACAGTCCAAAAACTTTAAAGCCATTTTTCTCAGTTTCAGTGTTGGCGTAGTTACTGCGGTTATGATTTGTAGGGCAGTATAGACCACCAAAATACTCAGGCAGCTTTCTCGTTGAATTTGCTGATCTACTCTCCTTAATTTTCATGGAACATGACTGTATATCTATTGCTGGGGATTTCAATATTCATATTGATAACCCGAATGATAATTTTGCCAAAGAACTGATTATCTTACTTGACACTTTTGATCTGTCTCAACATGTTTCAGGGCCTACTCACAACCGAGGCCATACCCTGGATTTAGTTATTAGGGGCTTTAAGTCCTCTTCTGTTTTGACTATTGATGTTGCATTGTCTGACCATCTTTGCATCTTTTTTGAAATGGAAATCTCCCCTGAGATCATTAATAGGTCACAAACCGTTAAAAGACGAGACATTAATGCAGGCACCAGCGCGCTGTTTATGGAGACATTTTCTTTATCTCCTCCCACATCAGCCTCTGTCAATGACATTCTCGATAACTTCAATTCAACAATTCTGAATGCTATTGATAGTGTGGCGCCTGTTAGGTTAAAAATGCTGTCTGGCAAGATTAAAGCACCCTGGCGAAATTCTGCACCCGTTAGATGCAAAAAGAAAGATTGCAGGAAAGCTGAGCGTAAATGGCGGAAAACTAATCTTCACATTCACTATGATATTTACAAAGAAAGCCTTCACTCCTACAACCTCGAACTGAAAAGGTCGAGACAATCGTTATTTTCCGATATAATTTACAAAAATGTGAACAATGCACGCACTCTATTTGCCACAGTTGATAGACTGACTAACCCGCCTCTCTGTGTAGCACCTGAGTTCCTCTCTACTGTCAAATGTAATGAGTTTGCTGCCTTTTTTACGGATAAAATTATTAATATCAGGCAGGCTATTAGTGGCTCCACACCAAGAAATGCTGTGACATCATCCTACCCGCAGATCCCTAGTTCGATAAATTTGCCCCAGTTCAGCGTTATCGACCACGACATCTTAGAGTTATCAAAAGTTGCCACCTGGTTCATCTGTAATAAACTTTCTCTTAACATTACCAAAACAAACTATATTTTATTCCTGGTCATCCTACCTATCCAGGTGGGATGGCCAACCCCTCATAAACCAGCCATACAGCACGTCACAACAACATCACGTGACGTCTCTGAGGAAGACTGCAGGAAGCAGCAGTCGAAACTGTCAGGTATGACAAAATACACACAGTCTTTCAATAAGAAAAACTAATAGTTAATAATAGATAGACGAAATGAACTTGTTTGGATTATTACGCGAAAGTCATGGACAGAACTGCATCAAGGAATTCCGTTGCCTGGAGCAACTGGAACACAAACGTGCACGTTACCGTAACCACCTGAGATTCAACCTACGTTGCCGGGATGAAGGAATAATACCAGCAAGCTTGGATGTCAAGAATCCAATTCCGACAAAGAACGCGGAGCAAATAATGAAGAAAGCACGGAAGGCCTTGGCAAAGGAAAGAATACGTTGTACAGCGAATAAAGTGAACAACATCATTGCGCAGATAGAAGAAAAAAGACGGGGATTCAAACAACAATTCCCACTTGAAAAGGAGATAGAAAAGATAATGGATGAACATCTGAAACGTGTGCATGAGAAAGAATTTGAAACAACAAAAAGACGCCATATCAGAAAACTGGAAACACTTACATCAAGAAAAAACACAGAACAAGAGAAGGACGAAACAACGCGGAAATGGGTATGTAATCTTTCACAACGTAACCTAACAGAAACTGAACGTAGTGTGCTCACCCGCGGGCTAAATTATGCCATAACCCCGAGAAGAATACCGTATGAAGATTTCATTTTAGCAACAGAAATAGCATGTCAAAAAATACAAGATCAGGGAAAGAAGGCAGAACTACGAAATGAAATAGCGGGCATCCTGAAATCATCAAAGCTACCACCCACCAACATGAATAAAGAAGAATGGGAGGCCATGCAGGAGATGGCGAAAGACAAATCCATCACAATCCTACCAGCAGATAAGGGGAGAACCACAGTAGTCATGAACACAGAACAATATGAGCAACAAATGGAGGCAATGCTAGGAGATAAGAGCACATATGAAGTCCTCAAGAAGGACCCTACAGAGGAAAAGAAAAAGAAACTGAAGGCACTACTAAAACCATTAGTAGATGAAAACAAGATAGACAAGGACATGTACAACCACCTGGTACCCACAGCCAACATTACGCCCCGTATATGGCACACCCAAAATCCATAAAACTGGAACTCCGCTTCGCCCAATCGTAGATAGCATAGGATCAGTCACATACAACCTGTCAAAAGCCCTAGTCGAGCTAATAAAACCGCTCCTAGGCCTAACAAAACAACACTGTAAGAACTCAAAACAGCTGGCACAGGACTTGAGTAGAAACAGACGAAATCCTCATATCACATGATGTAGTTTCACTATTCACAAAAACACCTATAGACGTCACACTAAATATAGTACAGAACCGGCTCAGAGCAGACAGGACACTACGCGAACGCACAAATCTAACAGTGGAAGACATAGCCAACCTATTAACTTTTGTAGCCAAATCCACGTATTTCCAGTTCAAGGGGACGACCTACAGGCAAAAGGAGGGTTTTGCCATGGGTGATCCATTGTCAGCCATCATGAGTGGATTCTTCATGGAAGATCTGGAAGAGAAGGCCATTGCAACTGCCCCCAGCCAATGCAGATTGTCTCTCTGGAAGAGATACGTCGACGACATTTTGGAAAAAATAAAAACGGGACACACACAGGAACTCACGGACAATCTCAACTCTATTGACACCACTGGCAACATCAAATTTACACACGAAGAAGAGACAGACAGAGCCATAGCCTTCCTGGACATGAAAATTCAACACACACAAGAGGGAAACTTAAAAATAAAGATATACAGGAAACCAACACACACAGACCAATACCTACTATGGACATCAGAGCACCCCACAGCACACAAATTATCAGTAGTTAGAACCCTGTACGACCGCACCAGCATCATCACAGACCCAGAAGATAGACAGGAGGAAGAGAAACACATAAAACATGCACTCACCCAGTGTCACTACCCAGGTTGGGCCATAACAAAGGGAAAGGAAGCAGTCCAGAAGAACATAAACAAAGGGGAAACAAAGAGGAAAAACACAACCAAGCCAGAAAGCCTGGGCATGGTCACCCTTCCCTACATCAGGGGGCTCACAGAGCGAGTACAGAGGGCGATGAGAAAACACCGCATAAGCACACCGGTGAAGCCGCACACCAAGCTACGCCAGATGCTGGTGCACCCCAAGGACCGCATTGAACCCACCAAGAAGTGTGACGTAATATACGAGATCCCATGCCTATCATGCAATAAGACTTACATTGGAGAAACGGGCAGAGCATTTGGCACACGCAAGAAAGAACACCAGAAAGAGTGTGAAAAGGAAACAACTGGAGCGCTCACACGTGCAACAAAACAGAAAGCAGACCAGGAGAATCTGAAATCAGCCATCTCGGATCACTGTAAAAGAGAGAATCACATCATGGACTGGGAGAAGGCCAAGGTCATCGGATCGGAAAGCAACAAATACCACCGTTGGATCCGGGAAGCAATGGAGATACGGAAACGTGCACCCCGGACTGTGAACCGGGATGAGGGGGCTTACATGCTATCCCACACCTGGGACACAGTCCTCCTCCATAAACTACCGGCCAGCAGGGGGCATGGTCATCCTACCTATCCAGGTGGGATGGCCAACCCCTCATAAACCAGCCATACAGCACGTCACAACAACATCACGTGACGTCTCTGAGGAAGACTGCAGGAAGCAGCAGTCGAAACTGTCAGGTATGACAAAATGCACACAGTCTTTCAATAAGAAAAACTAATAGTATATTTTATTCCGCTCAAAGAAAAATGATAACAAAGCTGAACTTGTCCGGCCCCAAATCAATGGTCGGGCCATCGAAAAAGTCAGTTACACTAAATTCCTGGGGGTCATTATAGACGAGCTTTTAAATTTCAAGAGCCACATAGATGCTTTATGTAAAAAACTGAGCAAATATGTTGGTCTATTCTTTAAACTACGACATTTTCTTCCTCTTTCTGCCCTTCTGACTTTATATAAAACACTCTTTGAGCCTCACTTGAATTATTGCAATGTTATATGGTGCAACACTTACCCCACACATTTGAAACAGCTTCAGACGCTTCAGAAAAAAATAATCAGAGCACTATCATGGGCTGATTTCAACTCACCAACTGCTCCTTTATTTTATCATTATAATCTCCTACGCCTTACTGAATATAATTATTTCCAGAACGCCTGTTTGATGTATCAGGTTACATACAACTTAAACCGCCGCCTATGTGAGCTCGTTCCAATCTGTGTGCCTCTGCACGCACACGACACTAGGACAAAACATCTTATTCGTGGCAAAACCAGGAAACTGCATTGCACTAATCTTAGTGTTGCGTGTAGGGGCCCGCAGATCTGGAACGAGCTCGATGAAACTATAACAATGTCACACTCTGTCTCCTCTTTCAAAAAAAAACTGAAGAATCAACTATTAGCCACATATCTGTATTGAAATTGTCTGGGAATTGTCTTGTCTGTCCTATGTCCTGTATTATACGTTGTGGGGGTATTAGGCCAGTACCCTGTCCTATTTTGTTTTGTTTGTTTTGTCTGTTCTATATTGTATGACAATTGTTTGTTGTATTTAATGTCAGAAATTATGTTTCTTGTGGGTCCCCACCAAAAGCTTAGAAAGCTTCCTCAGGGTTCCCTTTTGCACACTCTGGTTTCCTTCATTTTTCAAGTTATATATTTTTTCAAGTGTGTGTGAATAAAAGAAATCTGAAATCTGAAATCTGAAACTGTGCAAGGCCTTAATTCATCTTCGTGCTGTCTCGATACCCTTCCAACAAGCTTTTTTAAAAGCGTTTATAACTGTCTGTCGTCGGACCTATTGCAAATAGTTAATAGCTCCCTTTTGACCGGCACTTTTCCTGAGTCCCTGAAAACTGCAGTTATTAAACCCCTACTAAAAAAGCGTAGCCTTGATGCATCGGTAATAAGTAACTACAGACCAATATCTAATCTCCCCTTTATAGCCAAAATAATTGAAAAGGTTGTTTACCTATTCCTAACCTCAAATGATCTCCTAGATAAACGCCAATCAGGCTTTCGCCCCCATCACAGCACAGAAACCGCGCTTACTAAAGTCATAAATTACATCAGAATGAACACAGACTCAGGCAAAAATTCGATTCTAGTGCTACTGGATCTTAGCGCTGCATTTGACACTGTTGACCACTCAATTTTATTGGACAGACTGGAAAACTGGGTTGGGCTATCGGGTACGGTCCTCCAGTAGTTCAGGTCCTATCTTCAAGACAGAAGTACTTTGTCTCCATTGGCAATTACACATCTGACCTAACTAGGATGACTTGTGCACCCCACAAGTCATCCTAGGATCCACAAGGATCCATTATGGGGCCCGTTCTCTTCACCCTTTATATGCTCCTTCTAGGCCTAATTATGCAAAAAAGCAAAGTAGCCTATCATAACTACGCAGACGACACTCAGTTGTATATAACTCTTTCCTCAGCTGACTATGCCCCCATAGAATCATTGTGCCAGTGCATTGATCAAATAAATAACTGGATGTGCCAGAATTCCCTACAGCTAAACAAAGACAAAACAGAGGTGATCGTCTTTGGCCCCAAAGAACAAAGGCTTAAAATCACTGCACGCCTTGAGTCTCGATCCCTGAAGCCTAAGGATCAAGTCAAAAATCTTGGCGTTATTATTGATTCCGATCTCAACTTTAACTCCCACATTAAGTCAATCAGAAAATCAGCTTTTTATCATCTTAAAAATATAGCAAGAATTAGGGGATACAAGTCCAGACAGGATCTAGAAAAACTAATTCACGCCTTCATCTATAGTAGGTTAGAGTACTGCAATAGCCTTTTCTCTGGTCTCTCCAAAAAAGAACTTAGGCAACTTCAACTCATTCAGAATGCTGCTGCTAGAGTTCTAACGAAGACTAAGAAAGCTGATCATATCACTCCAGTTCTTAAGTCCTTACACTGGTTGCCAGTATGTCATAGAATAGATTTTAAAATACGGTTATTAGTCTATAAATCACTTAATGGCCTAGGCCCAAAATACATAGCTGAATTGCTCCCACGCTACGAACCGTCTAGAACTCTTAGGTCGGGTTCACACCAGAAAGTCCGGGTCCTTGGTTCGGGCCAGAGAAGAGGATGATACATTGTTTCGTTTTTCAGCTGGTTCGGTTTGCGTTCACAAGGCCAAAATCCACTAGTCCTGCCCACACGAACCAAAGTCACGTGGGCAGAAATCTCGTTCTATTATCCACATTATTTTTGTGAGGCTCCGCTGTAAAATAATTCTGGGAGCAATATCTGGACTAGAACGTGAGCAGCTGTGTGTTTACGCTTGTTGGCTTGACGCTGCCTGGATAGTACTCTGCACTGTATGAGCGAGAAGCGCCTGGCTAGCGGGGTAATCTGCACTGCAGCGCGTGCCTCCCGGTGCCTCCTCGCATCGCATTTCCTTGTTGAACTCCGACGTTAAAAGTTTGCTCGTTACAAAATAACACTAGTTTTGGGAATGTAGCCTAATAATGTTTTCTATCACATCCGCTAACCTGTTGCTCGTTGAACAAGTCGGCATCTATCAGCTCAGCTGCAACGTTTACAGATGGGTACATAGACGCGCTGTGTTGTGTCCCTTTTTACAGTCTATGGTTGTGTCAAGCTAGACGTAACGGGGGAAGAGGACAGCAGAAGGAAGCATCATGGTGCATCATGGCCGCAAAAAATAAGGTGGATTGGCCATACAATTTGTCGGGGCAAAAGTAAACAAACCCTGCCACTAGTCATTTGTGTCTGTTTGTGATGTCGCTGGTAACGAGACGAGATAAGCTAGCTAACTGCTACAGCTAGCAAGCAGCTTCTTCTTCAGTGGGAGCTTCCAAAACAGGAAATAACCAAAAAAATCAACACAAAAAACCATGTGCTTTCTCCGACTAGTCCGTGTGGGGTTCACACCAGAAACGGGCCGCTCCAGAGTTTGCTTGAGAGTGGACCGAGACCACCTCTCACAGGCGAACCAGAGCGCAGTTTTTAGTCCGCACCAGAGTTCGAGTAGGAGCGTTCACACCGACCCTATGGACCGTACTAAAGGGGAAAGGTCCGATAGACCGGACTAAACAAGGATGGTGTGAACCCGCCCTTAGATCAGCAGGGTCCAGCTTATTAACTGTCCCTAGGATCAAATCAAATCATGGGAAGGCTGCATTTACCCACTATGCTTCTGCTAGCTGGAACAAATTGCCTGAAGACCTCAGATCTGCCCCAACCTTACTTACTTTTAAAAATAGACTAAAGACTTTTATGTTTACCGTCGCTTTTAACTGCTGACAGCTACTATGCAAACCCAATGAGTCCTCTATAAGCTTTTAGCTCTTTTTGCAACTGCTGCGCCTGTTGCTTAATGCACTTTTTATACTCTTTTTTAAAGTTTTGTTGTGATGCTTTTAAATGTCCATTTTATTCTCTTCTTTTATTCTTTTATTTTCCTGTCAACCATTTTATGTGAAGCACTTTGAATTGCCTCTGTGTATGAAATGGGCTATACAAATAAATTTGACTTGACTTGACTTGACTTGAATGGTGGGATTGTTTGTAAGTCTGATGCTTTGATTGGTTAGAAATGTATGCACCTACACCAGCGATCCCCAAAGTCCGGACTCCGGTCCGCATCCGGACCCAGACGCCGTCCTATCCGGACCGAGCCCTATAACCTACAAATCATTGAGAATCGTTACATTTCACCGAGCTTTTCTTTTTTAACCGGCACATGCTTTTCTACCCTTACGGTACTGGTTTAATCTGCCAGGAAGCTCACAGACCAATGCATGCGCTGTAAATCATCACACGTGATGCTACTCAGCCAATCAAATATCCGATTCGATTCTGCCTGTTCCAGCCGGTTCAGTGCTGCAGGCGAGAGATTGTCCGACACGGAGATATGCGAGAGATACAAGTCATTTCACATGGCGTGCTCAAAAAACAAAAACAAAGATTTTGTTTTAATCCGGAGCAGGCAGACTCTTAGATGTTCATTCATTGTTCTCACGGGCAGTTCAAAACCAGGCAGTATGTCTCATCATGTGAAGTGCGATGCGATCCTAACCTGTCTGTGAAAGCGCCACACGAGCAAACACACTCAAATCCAGACTGAGGGCACACTCACACATTCACTGCCCAACGGCATGTGACGTTTGCATTGCGAACGATCGATAGACAGACAGACAGACAGACAGACAGACAGACAGACAGACAGACAGACAGACAGACAGACAGGCAGATAGATAGATAGATAGAGACAGACACTGAGACAGATAGATAGGGAACTCACTTCTCTCAAGAGAAAAGGTGGAGTTAAGGGAAGAAAAGAAGATTTTCTTTCTCAAATTAAAACACTTTTAAGATGCACATTTTCCCAAAGCACTCTGTTGTATGTTATTTTTAAATGCAGCCATTATTTTACTTGAAATGAGAAAAGAACATGTATTTATTATTAGTGTAGGCTAGTTATTTATAATTAATCCAGTTAAATATGAAAACTAAATAAACATTGTTGATGTTTACTTTGATTTAACAGTCAGTCGTTGACTACATACAGACATTGTACCATTAGGCTACTGCAATCATTGAAGTAGCCTAAGTTCAATGGCACTGAATCATAACGCAAGCTACTGTACGTTACAATGTTCCGGACCTTTGCTTGAGGACATTTTCTCTAACTGGACCTCTATGAATTTTAATTGAGTGCCCCTGACCTACACCATGAAATATACTGTTTGCCAAGAACTAAAAGTAATGGAAGTTCATTTCAGCCGGACTTTAAAGGAGAATTAAAAAAAAAAATTAACCTGGAGCCCTCTCCTCACATTAATTATTACCTGACGACTCACCCAGTGTTCTCCGGTGCGATTTTGTGCCTCCTAGGCCACCAACTCTCGTCAAGTCACGCGGCAGGAAAGTCTCGCGTGACTTGACGAGAGTTGGTGACACGGACCCCGAATGAGGATATGAGATCCCTGGTAAAGACTACTGGAAATAGCGTGGGGGTGAATAGTAGGGCTGTGGCGATTCACTTATCTCCCGATTCGATACTATCACGATTCTTGGGTGCCGATTCGATTTATATTGCGATTCTTAAGTATTGCGATTCTACGATTATTGCGATTCGATATTACGATTTATTGCGATTTTTGTTTATTTTTTTCTTTTCTTTTTTCAGTTTGTTTGCTTTTTACACTAGATTAGAACATGGGAAAAGTTTAATCATACACTAGAGACTGTATATTATATATCATGAGTAGGGCTGGGCGATATAGTTAAAAACAGGGGCGGACTGGGGTCATAATTCAGGCCGGGCATTAGATACCAAGCAGGCCAGGCCGATATGGGCCGATGCGCGTGAAATTTGGGCCGTTTGAAGCCCAATTTGGGCCGTTTGAAGCCAGATTTGGGCCGTTTGAAGTCCAATTTTACAATGAGATGCACCCACTTTAACCCTGAAGTGTAATTATTACTTCAGACTACTAACTACTAACTACTAACTAATAAAGTAATAAAACCACTAGTAAACCAGTAGGCGGCGCCTGGCCTGCTGTTCAGTGAGTGGCCTGACTGCAAGCACCAAAAAAAAAAAAAAAATTTTTTTTTTTTTTTTTTTTTTTTTGTGTGGCGATTATCGATTCTGGAATAAAAGATCGATTCAAAAAATCGTGACATTAAAAATCGCGATACTTAGGTGAATCGATTTTTTCCCCCACCCCTAGTGAATAGCATTCTGATGTTTCTTTAGGGATCATATAATGACGATATGGGTAGAAAACGGGAAGAAAACTGTCTATTTACATGGAGTAACAGCACGCTGCCATGTGGCCCCGACGGAGCGCCATTCGGCTTGGACACTATTTACCTCACAACAACGCCTAGGAGGCACAAAATCGCACCGGAGAACATTGGGTGAGTCGTCAGATAATAATTAATGTGAGGAGAGGGCTCCAGGTAAAAAAAAAACGAAATTCTCCTTTAAGTTGCACACCCTTTCTGTCTGCTATTATGTGAACTAGAAATCTTGCGCTGCGCACACTCGATTTCTAGGGTGGAGACTCCGGAGATGATGCACCATGGGCGCAGTTATGGAAATGTTTGTAGTACAAGCTTACAGCAGCTCCCTACAGACAATGTTGTCTGTTATTCACTCCTCATCACCTGCAATAAGTACTTTCTGGTAGTTTTTGGTAACTGAGAAAGCCAATCTGATTAGGAACTGCCATCTTACAAAGGTGAAGGGAAGCAAATCACTTCTGTCATGGTGAGGAGGAGTTCTTGGCAGGAAGATCCTTTCACCTTGTTTGTCCCTACAGAAATCTCACATTCAACCACCTTGTACATCAACTACATCACCACCAGCCGGGTGCCATTCTTGAGAGTATGATCAGGACCTGCTTGTACAGTAGGTTACTAAGCAGCTCGCGCATGGTGGCGCAGTGGTAGCGATGTCACCTTACAGCTAGAAGGTCCTGGGTTCGATTCCTGCATGGGATGTAGTGCAGCAGATAATTGCATATATCAAAAGAATCGTTCAAATTGTGAAAGAAGCATGAAATTTGGCACAAATACTCTTAAAGGTCCACTCTTTTGAAAAAGTGGTCTGGCCACGCAAAAATTCAAAATGGCCACCATTTTTCAAGATGGCTTCTAGGTGTTGTACCAATAAGTCCTATATCGGCATCACGGCATGTAATTATCATATAATCAATTAATTTTGGTCTAAACTATGTTTATGAGTCTCACATTTTATTACTTTTATGTTTAATGTTTAATGTTATAGCAAATATGGCGTGCAAGATGGCCGCTGTTAAACTCGTTGTGATGATATCTCGTGATCTATAAAACATAGAAACACAATTTAATAGAGTGAATGTCAGTGCACAACCAGGGCACACTGGTGACATCACTGCTGTGAAACTCAGCATGGGGTTCAGTGTCAGCTGATCTAGTTTTACTAATACTGTAGTTGTCAACTAATAGTGATAGTATAGCTTAATTTAGTATCCCAAATGCTGTCTAACAGCCCCCAATCAATTAGCTAGTAATAATAGTTAGTAGATGTAGTTAGATAGCCGCGCCTGAATTGACAGGGTGTGCCAGTGCGGGAGAGCCGAGCCAAGGGTAAGCGGGGCTATACATGACTCAATCATGTATACTTACCCGGAAGGTGTACAGATCACACGGGATTTAAATGACACTGGATGAATGATCGGGCTATGTGTAGGTCACCCGAACCTAGTTGTATCCCATACCTGAATGTGCGGTATCACTTTCTAAGAATAGTAGAAATCAATCTCAAAAAATGGCAAATGCAAATCCAATGTTAGCCAAGAGGCAAACTGATTGGAAGAAATGTTGTCTTTGTCAGATAGACAAAAAAAATGAAGTCCTTTCATCACCTCAAATTTTTCATAGTCCTCATGATGACGGCTACACCATGCTTGCAACCAATGTTCCACTATTTCATGAGATCAATGAAATGCCAATGATCCTGGACCCGGCAAGGCTGGATGAAGATGGTGGTATAGAAGCTACTTTGAGAGAGAACCAGGCAAAGTATGACATGTTTGTCCGAAAGCAGAGGCCGTACGAAGCAATTCCTCCAACAAGAGCAGCTCTGCTTCAACACACTAAACGTGCTGCGTATCAGGCAGGCTGCATATGGGGTCAGTCAACCCAGTGTCAGCCAGAAGCAGAGAGTCCTGCTGACTGGGGATGGGAGAAGGATGGTGAAGAATGGCGGGTCTACTGGACAGCCAATTCACCACTTGCAGAGAGTTGTCAACAACTCACCAAGTGTGGCTGCAAATCAGGGTGCCGTGGAAGGTGCAAATGCTTTAGATTAGGTTTCAATGGCACAGCACTGTGCAGTTGCAAATGTGAGTAGGAACTCCATAGCCTATATTGAACAGTGAAGCACATTTTCTGTGTAGTTGTTTTGAATCTTTTTACGGTATTTACTAGTGAGAGAATTTTCAGTTGATAAGTTACTTTGTGATGTTAGCACCTGTGCCTTTTACTCTAAGATTAATATTTTCTGTTTGTAATTATTCAGTGGCTGCAGTGATGCTGTTGCCTCCAGATATAGCCACATTCAGTAGTAGGCTACTAGGCTAGTTGTTCAATTATTATTTCTGGAGTGCTATCCGTTCAGCACCATAGTTATGCTACTAGAGATCACTCTGTGCACAGATAAGATGTGGCATCCTACCATTACATATTGAAACAGGAAGATACAGAGGGGTAGCTGAGGAGGATAGAATATGTGAATATTGTGAGTTGAATGAGGTGGAAAATGAAATTCATTTCATTTTATATTGTCCTTTGTATCATGACTTGAGAGAAACAATGTTTAAAAGAGTCCATACTCCTGAGCTAAATATGATAGATAGTGAGAACGGAGTAATACTCGAATTTCTTTTTGATAATATTTTTGCATTCTCTGAATTTCTCTCTAAAGCATGGGACAGGAGGAGAAGGTTGACGTACAACTGATAAAGTAGAGTTTATTTTCTATTTATTTTTTTCGTTTTATTTTCGTATTCAGTGCAGGTATGTATGAATGTATATGTATGTATATGTATAGGCATATTATGTCTGCATGTATATATATTCTCTAATTTGGGCTGCACTGAAAGCTTCTGGTTGGGTAACATACCAGAATGTTATGTTTTGTTAAATATTGAATGTTGATGTGTCTGATAATCCCATGTGGGATGGGTCATGTAATTGTCCTGACACGAAAATAAAATATTCATTCATTCATTCAAAAAAAAAAAATATTCATTCATTCATTCACTAGTCATGTTTTTCATTTCCCCATCCCTTTGTATTTATTTGTTAAATGTAATAGTGTTTAGTATTTATGGGGGGAAACAAAAAACAAATAACACAAAAAAAACAAAAAACAAAAAATACATAACAAAAAAAAACTCCCTTGTGACTGTTAACCTTGTCGTGGTAAGGGAGCTTGTGTACCTCACTGAACCCTGAGTGCTATGCCGGTGGGAGGCGACTCCTGGCAGGTTTTACCAACCGGACAGGTCGAGGGCGAGGTCAGACCAAACACAGTCAAAAAACCTCTCCTAACCATGGAGCCTTTTTAGAAAAAATGGTCTATGACCACTGCGGACAACTGGTGGAAATGGCAGCTAGAGCCAATCACCTACAGTACCCTGTTGTCATGATATGTTATCATTTTTGATTGCAGAATTGGTTTCTGCATAATCTAAAACATAAAATAACACAGAATCCTCATAAATTGGACAACCCAATCAAATTATATGAGAATGTTTTCGATTTACAATCCAGATGGCAGCCATCTTGGAAAATGGTCACCATGGTGGAATTCCAGGTTGGCATGGCTTCTGCATGGTCTAACACATGAGAGACAACACCAAAAACCTCCTTACACAAAAAAAACTCAATCAATTTCTATGGGAAAAAGTAATTTAAGGAGCTAGGTGGCGGCCATCTTGAAAAATGGGTGCCACCTTGAATTTTTGCGTGGCCAGACCACTTTTTCAAAAGAGTGGACCTTTAAGAGTATTTGTGCCAAATTTTACGCTTCTTTCACAATTTGAACGATTCTTTCAGTTATCTGCTGCACTCTCCTTACAACATCGGTATGGACCTCCACTAAAAACATGCAGAAGATTGTCATCTAACCAGTGACGTTTGGAGATGCTCTCCGGGCGCTGTATACACAAGAAAGCTGCCCACTGCTCCTGGCCTGCCCACCGGAGGAGGAACAATATTTTAAAGAAAGAAAGATAAGATTAGGCTGATAGGGTGGGGATCGAGACACGGTTCCATAAGGACCCGGTTCCAAATTTCTGAAAACCCGAAAATCATTAAGGTCCACATGGGTCCTTCCCCGCCCCCTTGGAGCAACGGCAATGGCATCGAGACCCACTTTGCGCATGCGCAAAGGAGTAGTTTGATGTACCCGGCAGTACGCTGAGCTGTTAGCATGTGAATTACAAGTTTTCATCGTATTTGCCACTGTCATTCCATGTATATTCGATTCTATCATTATAGTAGTTGTATGGATAAAGAGTATATTTGTTAAATATGTCTGCTACTTTGGCCCGAATTTATTCTTTGTTCATAAGCATGTCTGCTGTTGCCCGCAGCACTCATGAAGAAGTAGCCGTAGTGTTTTGGTGTCGCGCAGCTTAGTGATATGTGCTTCCGGGACTACGGGAACTCTGTCGCCATCCTTAAAACGTCACCTCTTAAACTCCCTAATAATCCCCATCCTCAATTGATGTCATCAGTCGATGATGTCATCAGTGATGTCACGCAAGCAATTGTGATGTCATCAGTGATATCATCAATGACTATGTTTAAATGCACACAATATTCCACTATTATTCGGAAAATGACAATAATTCTGAATTTGATAAAGGTCATGTAAACATCATATTCCAGTTGCATTTTCCGAATTTGCCCTTTTTTTTATTTAGCATTTTCCGATCAAGACATCTGGGTTATTCCAGTATTATTCGGGTTTTAGGAGGATTCTTTGATCATGTAGACAGCACATTCGGAATATGCGTCTCAATCAGGGTTTTTACCGCAGTTTGCGACGCATGTTGCCTGTTTGTGGTCAAATGATCTGTGCTAGAAAGCTCTAGAAGAGGCAATATAATCATATAATCCATCATCTCTGGCATGCAAAAAGAAAAGCCGACATTTCTGATCGGGAGGAGATGAGGAACATCAATTTAAAGAGAGAGATAGGCTATTTAAAGAGAGTATAGTGCCCACGGAAGTCCACAATGCTTGCGAGCCTGCGAGGTAATAATATAGGCTACTAGCCTACTTTTTATGAAAAATTTAGATCCGCAACGCCAAACTTTTCAGCAGCAAGCTCCTGAAATGGACCAAGTGATGCTCGTAAGAATTGTGCTGCTCTGTTTATTCTCAACAGAAAACCTCCGCCTACCTGCATCTCTCTCTCTCCCCCTCTCCCTCACGTGTCGGGGAGGGCGAGCTACGGCTGCATGTAAACGGGAATATTAGTGGATTATTCATTTAGTCGGAATATTGTCATTATCCGAATATGGGCAAAAAGCAGAATATTGTGTGCATGTAAACATAGTCAATGACATCGGTGCAGGGAAGGGATGCTCATTATGTCACAATGGCTCTGTGAGTATGAAGGCCTCAAATGCTGCTGTAGTGCCCCCATGGGCGGATTTTCTTTTGAATTTATTTTCACCAGATTCATGCCAGAACTCTGAAAAGTGTTTTGGGGAATTTTGGAGGCAATCAGAGCAACGGTGTGGTGCGCCTTGCATCTCTGGACAAACAGACAGACAGACAGCTCTCCAATTATAGTACAGTTACAGTAGTAAGATTGCATCACATCATGTTACATTGATGGATTGCAGTTTTTGGTATCAAAATGGAAGCAAAATATATAGCTACTATACTACCTTGCATAAGGATGTCACACCTGATGACATCACTGCGCCCATCCCACAGTGCACATTTTCTAATGAATGTTTAGCTTTTCAATGTCTAAAATCTTGCTTTGGCACTATGTACAGTCTTACGTCATGCCAATAAAGCTATTTGAATTTAATTAAATTGAATTGAATTGAAAAGAAAAAACTGACGGATTTCCAAACAGGTTCTGGTGGCAGATGAACAAGACACGGTGGAAAAAATACCAAATTATTGTCAGCCAGATGCCTTGCTGATAAACTCACTGATTAGCAAGAGGCAGCTGTAATTTATGGTCTGAGGAAGTGATTTTCGTGTGTGATGTGGCAGCTATAGCTTAATTAACAAGCAAAGCCTGTTCATTTGATGACATTTCAATGCTCAGCTGCACCTTCTCCTGGGCCAATGTGCCCATAGTTTTCTCTGAACACTTTAGAGTTGGTGACACTCTGAATATAATATAGACGGGGAATTCAAGACAGTGATTCTCAATTTAAAAAGAAATCCAGCTTGGTGCCAGAGTGTGTCTTGGCACTTGCGGAGCACAAAATTATGCAATGAGCCCACATTTTTCTCCTTTTCAACAAGGGACAGGATATATACTGTCCCTTGTTATATATGTTTGCCAGCTGGTCTCATCTATCCAATGGCATAACGACACGTATTCACCTCCATTGTAAGCCTACAGTATCACATTGCTATACACCTCCATTGTAAGCCAATCAAATGGCTGCTGTCCTTTCAAATATGTCTCTTTCTATCCACTTCAGCCTGCTGCTCAACTCCTGCTATACTGTCATCACACACCCCACCACCTCCCCGCCTCTGCCCAGTCTTCGCAGACTCATCAGAGGCCTCAGTCTCAGGAGATTCATCAGCCACCACCACCACCACCAGGCAAGGCCAGATTAACACCCCCAGGGGCCCCTGGGCACTGAAGCTCCCAGAGGCCCCCCTACAACCCCCCTTCCCCGAACATTACACTCGGACACAAGAAGGGGGAAAACAAGATAAAAACAAAACAACTTTTTTGGTCCAAGTAAAATGCTGATTCTAAATATAACTGAATCGCTTTGTTTGACCAAGCAAATCTATTTTTTATATGCATTTTACAAAATGTCTATGGAAAAATGAATGTCTGACCAGTCTCCACCAGGGACACTGGAACTGTTTTTTTTTTTAATTATAATTTTTTTCCCGATTTTTTTATCCCATTTTTAACCCCCATTAGTGCTAAATTAATTAATTTATCCTGGTTGCTACTCCACCCTCTGCCGATGTGGGGAGAGCCGAAACTGGCTCCATGCTTCCTCCGAGACATGGGCAGTTAGCCAGCCGCTTCTTTTCACCTGACAGGGGAAGCTTCACCAGTAGGACATAGCACGTGGGAGGTTCACGCTATTCCAACCAGTTCCCCTCCCTCCGAACAGGCGCCCTTAAAGGACGGCTTTACCGTGGGGAATATGAATATATATTAAATCTCACGCCCCTAAGGTTGTCGAATCCGTTGAAATTTTTGAAATTGGAGCTTCACTGCCAGAGATATCAACCGAAATCCACTCTGTGTGGGGGGGGGGGGGGGGGGGGGGGGCTGGTGGGGGGGACATTTTTTTTTTTTGACGGTGGGACATCGATCAACCCCTTTTACGTCTCCTACACCAGAATTGGAGGTATTGAATGTGTATAATCTATTTTACCGACCCACTGAGTGTCGACATGTCTCTCCACAGTAGAAGAGGCGACCCAAAACTGGACGGAAAAGCGCTACGAAGCCGTTCTCATACTGTAAAATTGATGGCGAAAACGCTTTCACTTTCGCGCTGATGCACAGCGGTGGCAACGGTGGGGGGTTCCAAGAATAGATTGGATGCACACTTTGAAACACGCAGCATAAATATGACCAGTAGCACTATCGCCTCACAGCTCGAAGGTCGTGGGTTCGATTCCCACCTGGGACGATGTGAACGCTGAAGGAATGCGTGCCCGTCCGCATGTCCTCGAGTGCCCACCGTCCGGGTGGGGTCGTCAAAAGGGCCTTTCTGTGTGGAGTTTGCATGTTCTCCCCGTGCCTCCCGGGGGTTTCCTTCATATAGGAACCCCCTTCACAAAAACATGCAATATCCTGGTTGCTAATGTGGTTCCTCCTCTGGTCGTTAAGGGCGCCTGTTCAGAGGGAGGGGAACTGGTTGGAATAGCGTGAACCTCCCACGTGCTATGTCCTACTGGTGAAGCTTCCTCTGGCAGGTGAAAAGAAGCGGCTGGCTGACTGCCTATGTCTCGGAGGAAGCATGGAGCCAGTCTCGGCTCTCCCCAGATCGGTAGAGGATGGAGTAGCAACCAGGATTGAGAAATCAAGTGAGCACTAATGGGGGATAAAATGGGATAAAAAATCGGGGAAAAAATTATAAAAAAAAAAAAATATGACCAGAATCGCATCAAAGCTCTCAACCAAAACTCCACGAAACGAGCGAGTCCACCCAGACTTCCTCAAACAGCGGCCGCGCAAACAGGCAGCAGCCAGGCAGCAGCAACTTCGTTGTGACACGCCCGCTGGAGAGCCAGGGAGGCAGGAGGAGAACACACACGGAGGGAGGAGTTGGAAGCAGAGGGGGGTTTCCTGCTGTTATGGAGGAAATTACTGTTCAAAACTATTGTTTAGATGTCTGACTCTTACTGATGCCAAAAATGAATGGTTAAAGTGACTGTTCTATCGAATTTCACAAAAAGCCGTTTATCTCTGAATAATTTTTCTGACGCTGAAACCATGCTGTATTCAACTGCTAATGCTTACATAACTACTAACTCTACAAACTAACTCTTTTAGACAGAGAAAGCACACATTCTATTAGTTCTTTTTAGATGATTGGTGTTCACAAAGTCTTAACAGAAAAGAATCCTCGGCTCTTGTAAAATGAGCCAGAATCCTCAAAAAAAAACCTGGCAGAACCTACCTACAGCATTGAAAAAAGGGCTGGCAGTCAATGTGTTAAGTAGGGGGTGGTGCAAAAATTTACGTTTTTTAGGACGTTTGGATGTTTTTTTAGCCATGTTTAGAGGAATATCTCATTTTAAATTAACATTAGATTCTGTTATCTATTATGATGTCACTATTCAGTATTTTATCCTTTTCTCACTCACTTTCATGTCACCAGCTCCTCTCCCTTTAGGTCATTTTACACTACAACAGACAGCAACACAGGCAGAGACACTGAAATTATTTAGTATTATATTTTATCGTCTTATTATTATATATTATTTTTATTTTTATTTTGGAGGGCTCCTTCATACTGAGGGCCCCTGGGCACCTGCCCAGGTTGCCCATATGGTAGATCCGGCCTTGCCACCAGGGCTGATGCCCCTCGATCTCAATACTTCCCTGTAGCGTCTAAGCACCAAAGACTTGATCAAAAATACTTACTTCTCACTATATATTCTGCAATGCATCATTCATTCTGTTGTAATAAACATTGTAATAAACAACATATTCATTCACTTTCTCTCCTGATTGAACTCTCTTGAGGTATCAGCCTCATACGACACTCCCACGGTTACCTATACAAAGAACTTCAACATTTGGTTCCCCAGCATCATCCTTACTGATAGGATTGCTCACATGGTCACGCAAATTCTACAATATGCACATGGGATTAAGTCTGTCAGATACGCGACTAGACTAATTTATAATACAACACTGCTATGGCTCTATGAATAATATTGAGGCACTGAAGCACACTCAAAAAAAGTTGTCATTTAATCCGTTCTATTTGATTCATTAGGGGATATGCTGTGCAGCACTACTCTTACAGCAACAATAAAAGTAGCAGCCATGATGAAGCAGGCTGAGGCTAGCAGGCTCCAGTCCAGCCATGCCAGGCACTTAGTTATGCACCCATATGGAGAGGCATTTGTTGCTTGTTTTTCACCTCATCACCCTGGGGCACGTTAGCATTAGCTAAACGCCTTGAAAGCAAATACTGACGCCTCCCCATGCCAGTGCTGGGCCTCACATATGTGCTCCGACAAGAGCCAGCTGGAGGGGAAGAACAGAGAGAGGCAATGAAAGAGGGAGAGGGGGATGGAGGGGTGGAGGGAGATGCGTGTCAAGTTATTGCCATGGACACCAAGGAGCTTTAGCCAGGATGAGATGGTAACCAGATGGACTTTAGCCAGGATGAGATGGTAACCAGATGGACTTGCCATGAAGCATATTTTTCATATTTCACACCAGACCGACCTGTTTGTTAGGCACTACTCTGGAAATGACTGGGCATGCACAACACACACCCGTCTGTGTGTGTGTGTGTGTGTGTGTGTGTGTGTGGACTACGTACGCACAGCCTCAAACTGAACTTGGCCTCACCACAAACCATATGTGAGCTTCAAGCCCATCTCCCAGAGGAAGACAGCTGACTGTGGTCTCGGTTTTGCCAATTTAGTTTTGCAGCTTCATGGTTGCTTGCTTTCTGGTTGTCCAACATATCCGATGATGACCATCTTCTCCTATTTGCAGCAGAAGATAGCCTACCTGCACAGAGATGATTTTAAAGTAGCATGGGGGGGCGCACTTGTCCCAACCTCACTGACTTGGTTGCAGAGGAGATGATTCCGATAGCAAGGGGGACCCTAGAGTCCTAGATGATCCGCACAACTGCAGGAGGCTGCCGGAAATCCAGTTTATAGGGTGCTTGCACAGCTTGCTTTTCTGTTGGAGTGTGCTCCCTTAGCCTTTTTTGTCCTCCCAGACACCCATAAGGACACGCGCGCACGCACGTGTGCACACACACACACACACACACACACACACACACACACACACACACACACACACACACACACACACACACACACACACACACACACACACACACACACACACACACAGTCAGGGACTTTGTGCTCAGTAGAAATGACAATGAGTATCACTCTCATTCATCACAAGCAAATAAATGGTAAAAAAAAAAAAAAAAGTGACTCACCCATATAATTAGCCCTATCTCAGGTAATGCATCGTCTACTCTTCTTCTGCGAACACCGCCCCCCATGCTGCCATTGCTACCATGTTGTGGCCAGAAAAAGTATGACATCTGTAGTGTTAAGAACTACCAAAGATAATGAATTGGAAAAGCTGAGAAAGTTAAGCCTAACTAGCTATAGATAGATAGATAGATAGATATTTTTATTCAAGTGTCGTGCACACAGGGTGCCCAGCCCGCATGGGCTTATAAGACACTAAAGACAACAATCTTGCAAGGTGTGTAAACAACTTGACATAAACATACAGTATGTATGCATACATATACACACACACAATGTGTATGCATATATAAACATATCCACACTGGATACATATACACAAACGTACACATTATAAAACTCAAATCAAATATACAGCATATTTTTTCTCTTTTCCCAGGCTTTAGAAATGAAATTGGCTGCATGGAATGCTCCCTTTCTAAAACATAATTCTAATTTTTTATAATCATCCAAATAAAAAAAATCATTATATAGCCAGCTCATTTTCTCGAAAAGCACATGTCTAAATTCATCATACAGAGGACAGAAGAACATAAAATGAATCTCATTTTCAATCTGTTCTAGATCACAGAACAGGCAAAGTCTCCGTTCCTCAGGTACACCGGTAAACCTACCTGTCTCTATGGCAAGAGGCAAGGTACCTGAGCGTAGCTGGGCACAGAGAGATCTTTGTGTTTTGGATAGATTTTGTTCAACATATACTATATATAGCTATACTTGTATAAAGCCCCAATCTGTCGTTTTCTTTCTTCCTCTTCTTTTTTCTTTTTCGTCCTTTGCTGCACCCCTCTGCCTGGGCCACCTACTGTAGGGACAAAAAGCCCCTATAGGAATGTGCCAATAATGCCTGTGCATTAGTAGATCCAGGCCTGGAGACACTTGACAGGCCTGCATCTCTCAGATAGACTCCCCCATGTCTCCATCAAAAAATAAAAGCAGTCTTCCTGGGTCGGTTTCAGAAAACTCCCCCCTTCCTGCCTGTTCTCCCTTGGCTGTTTACTGTTTACCCCTCCTTAGTCAAGTCATACAGGTAGGCTGGTGGCCAAGACACTGATCGCTAATGAGGGCTAGGACTCGGACTTACCCAAATTCTAGCTCTCCTGCTGGGGATCACTACAGGGAGCCTCTCGGCTCTACCTCACAATCCTTACAATATACTGCATTCCCATTCAAATCCCCCCTACTTTTCGGTTCATACTTTCCTCCCTCGCTCTCTCGCACAACCCCCCCCCCCCCCCCCCTCAGTGAGAGGTTGGATATTATATCATTATCGGTTGTCCTAACAACGCAAATGCCTTTGTTATGCGCTCTGTCAGTGCTAACTTCACAGATAGACTGGAGCTAAGCACAGTAAGTGGCAAAACGGAGCCACAGAGTCAAAACAGCCATTTCTGTCAGCATGTTAGATTAGCAAGCGCTGAGATGATGCAATTTGAAAATATAAAGCGATATTATCACGCTACATTTGCTGACAGTTCGGCACAAATGGGGGAAAAATGCAAATGGTGAATGGCATGTTCCTCCTCGCTTTGAAGAGAGGTTCTGCAGCGCTGCTACCTCCTACCCATATGCTCCGACAACTCCGTGCCATCCTGCAGAAGCCACCTCAGCCCTGAAACTCTGGAGACGGGCTGACATAATAGCCCATAGTCACAAATGACACAAAAACCCAAATGAGACAGAAAAGCTACTGCAATAGCATCTGGCTAGAGAGCATATGTGTGTGTGTGTGTGTGTGTGTGTGTGTGTGTGTGTGTGTGTGTGTGTGTGTGTGTGTGTGTGTGTGTGTGTGTGTGTGTGGTGTGTGTGTGTGTGTGTATGTGTGTGTTTAACTAAGTAAAAATAGGGGACACAATCCCGACTTAAAACCAATAGTTAATTGGGGACAGCTTGTGCAGTTGGGGACAAAGCTGTGTCTCCCATATTGGGGAGAAGCTGATTTTGGGGTCAGTGCAGGTTAACATTAGGTTATGGTTAGGGTTAGGTTTAGGCAAGTAGCAGTTACACTTATAGGACCAAGTCTCCAGGGAATGCATGTAAGTCTATGTAAATATGTCAAAAGGGACTTATGTAAGACAGAGAGAGAAGAGAGAGAGAGAGAGTTTGTGTGTTTACTTAAGTCGAATTTTGGGACACCCACCCCACTTAAGACCAGATGATTGGGGACAGTGGGTGCAATTTGGGACAAAAGCTGTGCGTCCCCAATTGGTAAAAAGCCGATTTTGGGGTCAGTGGTTACGGTTAGGTTAAGGTTGGGGTTAGGTTTAGGCAAGTACCCAGCAAACATCGTTTAGACGGTGACGTTGAATGACGGTTATCTGACAGTTCGTCCAAGATGCTAAACGCTATCAGGCAGCCAGCGAAGGTGTTGTTCTCTCCACGTTCAATAACAGTTCCCTCAAGACTGTCTTACAAAACAAAATAGTGATCTCTGCAAACACCAAATGCATGTGTCCTTTTTGTTGTTGTTGAATAAAACGACATTTGATTGACAATTTACAGTATTTGTTGATCAGACAGTCACACGGTGACATGCACTGCATGTACAAAGACTACTAGATGATAACAAGACTATTCAATGTTGACTGTGTTTGTCTGTATACTAGGCTCTCTGTCCCCCCCAGTTGCCATACATGATGTTTTATTGGACGGTAAATTAACTCATTAACCTCCGAAGCCATAGACACACACAGTCAATAATAGTCTGTTACATTACCTGATTACATGATATAAAATATATAACGTTACCTGTCTCATCGGTTGGAATCATGACACTCGCTGCCAAACAGCAGCCTCCATTGTGGAGTGTAACTGCGAATCAGGGCCCCTATCGTTGCATCGGCGCAGTTTCTAGGCCGAGCGGCAGGCGCAGATCAAAGCAGTGGGCGTGGACAGGCGCACTTGATATCGTCGTGCTGGCGCTAGATGCAGCCCAAAGCATTACAACCACGCCTTTTAGGCGTAAAATTATGCACCGTCATGCTCATTGGATAAGTGCAATAAACGAATCGCACGCTTGCCTTTTTAGCTCCAATTCCAGTGATCCCGCAAAACCAGACGAAAGCCAAACGCTCTGCCCCCCCCCCCCCCCTCCCTTCATCCAGCCTGTCTGTCTGCATTATAGGCTATTATTCCATATTATTATGCTTCTCAAACCAATCTAACTGCAGTTTCAATACTGCAAGCATGTAAATACGCTACACTAGCAAGATCAAAGTGAAAATAATGTTCTATGCATCAGCTAGAAAAATATAGCCTATTAGATTGGTGAAAGTTTGTCCAGAAAGATATCATTTTCTCTCGCCTGCTGCAGGAAGGATGATGCACATAAATATACCCTACATTATGTCAAGTCATTGCATAAATGTGTTTTTATTGTAAAACTAAATGTGAAATAGGGCCAAGTTATTGGAGGGACATCACAGTATAGCAGATGCCATTAGAAGCGCGTTCCGAAGCGCGTTCCGCTGTTACTTCTCTAAATCACGTTAACTCGACAAGGGGTATATATAGGCCCAGGAGGACATATATGTTTCACATAGGGTGGTGTTTTCATTTCGATGTTTTATTTGGTCCAATATTGAAATGTTGACAATGGCAGGCTGTGTTACCATTACACATTAATTTAGAACTACCTTTTATATCTATTTTGGCTCATTTGGTGGCTATTTAGTAGCGAAATGAAGAAACACAATGCATGCTGGGAACTCAGAGAGAGAGAGAGAGAAGGGTGACAGAGAAGAAGCAGTGAAGGCACAGAATAGGCCTGCTTTTCAAAAGCGCAAAGCGCTAAATGTAGGCCAGGTCCCAAGATATCACTAGGCTGGTATTTAGCGCCGACACGCCCACTTTGGGACTGCGCCACGCCCATTCGGCCTAAAGCGCATTTGGCAGCCTAAAGCCTATTGCTATCTTGCCGAAACAGGCGCAAGGCACGTTTTTTTGCGGTTAAGGCCCGTAATAGCGCCGATGGCCTGTGGGAGAATAGAGCCCCAGGCGTGTAATGCAAATATAGTTGCAGTAAAGAGCCTTCACGCTGAGCTCAGTGGGCTTTATTGTCTTTAAAGAGCCCAGCACAACAAGCGGGCGGTGTGCAGAGGCTTCCACATAAGCGGCAGTAGTAAACGGTTAGCTTATATGTCCAAAATGCACATTGACACTTCAACAATTTGATGGCACAGTAGATAAGTTAGAGTGCAATCTGGGTTTGTATCCTGCTTGCGGACATACTTTTTAAAATGTAGCAAACATCATTAAATCTGGACATACCGTATATGATGACGCTGCTGAATGCACACTGTGCACATAAACATAGCAGAATAGCTGAATATACCCGTTTGAGAGTGACATATTTCGATGTTGTGGGGACGGACAGGAAGTACGTGCAGGTAACGTCGCTACAACTTCCATGTTTTTCCATGAGTGAGGGTAAAATAAGAAAAAGTAAATACGTTGATAGAGGCAGTGAAGTGCACTGAAGCGAGGGTTGAGAGACAGATGGCGCTAAATTATTCTCAGTGACCAGTGCTTTAACTCAATGTCCCTTTTGTCTCTCCTGAGCATAGTTAAGGCCCAGTGCATGACTTGCTCTTAAGAGGTTTTCATAGCCAACTTAGAGGGTCAGCCATTGAAAAATGATAAAGAGAGCAGTTACTGTCAGCAGGGAGTAATGCCTGGACAATCAATGTCACCATCACCCATCTACAGCACGGCCTGTATCGATGTCTGGGAATTGTAGTTCTCTGCATGAAGATGAAGGAGAATGTCCCAAAGTGTTAAACCGTAAGAGCTGGCCATCGACAGGCTAAAGCCCATGCAGCTAAAAATAGGTTAATGTGACTAAAGTGTAGCTTAATGGACTTTCAGTCATAAATGGAAAGAGAACAGTAGAGGATTTAAACCCCCATGGGTCAGTGAAAGACACTTGGGCTTGGATGAGGAAGGCTCGATGTTCATCAGTGACATCAGCAAGGAATGACAAGGGGTGCAGGACAGGCTGTCACCATCACTAGGGACTGGGTTCCCATGCATTTGGGTGCAGGACAGGTTGTCACCATCACTAGGGACTGGGTTCCATGCGTTTGGGTGCAGGACACCCTTACGAAAAAGTCACATGTGGAAATCACATGTGATTTTGAAATATGTGGTTTTTGGACACACGTTTCGTGTGACTCAACCACATGTTTTAATATCACATGTGGATGTTCACATGTCAAGCCACATGTGGAAGTCACATGTGATTTTGAAATGCCACATGTGATTGACATGTGGTTTTAATTGTGTGGAAAATCACATGTGATTATGGAATATATGTGGTTTTTGGACACATGTTTTGTGTGATTCAGACCACATGTGATTGACATGTGGTTTTAATATCACATGTGGATATTCACATGTGGGAAATCACATGTGATTCTGGAATATATGTGGTTTTTGGACACATGTTTCGTGTGATTAAGACCACATGTGATCGACATGTGGTTTTAATATCACATGTGGGAATATTCACATGTGGATATCCACATGTGACCTTGAACCACATGTGGTTTTAGGACACGTGGTTTTGTTATTCCCTCCACATGTGAATATTCCCACATGATATTAAAACCAAATGTGATTCAATATGTTGTGGACCACATGTGGTTTTGGCACACGTTTTGGTTTTTCACATGTGATTCAACATGTGGTTGAAATGTTTAATTTCCATGTCCAACAACCACATGTGGTTCAAGATCACATGTGGGAATATTCACATGTGGTTGAAACACATGAACCTTCCAACATGTGATCTTGAACCATAAATGGAAAGAGAACAGTAGAGGATTTAAACCCCCATGGGTCAGTGAAAGACACTTGGGCTTGGATGAGGAAGGCTCGATGTTCATCAGTGACATCAGCAAGGAATGACAAGGGGTGCAGGACAGGCTGTCACCATCACTAGGGACTGGGTTCCCATGCATTTGGGTGCAGGACAGGTTGTCACCATCACTAGGGACTGGGTTCCATGCGTTTGGGTGCAGGACATGGTGTCACCATCACTAGGGACTGGGTTCCATGCGTTTGGGTGCAATGCTATATGGGTGTCTAGGGAAATCGTCTGTGGGTACCACAGCTATCTGACTCACCAACCTACAATGGCCTGTAAATTTCCAGCGCCGTATGCACAAGTGAGTGATCTCCTCCTTAACAACCAAGACGTGGATCAAGGGGATGGAAGTTGTGGAAGCTGTACAGATCCTTGAACAAGCACATTTCACCCGAGGCTGGCAATCCACATTCCACCAGAAAAGAAAGCCCTAAAAAAAAAGCACAAAGGACTGCATGTGTCTGTTTCATAACAAGCATATTTTGAAACAGTGTGTGTTTTTGTGTGTTTGCTTTTGCATTTTTGCCTGATTTGAGATTGAGACCGGACAGATGAAGAGAGAGAGAAAGAGAGGGAGAAGCCTCCAAGGCTCAGATGAAGAGCTTTTGTGTGGAGGCCAGGTTGCAGATAGCTGGAGTTGGGAGATGAAAGCAGGAGAACACCACTGATCTACTGTAAAGTACACTGCTGGAGGAGATGGATAGCTCTCCCCTAGTCTATTTTCTCCCTCCGTCTCTCTCCTCTGGGTGCCCAGAAGCGGGTGATGCATCAGGGTCAGGCGTGGTTGGAATGCTGGGAGGATCAGAGCAGGCCGGCGCCCACTCATTGAGGCCTGAGACACACGAGGAGGTCGGGGAAGAATCTGGAAAGAGAGAGAGAGATACAGGGGGGATAGATATAACGATGGAGGAAACAAGAAAACAAATGGGAGGCGACATGTCATCCAGATGAAGGAAGAAATGTCCAAAAGATACGTCCGAAAGAAAGTCGGCAAGGATCCGAGGGCGGAGCGGCGCGCCAACTGCCGTGCTGTGCCTAGCGTTCATGTATGTATTGAGGTGAAGTCTGACATGGAGCCCACTCAGGTGTGTAATGGGTTTCCACGGGAGCATAACAGCCCCTACCGATGTTACACCTTTTCCAGAGAGCGCTCCAGCCAAATGCCGCGCTCTACCGCAGCACGTCACGCCGCGCCCTGACGCAGCACATCACGCCGCCCAGCGAGCACTCCAGCCAAACGGCATGCTCTGCCGCAGCACATCACGATGCGCTCTGCCGCACCACATCATGACCCCGCCTCACCTGCAATCATATGCATACATTTGCATACCCATTGCACCCTCATCTTGCGTAATCCAATCACAGAAGAATGGCCAGAGGGGCTTCGCATTAGGGCATCAGCAGTCCTCTGTCAAGAGAAAACTTTCAGGTGTGGGATCCATTTGCATTGCTGATGAGCTGCAGGGCATCTGGCCAGGCAGGTAGTTCATATTTTGTTTATGAGGGCGCATGTCATAACTTCTCCCCCGGGCTCCAGCTGTTCGCTCTGATCCCTGCCTCTCGGTTTTCCTCCCTCTCTCTCTCTCTTTCTCTCTCTCTCTCTCTCTCTCTCAATCATGCCTCCATGACAGGTTCTCGCTCTCTCTGAAATATGTGTGTGTGAAATGACGGGATATCACCTTCCTAGCATACTGAGTGAACGTGGCGCTGAAACCCTACGGTAAAGTTTTGGCCGCTGTTTGGAAAGGTTAGTCTTTACTTTCTCCTTGCACTTTCTAATAATCAGCTCCTGGCTCATCTTCAAACAGAGTTGAGAAGGCCTTGTATAAGCTAATGAAATGCACATACTTTCCTCACTGACTGACAAGTCTGGCAGCCCCGAGGTCGGACCACAGGGCCCATGCTCTACTGGCGAAACACCGCCACAGTGTGTCTCGTCTCCCGGGAGCAGCATAAGACAAAGGAAGAGAAGGTGGAAAAGATTTAGCGGGAGAGATTAAAATCTCTCAGGCACGGCAAGAAAACGACCCCTTTGCTGTTCAATTTAACCAGGCTGGGGGAGACTTTATTATTTATATTCTTATTTACAGCGGCGTTGACATTTTTATCTCCATTCCTTCTGGCCAGGCAGTCAGTGCAACGCTTTGACCTTGGAGGAAGAATTCTCCCCAACTAACTTTTTCTATCTAGAATGCAATCTGTTTTCGTGATGCTAAAGACAAAAGCGTACGTGGCTCGTAGTCCTCGGGTGTGCTCTGCATCTGTGCTTTCTGATGAATGGGGAGCGGCTTATTACACGGCTGAATGACTCAACTTCACATTGGCGCGGCGGTGTGACGTTTCAAAGGGCACGCGGAAGGACTGTGCGCGGCGGCAGAGATGAGCATGGCCATTGTCTCCTCCACTGTGTGCCTGGGCTATTGTCATGAGTTGCTAATTAGTAAATAAGCACTGTTGACACGCCACTGCACAGCGTTAATGAACACAAGAGCTGTTAAGCCACAGGAGACGCAGTCACAGCTATATTGTGGAGGCGGGTGGTGAAATAGCAACATGGCTGGTGGTGTGTGTGTGTGTGTGTGAGAGAGATTATGAACATATGTGCATGCAGATCTCCTATGACTTCATGTTAGACCATCAAGGAATGCAATTTCTTCATATAATACTGTAACACAGATATGAGCTTTATTAAAAAAAGAAAGCTTGAGGGACACACAAAATGGACATCCTCCCAGAGCTACAAGACAGTGGCAACGTGACTTTGGAGAAACAGCGCTGATTGAGACAATGACTTCTATCCTGTGCCCACTGGCACCGTGAACACCCCACGGGGGATGGAGGGCGGACGGTATTGATAGTATTCTGTCACATCACCACACGGCCATATTGGTAGGAAAATAACAGGTGATTGTAATCAATTAACAGGTGATTATAATCAAATGACACAAACAGCCAATGAGCTGTGTGTATTGTAGCACCATATTAGTAGGAAAATGCATGCGACATCATGGCAATACTATGAATAGGAGGGTATGCACGTGATGTCACAGAGGCAGAAGTCACTGCGGGGGGTCACGCCCACTGAGTGGCAGCATCATTCAGTTTCAATGCAGTAATCAGCCTAGATGAATGACACCTGCTGCTCCAAACAACAGGGAGGAACCTGCCGAATGTTCTGCCCATAGGTTTTGCCACTCTGTCCCGATTGAGGGGGCGTGTTCGCGGTGGGAAAGTGACATCGGTGCATACCCTCTATTGGGGACAGGGAGGGGTAAGGAGGGTATAGGGAATCTGTCAGGTATAGAAGAGAAACAAAACAATGGGGTGGAATGAGCAACAGGGCTGCCTGCGAGTTGACAGAAAGACATCAGTCGTCGTGACAAGGACATAAACCCTTATCAATGAGCTACTTTATACACTCTGCGGGCCCATGCAGAGGCATGGGGAGGGAGGGGTGCTCAGAGCTCTAAAGAGTTTGTTCTCCACTGATGGAAAACCACCAAAGACCCCGGCACGGCTCGACGGAATGGATTTATACCGAACACTCCAAACACTCACCTTGAGCTGTGTTTTTTGTGTGTGTCAAAGATGGACAGGGAAGGTGCACAAAAGGCAGTCACTTTCAAGGATCGTGCACTGCCCCAACAGTGTTTGTAGCAGAGCTTTCAACAGTTGTTTCAACATTTGTTCAAATGTTAAAAAATTTCAGTGGTAGAGAATAGATTTCAAGATATCAAATACTAAACTGTAGATGGTCTCAGGCTACCCCACCGTTATAATCAGCTGAATCTGTGAACGGGTTCAAAAATCTTCTCAAAACCCATTTCTACCCACTTGCCTTCCCTGTATAGGGGCTGAAATGTAATTTCCCTTTTTGTATATTGCTGTATATTTATGATTTATGTTGCCTATTTTTCTCTATTGTATTAATTGTTGTATTTCTGTATAACGAAGCACTTTGTAATATTAATTTTAAAAAGTGCTATAAAACCTTACTTACTCGTGACATGGTTGGCTTTCTTCCAGCCTTAAAACTCGTTATATAAGGATTTTCGAAATGTCTATGGAGAAAATGAATGGGGAACTCACTTCCGGGGCTCGAAACGTAACCGAAAGTCACGTGACACGTGACTGAGCTCTATGGTTTAACCGTAACCAAAACTTTGTGACTTCCTCATAATGTGAAAAAGCACAAATAAAAAACACAGGTCTAAATGCACAATGGCAAGGCATTTACATTTACAGAGCTTCCTATAATGCCCTCGCTCTCCCCCCTGGATAATCACCATGCTACGGGACTATACGACGACGCTTAGTGGATCCGTGGAATCACAAGTTTTCTTCAAGTTGCCTGACGCTACTTCAACACCAGCTCCCTCAGTATCTCGGGTCCTGTCCATTGCCCAACAACTAACTACAGCATCCGAGCGACTGGTCCGTCAACCTAGGCTACCAGCCTCTGCTCTCAAGGCCCTGGGTCCCCGGTCATCACAACGGCGTAAGTTGCTTCTGGCCGCAGCACTACGACGCGCTCCTGATATGGCTATAACGCCAGCCATCCCCCTGCTGAACGGGGTAGGACCGATCCAACTCTTACTATCCACTCTCTCTTAGATATGATTAAACTACTAGATAACCGTGTCTCCCAACTAGAGAACGATAAACGCGAGTAACTTAATGATAGTCTTGTTACACTTAACCAGACTGGCTTTCCTGATAATTTACAGTGTAGCCCAGCAGCTGATGTGCACTGTGAATTAAGCGAGGATGCTAGCTGGGATCCAGCTGGTGCCCTCGTTAATGCTACCCCGCAGCACGATCACAACAACCCGACTAATGTCTCGTTGGCCCCACAGTCTGTGGATGATGGGTTTACAGTTGTCTCACGCTGCCATAACGTTAACCGTTCACAGCGCACTGCTCTGCAGCCCGTTTCTCAACAAACCACTCCGGTTGAGACTCGGAATAGATTCACGCCGCTTTCTAACTCTCCTGTTCAGCATGCTGCGTCGTCCCCTCCGCCCGATAATATTAAACCCTCTATTCTATTAATTGACGACTCTATAACCCGCAATATCAAGCTTAACACACCAGCCGAAATAGTTTGTTTACAGAGTACCCGACATTGAAGCTATACTCTTAGGGTGCTAACAGCCATAGACAGACAATTACCCAGGCTACCCATGATAACATCATACTACATGTTGGCACCAACAATGCTAGGTTTAAACAATCGGAGGTCACAAAGCACAGCATAACTAGGACCTGTGCTTTTGCTAGCAAGATGAGTCGGCATCGATTAATTGTCTCTGGTCCCCTCCCTGTCACACTTAACTCTGACATTTTTAGCAGGCTGTATTGGCTCAATAACTGGCTGGCCAAACACTGTGCTGATAAGGGCTATCTATTCTTAGATAACTGGCCCTCCTTTAGAGGCATGACTGGCATGCTTAAGGTGGATGGATCCACCCTACCACATTGGGCGCCAGCACTCTTATCAAAAAACCTGGATAGTTGCCTAATGCAGACCCAGACTACTATCCAGGACTGACAGTTTCACCCACAACATGCAGGGTCACAGGCTGTTAGACAGCCTGTTAGTTTTCCTTGTGCGGTTATGGAGTCTGCTAGCTCAATTAACGTAGTTTATCCAATACAGACTGTGCTCCGTCCACGCCGCACTATTACTAGTAACCGACCCATAAACGCTCTGCAAAATCCTAACCCCAACCCAAACCTTATTGTTATTAACCCGACTGTTACTACCGCCGCTCCGTCTCCGTATTGTACCACGATCTCTCAAATTAACACAGTTTCTCTTCGTCGCTCCGTCCCCTCACGCCACTCTCGCATGCCTCAAAACATTAAACACCAACCTAATTGAGATTAAATCTACTCTTGGTGTTGAATGCTCTAAATCTACTATCACGGACGATAAACCTATTCGATTTGGATTCATTAATATCAGATCAATCACTAATAAAGCCCTCCTGTCAATGACTTAATCATTGAACATAATATTGACATTATGGGATTATGCGAAACCTGGCTAAAGCCGGACGTTGTTCTTCGACTCATTGAAGCCTCCCCCCCCAACTTTACCAATTCGCATATTGCCAGAATGTCAAGAAATGGTGGGGGCGTCGGCCTAATTTATGACTAAAATCTAAGTCTTTTGCAGGATCAAAAGTATAAGCTCTCATCCTGTGAGATACTTACCATGAGACACTCTAATATAGCTGGCCTCGGAGCCTTCTACCTAGTTATGCTCTACCGCCCACCTGGGCCCTATTCATCTTTTCTTGATGAATTTTCCAATTTTCTCTCTGACCTCGTACCCCGCACGGATAATATCCTTATCATCGGCGACTTCAATATTCATGTAAACTGTAAAGCTGACCCACTCTGCAAAGCCTTTCTATCTTTATTCGACACCTTTGGCTTTGCTCAGCTGGTTCATGAACAAACGTATTCTAATGGCAATACGCTTGATCTCGTCCTCGCTCGTGGTATTAATTTCTCAGATCTGTCAGTCCTGACATACCCTCCAGCACTGTCAGATCATTATCTCATTAAATTTAAAATAGACCTGCCCCTCCGGCAGTCAAACCTAGCCGATACCTATAGCGCCCGGCGTATCGATAGTTCCACTCCTACTGAACTCGCTGATTTGTTATCGGGCCGCTTTCCTCTCTCCCAGAGCGGATCGACTCCATTAACGAATTTACAAATAAATTTAACTCAATCCTACCCGCCTCGCTTGATTCTATCGCACCTCTACGTACCGTACTCTACGTAATCCGCCGCCCTAAAAAACCCTGGCCTTGGTATACTGACGATACACGCGCACAAAAACTAATATGAACGTAAATAGCGTTCATCCAAGCTTGAAGTCTATCGACTAGCTTGGAGTGATAGCCTATTGCACTTTATACCAACGATTTTATTTCCCACTCTCAATTTGTTTCGTTTTTTAAGTACGCGGACGACACTACGGTGGTCGGGTATATTAAAAACGGTGATGAATCTGCCTACAGGGCCGAAGTGGCAGCCCTAGTCAACTGGTGCACTTTAAACAATCTTGTCTTAAACTTAGATAAGACCAAGGAAATGATTATTGATTTCCGCAAAAGCGGCTCAGTGCCCCCCTCTCTGGTCATTTGCGACCAGCCCGTCGACAGGGTCGACAGTCTGAAATTTCTGGGCACCACCATATGCCGCTCCCTGAAATGGGAAGTCAACACTTGTAACATTGTGAGCAAAGCCCACCAGCGGCTTCACTTTCTGAGGCAGCTCAGGAAGTTTGGTGTGTCTGGGGAGGCGATGGCTCACTTTTACAGAGCCACTGTGGAGAGCGTACTCACCTTCTCAGTCACAGTGTGGTACGGCAACACTACCGCCCTTGAGAGGAAACGGTTGGAAAGGGTGGTACGCATAGCGTCCAAAATCATCGGCCACGACCTTCCATCCATTTCCTCCATCTATGCCACACGCACCAAACGCAAGATGCAGAAGGTGATCGCCGACCCCTCCCACCCTGCTAGCTCTCTCTTTAAACTCATGCCCTCAGGTAGGAGGCTTCAGTCTCTGAGGTGCAGGACCTCCCGTCTCAGGAACAGCACTTATCCTGAGGCGGTTCGCCTCCTGAACTCTGACCCTCTTTGCATTCGCACCTTAAATCGCACCTTAAATCCGTAGGCTTGAATTGAACTTGAACTTGAATTGCACTTTATAGGCAGCTCGATACTGCTTTTGTAAACAAATGCTGCTTGTAAAACTGTGCACTTTATTTATCTATTTCAGCCTCTCTCATATTTTATGTAGTGTTTTTTTCCACTTTTTTATTCTCTTTTGTGTTTGAATCTGTGATTTGTTATGTTTGTTTTTACGTCTGTTCTTTAGAGCTGCACTGAAACAAATTCCAATCAACTCTGTTGACATGGCAATAAAGTATTGAATGAATGAATGAATGAATGAATGAATAAAATACAAACGTATGCTCTCCGCTGCTAGAGCCTCCTACCTATCAGATCTTATTAACACTAATAAAAAATAATAAAAAAATTATATTTGACACAGTCGCAAAGCTTACTCGCAAACCCTCCCACAATACAAACTCTCCATTTACAGCTAATGACTTAGCTTCTTTAACCGCAAAATTATCTGAAATTAGCAACTCTCTAGTACTCACAAAGGGTGTTAACCCCTCTCCTAGCCCTGTTCTTAGAACCTTAGATGAGAGTACCATACTCTCGCATTTTGAGACTATGGGCCCTATCGTCCCACTGGCCTTGTATGTATGGCGGCGCTACACGCGGCGATTAAGCAACCACACCTTTTAAGCGTAGAATTATTCACAACAAGGCAACCAACCACGCTGTAGCAGCGGGGCAGGGCTGACTGGGCGAGTGCGAGTACATGCGAGTTTATCGCGTGCGGTGTGTAGGGCCCCCCTCCTTCTTTCATCCCCGTATGTCTCCATATATATTATTCCATATTATTATGCTTCTCAAACCAATCTCACTGCAGTTTAAATACAGCAAGCATGTAAATATGCTACAATATAGCAAGATCAAAGTGAAAAGAATGTTCTAAACGCATCGGCTAGAAAAATATAGCCTATCCCTGGATGTCATGATGAGATTAGATTGGTGAAAGTTTGGGCAGAATGATATCGTTTTCTCTCGCTACCTTTTCTTCTCCCCCACTTTTTTTTCATCGGCCATTGTGCCTGCCTGACGCGCGAGAGAGAGGGAGTGAGAGAGAGAGAGGGGGAGAGAGAGTGAGATGGCAGAGGAGAGCTGCGCGTAATTACGCACAGTAATATCCCTGGCGCACTGAATAAGGCCTGGTTTTGAAAAGCGCTAAGCACTAAATGAATGCCAGTGGGAAAGATAGCGTTAAGCCGGTATTTAAGGCCGAAACGCCCATTCTGGCCTATTCTGGCACTGCGTCACGCCTCTTCGGCGTAAAGCGCATTTCGGGGCCTAAAAACATGATGCTATCTTCCCGAGTCAGGCGCAAAACGTGTTTTTTTTGCGTTTAATGCCAGTTTAGCGCCTAAGGCCAGTGGGTAGATAGGGCCCTATCTCTCTAGATGCGCTTTCAAAAATAGTACTTTCATCTAAATCTACAACCTGTTTATTCAATTTAACTTTATTCCAGACACTTAGGAAGGTCCATAGGAGAACATAACACTATACAATACAATACAAAACATAGAAAAAATATAAAAACAGACCTTGTTATCAAGATTACAATCATACATAGAGGCTTTCGCCAATGTTGCCAGATGGTTGAGTTGAACCTGGTGCTACTTTTGACAGGATTACTTAAGGCCACTTAATAACACTGTTCATCGAGTCATCTAGACGACGCTGGCACTGTGCCATCTAGGGACATGCAACAACAGTCGTAGTGCATCATTATAAGTCTTTGGAAGCTGCTTTTCCTGTAGCTGCTCCACAGGTGTGCAGTATACAGCGGCGTACAGTACGCTCTGAACAGTGAGGCTTTGACATCTGAAGTATACATATAAAATTTGTGAATCAACATGTTTGCCTGTGCATATAGTTTACATCGCTGTCTCTGAAGATCGTTATCATCAGACAAATCATCTGTAATACAATGGCCTAAGTATTTAATCTCAGTACACACTTCAAGAACATTGTTACTCAAATAAAAATCAGGGAAAACTGATCTTCTTTACAACGCACAATCATAATGTTACTCTTCTTGGTGTTGTATTTGATGTCACATTCTATACCGTACTGAGAGCATATCTTAAGTAGCTGTTGTAGACCAGCACTATACGGAGAGAACACAACCAAGTCATCCGCATACATAAGATGATTAAAAACAGTGTCTCCGACAACACAGCCAGTTGTACACGCATTGAGTTGAACGGACAAGTCATCCATATACACATTAAACAAGAAAGGAGAAAGAATGCCGCCTTGACGGACGCCATTACCCACACTAAAATGAGCAGAGACAGAGTTACCCCATCTTATTTGCATAGACTGATGTACATACCAGAATGCTAGGATTCTAATAATAAACTTGGGAATCCCTCTTTGGGACAATTTATTAAACAGTTTGTTATGATTAACTCTGTCAAAGGCCTTAGACTAGAGGCATCTATAAAGCACAAAAACATCATTGAGTTTTGGCTTCTGTATTTGGTTATTATTTATTTTAAAGCAAATATACACGTCTGTCCCATGTTTACATTTAAACCCAAACTGATTATCAGTGGTAACAATATACAATTCAATTCTGCCCAATAAAATTCTCTCTAGCACTTTTGAGAGTATGCTGACTAGGGCAATCGGTCTATAGTTATCTTTGCTGTTGATTTTACCAGCTTTATCTTTGATAACCGATGATATTCGACCCTCTCCCTGCAAAGTTGATTAAGGAACTTCTTCCAATACTAGGCCCCCCTTACTTAACATTATCAATAGCTCTCTCTCCTCTGGCATTGTTCCTGCCTCCTTCAAATCTGCTGTAATTAAACCTCTACTTAAAAAGCCAAATCTTGATTCTGAGGTTCTTAAAGGTCCCAATTCGTGCAGCTGTAACCTCTTAAAAACGTGTGTCTCTGGTCCATAAAACATGATTCTGGATTAATTTGTCGACAATATAGCAACCCCGTTCGTTCTGACGGAGTTCTCACTTCCTCATCTCGTCGCTTCCCAAGAATGGTCTGTTTCTATAATATATTCAGAACTAACAGTTCTCATTGGCCGCTGAGCCAATCAGATTAGCGTCCGTGGACCAGCACGCTAGGTTGTGTCCACAACTAACGTTAGCAACGAGCTATCGCTAACTTAACGGTTGCTACGCTAAAGAGGACATCTCAAAATGGCTAGACTTACCGAATGCACCTCCGCAGTTGCTGGATCACAGTTGGCGTCGCTCCAGCTAGAAGTGTTAATTTTGTGGCTAAACCTTGATTGTACTGCCCCAGATTGTTGAAACATTCTGGGCTGAAATGGTTAGCACAGACCAACAGGTCATGATGAATCTCGCGCTGAAACAGCTTGCTATGGGAAACAATAGACAAAATGGTGCAGGTAGCTTGTGTGAGAGAGACCGCGCGCAGTATGCTTAAGGAGCCGCGTGACGTAACACGAAACCGTCTGGGAGAACAGAGTGTAAGGGGGCGTGGCTTGAAGGAGACTGCAGGGGGGAGCTGGATAGGGAGAAATCCAACTCTGACAGTTCTGAGGTCGTGAGCACTCATTACAGGGAGGGATGACAGCAGCATATACAGTATGCATTTAGAAGTAAAAACAGCTTTTGCACGGAATGGGACCTTTAACAATTTCAGACCAATCTCAAATCTCCCCTTCCTCTCTAAAGTTCTTGAAAAAGTAGTCTCGACCCAATTAACTGACTACCTCTCGCGTAATAAACTTTCCCTTTCTCGATCCCTTTCAAGATTCAAGATTCAAGATTCAAGATTCAAGATTTTTATTGTCACTCCGTAGTACAAGTATCACGTGTGAAATTCTTGTGCTGTAGACTCCGTTACAACATAGTGCAAAAATAAAATAAAAAAATAATTAAAAACAAGAGGCAACAAGCAATAAAGCAGTAAGACACGCCACAGACCGTGGCATGTGCAAATGGCATGAACATACTTTAAACATAATTAAACATAATAACATTCTGTTAGGTGCAAATAGCATATGCCTAATTAACATACTATTGAACATTAGTCATACGTGGTAGCAGCTGCAGTGCGGTACAGTACGGCTACTACACTATTTGTATATGTTAAGGAGTCTCGTGGCCTGCAAGAAGAAACTGTCCCTCAAGCGATTTGTGCGTGCTCTTGGGACCCTGTATCTCCTCCCTGAGGGTAGCAGGGAGAACAGACTGTTGTGGGGGTGGTTTGTGTCTTTGATGATCTTCATGGACCTCCTGAGGCACCGTTGGTTGTACAGATCTTGCAGTTCTGGCAGCTCACATCCTGTTACGTGCTGGGCCGCGTGCCTCACCCTTCTTAGCGCCCTGCGGTCCATGGTGGTGCAGTTCCCGTACCAGGTGGTGAAGCAGCCAGTCAGCAGGCTTTCAATGGTGCCTCTGTAGAAGTCCCTGAGGATTTTTGGCCTTAGCCCGAATTTCTTCAGGCGTCTGAGTCCGTGTAGTCACTGTTGGGCCTTTTTGACAACAGTGGCGGTGTGGTTGGCCCATGTCAGGTCCTGGTGGATATTGACTCCCAGCTACTTGAAGCTGTCCACCCTTTCCACCACTGTGCCGTTGATGGTGATTGGGGGGTGTGCGCCCCCCCCCCCCCCCTTCTGTAGTCTACAATGACCTCCTTTGTCTTGGAGACGTTCAGAGAGAGGTGGTTGTCCTGGCACCATTGTTCCAGGGCCTCCACCTCCTTCCTGTAGGCTGTCTCGTCGCTCCTGGAGATCCGCCCCACGACCGCTGTGTCGTCTGCAAACTTCACGATGGTGTTCGAAGTTTGAGTCGCCACGCAGTCGTGGGTGTAGAGGTCATACCAGAAGGGGCTGGAGACGCACCCCTGTGGCGCTCATATGCTGATGGTCAGTGGGGAGGAGGTGAGGTTGCCCACTCTCACCACCTGGCGGGGGTCTGTTAGAAAGTCCAGGATCCAGTCACACATTGCTGTGCTTAGTCCCAGGTCCTTGAGTTTGCTTACCAGCCTGGAGGGTACTATGGTGTTGAATGCTGAGCTGTAGTCCACGAACAGCATTCTCACATAGGTGTCCTTCCCCTCCAGGTGGGAGAGGGCGGTGTGGAGCACGTGTGCTACTGCATCCGCTGTGCTCCTGTTGGGGCGGTATGCGAATTGTAGCGGGTCGTGGTCCGGGGGGAGTGTGGGGCGGATCTGTGATATAACCAGCTTTTCGAAGCATTTGCTGGCTATGGGCGTGAGGGCTATTGGGCGCCAGTCGTTGAGGCTGGTCACTTTCTGCTGTTTGGGAATGGGGATGATTGTTGCTGTTTTGAAGCAGGGGGGAACTTGCCGGAGGGAGAGGGACTGGTTAAAAATGTCTGTGAATACGCCTGCCAGCTGGTGTGCACAGGCCTTGAGGACACGCCCAGGGATGCCGTCCGGGCCGGCCGCCTTGCGTGGATTGATACGCAAGAACGACCGGCAGACTTCATCCTCGGTGATGGTGAGGGGGCGGTCCGCATCTATGGGGAGGGGAGGTGGGGGTTGTGGTTGTGGGTGGGGGCGGGGAGGAAGTGAGTGGGAGGGGGGGTTGGTGGTTAGGTGGGAGTGGAGGGGAGGTGGGGGAGGAAAGGAGTGGGGGGAAGGTGAGGGGGGGTTAGTGGTTAGGTGAGAGTGGAGGGGAGGTGGGGGAGGATAGGGTGGAGGGCACTGGGTTAGATAGGAGTGGGGGGTGGGTCAATCTGGTTTTAGATCACTCCCTACTGAAACTGATCTTACAAAAGTAACCAATGACCTTCTCCTCGCATCAGACTCTAATTGTTCCTCTCTTCTCATTCTATAGACTTAAGCGCAGCCTTTGATACAATCGATCATAACATCCTCCTAAACCGCTTATCTAACTACATAGGTTTCCGGGGCGCTGCCCTATCCTGGCTAAAATCATATTTGTCTGATAGGACACATTGTGTCTCATATAAAAATATTATGTCCACATTCTCCTCAGTGGAGTTTGGTATACCGCAAGGATCAGTCCTGGGTCCCTTACTCTTTGGTGTTTACTGCCTCTTGGCGGAATTTTCCACTGTTATGCCAATTATACCCAAATTGATATACCAATTAGACCAGATGACCGCTCTAAACTCGCTAATCTTGAATCCTGTTTAATTGCTGTTACAGATTGGATGTCTAAAAATGTCTTGCGACTAAACGCCAACAAAACTGAATTACTAGTTGTTGGCCCAAAAACCCAACTTCCGCTTCTCTTAGTCTGGATATTGAGAACTGCGTAATTACTCCAAACTCAAAGGTGAAAAACCTAGGTGTTACCTTTGATTCTACTCTTTCATTCGATGCTCACATTAAGGAAATCACTAAAATAGCTTTCTTTCATCTTCGCAATATCTCAAAGATCCGTCCCTTGCTAAATGCAACGGATGCGGAAACCTTCCCTGTTCTTTCCATATACTCTCTCATACTCCCCCTGCTCTCCCTCCCCACCTCCTCCCCTTCCCAAACTCCCCCCCCCCCCCACTGTTCTAAAGCATGGCATCCATTCTATTTTAAAGCATGGCACCATTCTCTTTCTTTCCCCCTTCCCCTGCTCCTTCCCCACCTCTCCCTTTCTGTTCTCTCCTCCCCCACATTTCCCATTCCCTCCCCACCTCCTCCTGCTCTCTCCTCCCCCACACACCCCCCGCTCTCCCTCCCCCCTCCCCTCTCCTGCTCTCTCCTCTTTCCCCCTTCCCCTGCTCCTTCCCCACCTCCTCTACTCCCCAACATTTCCCATTCCCTCCCCACCTCATCACTTTCCTGCTCTCTCCTCTCTCATATTCCCCCTGCTCTCCCTCCCTTCTGCTGCTCTCTCCTCTGCTCTATCCTATATTTCTATATCAATTGTTCAATGTGTTATCATTACTACTGTAATTTGCTACTGTTGTGTCAGCTAGAATTAGCTAGACAAATTTTCTGTGAAGCTCTCTGGGACATGCTTGTGAATTAGGGCTATACAAATAAACTTGACTTGACTTGACTTGTGGCAGGTTAATGAGGTTGGATGTGAAAACGAGCTCCAGATCTTCTCCATCCTATTGTTGACAGGGGTTGGAGGGGTGTTGGAATTCCCAGTCATTCAGCCCCATGCTGGGTATGATCAGTATTCTGGACAGGCCTTTTGGAAAGACCCACTAAACTGAGGACCAGTCAGACAGTGTCAATAATCTGCTGCGAAAGCTGCGGGCTATGAAGGAAACATCTCAAGCGTTCAGCCGACTTTTGCTAAAGTCAATCTCCCGCTTGACTGTCTCCTCCTGCTCTGGCGGCTACATGTGTGTGAGGGCTGCAAAGATTCATATGCATGCCCGTGCGTGCAAGCACACACACACACACACACACACACACACACACACACATAATATTCAGTGAGTCATCGATGCAGGGCTTGTGCCCACAGGGCTGCCAGAGTGAAGGGGGCAGGTGGATGCTGGATGGGGCTTCAGTTTCTCTGGTAAATGTCCCCTCTCTCTTTCAGGCTCCTGTGAGCAGGTGATTGATCAAGCTGAGGAGGGCGTCTGGGCTTTTATAGGAACAACAACACATAGAGGGAGACATAGAGGGAGAGAGAGAGGGAGAGAGAGGGAGAGGGAGAAAACAGTTATAGGGACAAATTTGGTGACATGTCCACTTTAGAGACACATTGTTTCCCCAGTTTCCTTTAACCCAAAGATGAATGATGGTCAACAATTCCCTCTGAGTGCTAAAGCTTTAATCTATACATTGGTCAGGTGGTGTGGAGGAGGGGCTAAACTGTTGCTCACTTTGTGACTGAACAACTCAATCATGGTGTTGAAATCTCACTAATGTAGCTGATGACCACCATCAGTTAACTCGAATAGACCAAGAAATAGTCTATGACACCCATGCTATATTTGTATATTTCCATTTTCCATTTCCATTTTTGAAAATATCTATTAGTGAACAGTCTTACATGACATCAAACTCGGCGCCCCACTAATGTATGATAGTCTTTTTAAAGCAGCATCTATTTACAATGCCCATCAACAGGCAGGCATGGCCATCGGTTTGCAGGATGTTACGCTTGGCCAGTCTCTAAAGGGAGCCAGACACACCTTCTCCCTTTACACTCCAACAAGAACCCCCCAGGCCACAAGGGGCTGCACGAACGGCTCAATCAGCTGTCAAATCAATCAATCTGGTGTGCGTCAGGTAATGACAGTGCATGGGAATAAGAACAGCGACAAAGGCATTTCCTGTACTACAACTCAAGCAGAAACGTGGTCTTGGAGGAGTGCTATAGGGAGGAGTGTGCATGTCAACATTTGCACCTCCTCTTGACACAGTTGTGCAGTGCGTGTCTTTTGGCGGTGTGTTAAGTTTTATGAACCCATCTGTTTCCGCCTACGATGCCAACTGTACCTGCCATGCTGTTTACACAAAGGAGGCCATGCGTCCATAAAACAGTAGCAGTAAATAAATGGCGCGCCACCTGGATTGTGTATTGATGGATTATTACTTGAAGGTTTAATTCCCCTAGTGGTATTTACGGCAGCGATGAGCACGTTGTTTGTTACTTCTTTTCCAAGTGTCAGCTGCCACAGGATGGGATGGAGACGCTGCACGGTGGCAGAGGCAGAAAGACACAGTGGGTCTGAAGCACTTAGTTGTGTGTGTCAGAGGGACAAACGTACATAGAGAAACATACGGAGACAGAGAGGACAAACCGTGACAGAGAGAGCAAAGAGAGTGAATGCGGCCTGGACGGAAAGGGAGAGCATGTGAGATGTTGGCTGACAGAGTGTGTCGGTGACACCCATGGGAGACTGGGGAGACAGCTGGTGGATGGTCTTCACCGCACAGCAAGGACCCCACAAACACACACACACACACACACACACACACACACGCACACACACACACATGCGCTCGCACACATATGCACACACACACACAAACACACACACACACACACACACACACACACACACACACACACACACACACACACACACACACACACACTTGAAGTAGGCTTACAAGTTAACATCCAATAGCACTCAATACAATACCATACCACAGGTCGTGGTAACTACCTTCCAGCCCTCTGGCTTACTTTTCAGTCAAAGAAGTGCAGGGGGAAGAAAAAGATGAAAAAGACAGAAATAGGCAGATAAGAGGAAAGAAGAAAAGAGAATTGGAGAGAGAAATGAAAAGTGAAGGCAGATTCCAACATGAAAGAGGCAGGACGTCACACCACATTATGTTGGATATAGTGTCGATTGAAGAGGAAGCGCGGACCAATACATCTACCCCAAAAGCTCACCTGCCCTGGAGCTGTGCAGGGCCTCTGCAGTCCTGACAAAACTCCACCTGCACACTTCTTGACCAGGGCTCCCTTGTAAAAGAGATGCAAATCTCAATGGGACTCACCTGGTTAAATAAAGAATAAATACATAAATACATAAATACATAAATACATAAATACATAAATCAATCAATAAATCAATAAATCAATAAATCAATAAATCAATCAACAAATGCATCAATCAATCAATCAATCAATCAATCAATAAAACCTCCGGCTCCCCTTCCCCTCACTCGTGATGAGAACATCAAGACCAATTGCCCAAATGATCGAGGCAAACTGAGGCTGATTTGCTGCCTCTTTATCCTTCATTACGACAGGGCTACCTGCTTGAGGTGTGTGTAACGGGTTCGGTTCTCAAAATAGAATCAGGCTTGCGTCTAGACAAACCAGAACCGCTACAACAACAACAGAACAACTATACACAAGATTATCGTACAAGGAGTCAATAAACGGGAGTTAGCTTACCTGGGACAGGTCGGGGCGATGACAGACAGACGGCCTTGGCTTCACTGGATACTATAGCCCAGTCTCTGGTGTGGAGGCTACCTAGAATTAGCTTCTGTCTATAGTTTTGGTGATGGACAAAAGAATACCTCAACACATTCACACCCCTACGTGAAAACAAATGAAAGACTCTAGAGAACAGCAGTGACAGAGAATACGTGGCTTGCTTCATCTAGGTCTGGGAGAGAGAGCATATATAAACACCACTAAGCCAACTCCCACTTCCTGTCTGATAATCGTGTGCAATCATAAGTCGCTTGACAAATTAAGTAACCAGGGGCAACCACAGTAACTACCTGTGACATGTGTCTTTAACCGATGACGCACCTGTCGAAAAGTAGCAGGCTGTGTACATCATCGCTGTGACTAGTGGTAAAAAAATCACGGCTGTAAAAACGTTCGGAAAATATTTAATTTCCAGTAAGTCTTTCACAATAAAAGGCCTTCTGTTAGTTTGTCAATGGAAAGCTTTTAATATGAAGCAGCAGGAAATGTTTTCATGAGCAGTAACTAGCACGGCTCCGATAAGGCTCAGAGCGATCAGGAAATCGTAAAATAATGTTCCCAGTGTTCAATGTTCCCCAGATCAAGTTCAAGTTCAAGTTTATTAGTGTCCCAAAGGGCAAATTGAGTTGCAGCAGATAAGGCATACAGAAGACACAGACAAGAACAACACAAGTGACATGTTAACATGTTACATGCATGTAGTTGAGAATAAATAAAAGGCTAAGTGAAACATCAAGAACCTTGTTTGTGACACACAGTGACCGATAAGTGTGCAAGGTTTGTATGGAGTAGGTCCATCTTGGCGCAGCCTGGTACAGCTGTGTCCTGTGTGCCAATGGAAAAGGAGCATTGGACACACTTATAGTAATGCAATCTGATGGTGATGGTGTGTTCAGAAGCACACACACGCACATGCGCGCGCGCGCACACACACACACACACACACACACACACACACACACACACACACACACACACACACACACACACATACACACACACACACACACCTTCTCGTCTAGAGACACACTCCATTACATTGTGGGAAAAATGACAGAAGCTTCCAGAGCCTGTTGCAGCCCTGTGTGATATCTGGCCGGCCAGATACTTCCTTCCTCTTTGCGTGTATCTAATTAGCAGCGGCCGGTCCCTGCGGCGGCGACTCTGAGGTGGTCGCACTATTCTCATAAATCCCCTGGTCCTCTAGACTGAAAAGAGCCAGCAGGGTCACGGCCTGGCCGCTGATAGCAGACTCACAAACATGCGCGAACGCACACTCAGTAGCATCTGGATACCCGTGTGTGTGTGTCTGTGAGGGCGGGTGAGGTGAGCCTGTACAGTGTGCGCCCGGCGGACTCCGTGAGCTCCCCACTTGTTACCAGTGTTGGGGGTAACTCATTACAAAAGTAACATATTACATGTAATATATTACTTTTAGCAGTAACTCAGTAATATAACTTATTACAATAGGATTTCAGTAATATTATACCAGTTACTTTGTCAAGTAACACAAGTTACACATTTTTTATCAAAGCACATTTAAATAAACATACAATCATTTCCTAATCAAATTGTGTGTTTTTATGCAAATAACCACTATAGATGATAATAGCAAAGGAAAAGAATAACATTTCGAATTTTGGACGGTTTACACTGACTTCAAGACGGTTTAAATTATTTTTCGGGATGGTTCCAGGGCTGCGATGTCATTTTGCTACTGCTGTCATTTTGGTGAAAGTAATGCAAAAGTAGTGTAATAAGTAACAAGTTACTCTACACAGACAGTAATATTGTAAAGTAACTTATTACTTTCAAATGTAAGTAACTAGTAATATGTAGTATATTACATTTTGAAAGTAACTTGCCCAACACTGCTTGTTACTAGAATATTACTGAAATGAGATCCCTTCACAGCCGCATCTCGGAGGATCTAATCATCTGTGTGTTTTGAAATACTGTGCAAATAAACCTCCGGTCCCCGCTGCCTGCTTCCTACCCCCGCTGCATGCAGAGGGGGGGTGCTATGGGTGCCCAAGCACCTGCCCATTTTCCCCTGATGCCCAAAGTGTCCTTTTTTGGAGGGGGGATTATTATTATTATTATTTTTTTTTAGAGTGAAGGCATGCCCAGTGCCCTTCAAGAAGAACTTATAACAATAAATAACAATTTAGCAATAAATAAAATGTCTGGACATTTTACACATGTTGACCTTTCAACCGGAAGTTAAGTAATCGTCTGCGTCTCTGTGACGTGCGCGATATTTTTTCCCAGGATGGCGAAGGCATGATCCATCCTTCTCTGCCTCTGATTGGCTTAGCGTCATTCAAACATTGTTGATCCAATCACATTCGCTTGGCTATCCTATCCTGCATCTCTCCACGTCCTATCCAGCTGCTGAGCTCCGACTGACTGGCGGGTCAGCAACAGTGAAACCACCCCATACTGCAGTGTTGTGCCCTTTTTTTGAGCCCCTGCCCCTCCAAGGGTCTCTGCATGGCCCTGCTGCCTGCCTCCTGCCCCCGCTGCCTGCCTCCTGCCCCTGCTGCCTGCCTCCTGCCCCCGCTGCCTGCCCCTCAAAGTGAATATATCCTTTTTTGCAACAAAAACCCTGTTAATGTTTGCAGGATAATCCAGAAAGAATCTTCAAGTCGTATCTATCAACATCTTCGCCAACAGCCAAATGCTCAAAGTCCAGCACTCACTGGCGTGGAGGCAATAATGGATAGATAAGCGGTGAGCAAACACTCAACCAGAAGCATAATTCAGGTATAAATCTCTGGTTTATGGGTCAATGGAATGATGTTTGCCTGGGTGGGGCGTCCATAAAAGGGAGGCTGCGGAATGAGAATAAATATCTGATTATGTGAAGCAGAGACTGAGCTGGAGGGCTGTGGTGAGACAGTCACTCTGCTCAGAAGCTGCATAGAGGGGGGAGGGGGGTAGACAGACAGGATGGGGTGTGTGTGTGTGTGTGTGTGTGTGGGGGGGGGGGTAGTAGACAGACAAGATGGGGTGGAGTGGGTGGGGCTATAAAATGGCTGCTGACAGCGAGATAGAGAATGAGTGATGGAGATGGAGCGAAAAATAAAATGAGCAGAAAGAATGGAAACGGACAAAATCGCAGAAGCACAGTTAAGATATGGGCAGAATATACTGAGGAGAGGCTTTTTTTGCTGAGGCTTGACCATGTGTGTGTGCATGCATGTATGTGCATGTGTGCGTGTGTGTGTGTGTGTGTGTGTGTGTGTGTGTGTGTGAGAGGGATGAGAGCCTCCGGCTGTACCCGCTGAGAACAGTTGGTCCTGGGAATTAGACGGCTTGTTTGGAGACGGATCAGCACAGGCCGGGCAGAGCAGCAAGGCCCTGCGCCCTGTCTGCTGCACATGTTTACGCTCGGTACACAACATGAGAGCAATTTTCTTCCACAAAGCAATCATAATGTGACAGTGTGCTTTGATTAATCGCTCCGTAATGTTTTCCATTTCGACTGCTCATGCCTAAAAAATACATCTATATCCTCACAGGCGGCGGAGAGAATGGACAGACGCAGAAGAAGAGCAGATGGTGTCTATGCATCGATTCCTGAGTAGGGTCACGAGAGCATGGATTGCATTATTGAAAACTTGTCGCAAGCGTGTGTACCCTGCTCAATAATAGAGAACAAGCAACCAAATATCATAAGCATTAGTTCAATGATGTTCATCATGTCTTCATTTTTACATAGACGTAACCAGTTGCTTTTCAGCAACTGGTTGACACGTCATACCCAGCTGTCAGTGCGACTGCTTCTGAAGAAGACGAGAGTTGACTCGTCGAAACTGTCAAGGTAAATAAATAACATCTATAAACCTATGTCTGAACACAAGAAAACAAAAACGTCTATCATAAGCATTAGTATGCAACACAGTGTTAGAGTGAAGCATTTATGACAAAATCTGCATTCAAACTGCTTTAATTGGGAATTGTTGGTGTCTGATGAGCTCAACTGCTTTTAAAGTTTTTAATGAAATGCTTAGGGTGCTACTGGATCTTAGCGCTGCATTTGACACTGTTGACCACTCAATTTTATTGGACAGACTGGAAAACTGGGTTGGGCTATCGGGTACGGTCCTCCAGTGGTTCAAGTCCTATCTTCCACACAGGAAGTACTTCGTCTCCATTGGCAATTACATATCTGACCTAACTAGGATGACTTGTGGGGTGCCTCAAGGATCCATTATGGGGCCCGTTCTCTTCAACCTTTATATGCTCCCTCTAGGCCTAATTATGCAAAAAAACAAAGTAGCCTATCATAACTATGCAGACGACACTCAGTTGTATATAACTCTTTCCTCAGCTGAATATGCCCCCATAGAATCATTGTGCCAGTGGCAGTGCATTGATCAAATAAATAACTGGATGTGCCAGAACTTCCTACAGCTAAACAAAGACAAAACAGAGGTGATCGTCTTTGACCCCAAAGAACAAAGGCTTAAAATCACTGTACGCCTTGAGTCTCTATCCCTGAAGCCTTCAAGTCAAAAATCTTGGAGTTATTATTGATTCCGATCTCAACTTTAACTCCCACATTAAGTCAATTAGAAAATCAGCTTTTTATCATCTTAAAAATATAGCAAGAATTAGGGGATACATGTCCAGACAGGATCTAGAAAAACTAATTCACGCCTTCATTTATAGTAGGTTAGACTATTGCAATAGCCTTTTTTCTGGTCTCTCCAAAAAAGAACTTAGGCAACTTCGACTCATTCAGAATGCTGCTGCTAGAGTTCTAACGAAGACTAAGAAAGCTGATCATATCACTCCAGTTCTTAAGTCCTTACACTGGTTGCCAGTGTGTCATAGAATAGATTTTAAAATACTGTTATTAGTCTATAAATCACTTAATGGCCTAGGCCCAAAATACATAGCTGAATTGCTCCCATGCTACGAACCGTCTAGAACTCTTAGGTCAACAGGGTCCAGCTTATTAACTGTCCCTAGGATCAAATCGAATCATGGGAAGGCTGCATTTACCCACTATGCTTCTGCTAGCTGGAACAAATTGCCTGAAGACCTCAGATCTGCCCCAACCTTACTTACTTTTAAAAATAGACTAAAGACTTTTATGTTTACCGTTGCTTTTAACTGCTGACAGCTATGCAAACCCAATGAGTCCTCTATAAGTTTTTAGCTCTTTCTGCAACTGCTGCGCATGTTGCTTAATGCACTTTTTATACTATTTTTTTAAAGTTTTGTTGTGATGCTTTTAAATGTCCATTTTATTCTCTTCTTTTCTTTTCTTTTCCTGTCAACCATTTTATGTGAAGCACTTTGAATTGCCTCTGTGTATGAAATGTGCTATACAAATAAACTTGACTTGACTTGACTTGACCATAATCTAGCAGAGGCAAGAAGTTTGCAGACAAAAGGTATTTCCTAGCTCTAAAGGATAAGCAGGACTCATTTCTAAAGTAGAAGCCTAACTTCACCTTGAGCTTAGAGACTAGGTTGGTAATGTGAGATTTAAAAGATTGTTGCTGATCAATGAGAATACTCAAGTACTTATAACGAGACTAGTTCAATTACTTTTCCTTGTAACGTTACAATATTAGGAAGATCTGATTATTAGGAAGACTATCTTTCACATAGTGTGTGGAAAATAATCATATAATGCTTGATTTAAAGTCCCTGGAAACCAGAAATATGTTTTTATTATTTAGCATTTTGAGTTCATCACATCACAGGAACCTATGTTAACACATTGAGTGCCACAGCGCTTCAGTAAAATTGTCTGGAGCCTGTGCCAGATTCACTTCCATTCAGTTGAAAACAGCTATAGAATTTTTTCTATTAGGGCTATATGGACAGGGCTGGACTCTAATGAAACATTGGACACTCCTGCTTCTTTCAAAGAAGAAATTTTGTTTCTAGACAGTTCCATTATGAAGTGACAGCCTCTGAAAGAAGAGCACTTTCAAGGGTTTTCTGCTGTCTTTTTTTACTTTTCAAGATAAAGTCACTTTTATGAATACTTTTTGCACTCTAATTTCAAGCACATTCACTGACTCGAGCTAATATTTTCTGATGTAGTGACATGGTGTAGTTCTGTGCAGCCTGCGTGCCCCACCCCCCTCTCCCCCCCTCCCCCCCCCTGAGCTGCAAACTCCTCCCCACACGCACACAGTCTATTTTCGCAGCCTCCGTTTTTGCCCCGGGCGGATCCCAGCGCGACAAGGAAATGGCAAACGGGACTGAAGGAAAAGGTTTGGCCGTTCGGCTTCGGGTGCTGCCTTTCTGGCAGGTAATCGTGTGGAGAAACTATATGCAGACAGATAGACAGAGGCAGAAGAGCTCAGTTGTGGGCGCGGATCGCAGCCAACTGTCAGCTGCAGACAGAGCAATCTATATGGCTCTGGCTGCAGCATGCATCGGTGTCTCTTTGATCACGGCTTTCTCCTGCACAAAGTAAAGGATCTGCGCCAAGGTTTTAGGGTGGCGCAGCTCCCGTGTAGATTTTTAAGGTGGCGCCGTGTGATCCCTTGAAGGGATTCATGCTCACTGGCTGGGTACGACCTTAAACAGCAGAATTATGGAATAATATGAATTATGATTTTAGGACGTCCACAGACGTCCTTGGCACTTCTCGTTACTTTTTTTAGGACGTCCACAGACGTCCTTGGCACTCAATATGTTAATAAGCCACCAGCCAAATTTGAACGATGATGAACGTCGTAAAGTATATAAATTTAGGTTTGACAGTCATGACAAAAGTCATGAGAATCAAATCGATTTTAGACGGTCTTTTCTCCTGCGGACTGTGTGGGCGTGTCCCGTGTGTGTGCGAGGACTGCAGCAGGTCTCCTCCGAGAGAGAGAGAGCGAGAGAGAGAGAGAAGGAAAGAGAGATGGAGTGTGTGTGTGTGTGTGTGTTCGCTTGTTGCTGACAGAGAGGAAGATCGACTCTGCCGCTGCGAGTGAACAGCGCTACTGTGTGTGTGTCTGTCTGTGTGTGTGCGCGCGAGCGTGTGTGTGATTCGATTAAATCTTATGACGTGATAAGAACATGCATTTTAGCACCGCGCGCACCGCTCTCCTCAATGAGGAAGTGGAAATCCAGACCTTGTAGAAAAGTGGCGATTTTGGGGGTTAGGGTTGAAACTAATGTCCCCTACTTTCTGAGGCACACAATTACTCACATAAGACCCTAAATTTAATAGTTAGAAGGTTTTTGTGGATTTTGGTTTCCAGGGACTTTAAGTATGTAACATTATGGGCTGGCGGACTGGCCAAAGATGTTTTAAGACGGTCCCTAGAGAAATATAATAGTCACCAAATGAGATAAATGTTCGTGCTAATAAAAAACTAAGCACCTTCTTCTCCTCTTTATTATCTGATAAGACTGAGCCAAGCCATTTTTCTGGATGGGGAAATGGGGATTGTCAAACTTGCTCTCATGCTATGCAGAATGGACAGAAAATCAGCCATGAGTTCATTAAAGTTGAGAAGAGTGCGAACAAGATATCATCGCAAAAAGTTGAAATGAAATAGCATGAGCGAATAGTCGACTTTTAGAGCTCCGGGTAAAAATATACAGTATAACCATACCCACTGTTTTTGTTGCCTGGTGTAGGCCTACGAGCAATTTACCTCACTTCCGACAGTTCACTTGCAAGGAAATTGGCTACTATTTTGGGTTTGTTATCTGGCGCTGACAGTGGGGCACGACTTGCCCCGCGGAGGAAGACTCACAAACTCCACAAAAGAACTCAAGACGAGACAGTATAGTTAAAAGAGCCAAGCCTGGACTCAAAGAAATCAAAGACATGCATTAGCTGCACTTGCCATTTATGTCTATACAAGATTATTTATTTATTTGTTTCAAATGGATCCCCATTAGTTGCAACTAGTCTTCCTGGGGTCCAAGAGGGGTCAAGTTTGTGGGTGGGTGTATTGTCTGTGGTGCATAAAGCCATCCTCTGTTGTTCTTATTGTCAGCTCTGTTACTAACTTCAACCTTATTAAATTCAAACCACATACATGACCAAGTGAATTTTTTCTCTCTCCCCTGGACATTGGAGTTAATAGCTGTCAAAACAACAGCACAGTTTCACTGCTGTTTCACTTCTTTCTTTTCATGAGCTCGTTCTGGCTGAGAGGAGACACACAATACAACGTCCTAATAAGCCAGGCATATCAAGATAAAAAGAACAGAGATTTAGGGATTTTTGACACCAGACTTCGACTTAGCTGGGAAGAAATGCATCCGCACAGACCATTTCTACAGCCCCAACTTGAAGTTTTGAGAAGTTGTGGTTTCCAACTTTTGCTGTAATGTCACTGATAATGGATCCCAGTGGGGTCACTCACTGGGATCACTGGGAACACTACCACCCGTTGTAACATAAAAACTCTCTCACCCCCTGCACTCTCTTCCGCTGTCCTCTCTCTCCTCCCCTCCGTAGAACATTTCTCTCACCTATCCCCTGATGATGCTGCAACCAGTCTGTTTTCTTCTCTCTCCTCAGCCCTCGATTCCCTCTGTCCAGTCATCTCCAAACCAGCCCGATCCTGTCCCCCTGCACCTTGGCTGTCCGAAGCTCTTCGTTCTCATCGCACAGAGCTTCGGGCGGCCGAAAGAAAATGGAGAAAAACTCACGACCCCTCAGACCTTTCCGCCTATCACCTCATATTATCCAACTTCACCACTGCTGTCACCACTGCAAAGTCATCTTTCTTCATTTCTCAAATTCAGTCCTCTGCCTCCAACCCCAGCAAACTGTTCTCCACCTTTACCTCTCTCCTCACCCCTCCCTCCCCCCCTCCCCCCTCTTGTTTCACTGCCGATGACTTCCTGCACTTCTTTACGAGCAAAATTGATGACATCAGCTCCTCCTTCCACCCCCCGGCCACTAACAACAGCTCCTCTCTCTCCAAATCGGATTCCCTGCCCCCTGCCACTAGCCTGTCCTCCTTCACTCCCCTCTCCCCTGAAGCCGTCATTAAACTCCTCTTATCCAACCCTGCCACCACCTGCCCTCTTGATCCGATCCCCTCTCCTCTTCTCCAAACTATCTCATCTGACTTATCTCCCTTCCTTACTTCCCTCATCAACTCCTCCCTGTCTTCTGGCACTGTTCCGGCCCCGTTAAAAATTGCTAGAGTCAAGCCACTTCTTAAAAAACCCTCCCTGGACCATACCGCCATACATAACTACCGCCCTGTATCCCTCCTCCCATTCATCGCAAAAACACTGGAACGAGCAGTCTCTGAGCAATTATCCCTCCATCTCTCTCACAACAACCTCCTGGATCCCCTGCAGTCTGGTTTCAAGCCCGCCCACTCCACCGAAACAGCCCTCCTCTCTGTCACCCATGCCCTTCACACTGCTAAAGCCTCCTCCCTCTCCTCAATCCTGGTTCTCCTTGATCTCTCTGCTGCATTTGACACGGTGAATCACCACATCCTTCTCTCCACTCTCACTGACCTCGGTATTTCTGGTTCTGCACTCTCCTGGTTCACCTCCTATCTCTCCAACCGCTCTTTTCAGGTTCTCTGGCGTGGGTCCCTCTCTAAAACATGCACTCTGAACACTGGTGTCCCTCAGGGTTCTGTCCTTGGCCCTTTCCTTTTTCTTCTTTATGTTAGGTCCCTTGGTCACGTAATCTCTTCTCACGGGTTCTCCTACCATAGTTATGCTGATGACACTCAGCTTTTCCTCTCCTTTCCCCCTTCTGCCACTCAAATTGAGACACGTCTGGCCGCGTGCCTCAAGGATATTATAACATGGATGACAGACCATCACCTTAAATTAAATCTGGCAAAAACTGAGCTACTTTTCCTCCCTGGGAAAGACTGCCCCCTCACTGACCTCTCCATCACTATTGACAGCATTACCGTACGTCCGTCAGAAACAGTCAGGAACCTTGGGGTGACCTTGGACAACCAGCTGTCCTGCTCAGCCTTTATTGCAGCGACCGCTCGCTCCTGTAGATTCGCCATGTACAACATCAGGAAAATCCGTCCGCTTCTCACTAGGGAGGCGGCTCAAATCATTGTACAGGCACTGGTCCTCTCACGCCTGGACTACTGTAATGTTCTGCTGGCGGGGCTACCTGCCTCGGCCATTCAACCCCTTCAACTCATCCAAAATACAGCTGCCCGTCTGGTTTTCAACTTACCGAAATTTTCCCATGTCACTTCCCTTTTCCGTGAGCTCCACTGGCTCCCCATCTCGGCCCGGATAAAATTCAAGACCTTGGTACTGGCCTACCGGGCAGTTCACCGGTCAGCCCCGCTCTACTTACAATCCCTGGTCAGCTTCCAAACATCCCACCGTTCCCTCCGCTCCTCCACCTGCATGGCTCGCCTCGCCCCTCCATCGCTACGTGACCCCGGTGAACGCTTGTCTCGTTCAAGACTGTTCTCCTCCATGGCTCCGCAATGGTGGAATGAACTTCCCCCCTTGGTCATGCTGGCCGAGACACTGCCGATTTTTCGCCGGAGACTAAAAACGTACCTTTTCGGGCTATACCTGGGTCCCTCCGGAATCGGTTAACCCTTATTGATTATATATGGTTTTAGTTATGTTTTCATTGTTTGTATTTCTCTGAATGAATTGTATTGAAATGTGATGTAAGTCGCTTTGGATAAAAGCGTCTGCCAAATGAAATAAAGTAAAGTAAAGTAAAGTCACTCATCTCTCTGTAGCTGACAAAGGATTATTCTAAACGATGCATATGGTGAGCGGCTGGGCGCGCGGTCATTTCTAGTGTTACGGGGGCATGAATTAATGAGTAAAGCATTGCAAACCTTACAAATGACTGACCGTCCAACACAAGGGTTGTTTATGGAAAATTCCGCTGTCTGCGTTTGGGGAAATTAAGTGCCCCAGCCCTGTTGAGATCTATTAATAATGTCAACTTTGCTTTCTCATATCTTGAAGGTTGACCATTAAAACTCATCTAGATGGGAACCTTAAATCCAGCTGAGAAAGCTGCGTGTCCGGCTAGTGCAGTGGCAGATTCCCTGCCTAGTACCAACCCAAGGGTCGCAGGTCCAAGCCCCCGTGTTACCTCCGGCTTGGTCGGGCATCCATACAGGCACAAATGAAGCCTCGCGTTAGTTCATTTGAGACACGGAAGTCATGCGCTACGCCTTAGCTGTATCCAGCTGTCAGCAGCTGATTGGATCATTGTTCATTCACCAATCACTGCTATTCTCACAATAAGGTGGTCCGTTTAAATATGCGGCCTCCTCTCTCACTCTGATCTGCTCCACCCATGCTGCTTCACACCACTGCTGCTGGCAATGTTTTGCCTCCATCACCCCAGCCTCCACCTTTCTAGCTCAGAGTCTGCATGGCTCAAAGGCTAAACATGTATTCTAGCGCTAGAGTCTGCATGGCTCAAAAAGTGAACATGTATTCCATGTCTTGCTTAGGCTCCCTCTGTTACTCACTATGGCTTTAAATTAATCTGGAATCTTGTATCCCCATGGGGGATTTTTGAAGCCCTCCCTGCTCGGCGTAGCTTGCTGCTGGGCCGGTTCAGGGAGGAACATCTTCTGTAAGGAGCGGAGCCTTCAGCGCCAAACATAACTGTATTTCCATTTATGCAATAAATAGTTAAATCTATGATGAGAGTGTTTTTGAATGAATTGGCCATATCTGCAGGGGAAGCCAGATTAAGGATATGTGTCCTGGTCACTGCTATGTCCTGCACTAGTGCCTCCTCTGGTCGGTCGGGGTGCCTGTTCGGGGGTGAGGGGACCTGGTGGGAATAGCGTGATCCTCCCACATGCTACATCCTGCCGGTGAAAGTCCTTGCTGTCAGGTGAAAAGAAAACAGCTGGTGACTGCACATGTATTGGAGGAAGCATGTGCTCATGGCCGTAAGTGAGGACACAGAGGTCATGACCTCAGTATTTCCTAAAAAAAAAAGAAGAAAAAATAGCCCTGGCCCGATCTATTCATCTGTCATTCATGTTTTAAAGCCCTCATAAATAACATGATATATGACATGGTTGATTAGAAATACAACAATTTACTTCCTCTCTGTGCTATATAGAAGGAAGAGACATCACTCTCATCACAGCGTTCAAATTTTGCATTGGGGCTAGACTTTGGGGACAGTTCTTTGGGAGCGAATGGGGCAGGCATGGAAGTCCCACTATAAACCATCATACAGTATCTGTGTTGTTTCACCTTTGATTGAAAAATGCTTAATTGCTTCCACAGATTGCAAAATTCGAACGCTGTGATGTGAGTGATGTATTTTCCTTCTTTATAGGTTCCTTGTCTGTTTGTCAATCAAGGCTAATGCTGAAATTTAACAATTCATGAATTTGCTATGGGGACTGCCTGGAACCCTCTCAAGGACAACAACAATCTTGTTATAGTGTTCAGGCTAAGATTAGATTAGAGTAGAGTAGGACAGGGCAGACTAGGCTGTAGATTAGCTAGATTCCTTATGTGCTAGTTAGTTCTGGTTAATGGCTAGAGTAGTCAGATTGTCTGAGCTGTTGCTAGTTTGGCCTGGCTGCTCTGTTCCCAGTTCCAGAGCTACCTCGGCAGGTGCAGCAGGATGGCCAGGTGGATTGAGTAGCTGCTGTATGCCCTAGGGCTGGGCGATACATGTCAATTCGCTTCATGTCTATTCAGTGACTCATTTCGCCTGGTAAGTATAATACATAACTTGATTGCTAAATTTTTCTGTCCCTTGTGACTATTTGTGACCGTATCGCCCCAGTCCTATCTGTTCTGCTCTCTCTCCTCTTCCCCTTCCCCTGCTCTCTTCCTACCTCTCTCCCTCTCGTCCTCCCTTTCCCTGCTCTCTCCTTCCCCGCATTCCCTCCCCCTTTCTCCCCTTCTCTCTGTCTCTCTGATTGCTCAATTACATTATTATTATTATTGTAATTGTTATTGTTGTGTCAGCTAGGGTTAGCTAGACATATTCTCTGTGAAGCCCTCTGAGACATCCTTGTGAATTAGGGTTATACAAATAAACTTGACTGACTGACTGAACAACAACAACAACAACAACAACAACAACAGCAACAACAACAACACACATCTATAGTGTAATAGTAAAGTGTAACTTATAGTGTAATAATATAGTATCATTGCATATAGTATTATAAGACATTTTGCTTATGTTTATGTAGTGTTAAAAGTATATAATTTTATTTAAATTACTTTGGCAGGAGAGACAAGTAAGGAGTCAGAGAAAGCGACAGGCATTGAATACAAATTGTGAGAAATAACAAAGAGAAGATGACGGAGAGAGAAATGAACATTCAGAATTTGAAGGCAGAGAGACAATATAATGAAAGAGGGAGCAGGTTATGGAAAGCAGAGAGACACAGAAAAGGACGCTGAGAGAAAGAACACAGGAGGAGACACATGGAAAAGAGAGACCAGACAACCAAAGGCACCATAAAGATGATATTAATCTAATGTGAATCGAATGTGATGTGTGTCGTTAGATGTAGCCTCTTAATTTTGCTCAAGTGCACCAGATTGAAGCATTTTACTTCGACACCCCACGTCACCCCCACTAAAATGACCTTGCTATTGACAAAACCCTGCCTATGGCCCTGCATGTGCTAGTTTACAACTCTCCCCAGAGGGGGTGGAGCAATTCCCCTGATTGGGAAAGCAGGGGGAATTAGCGAAGTGCAATTGGGGAGAAAAACAGGGGGGGGGGCTGGAAGAATGATGTCTGAAATAGACCTTTAGTATTCCCAGTTTATCAGTGTGTTTTATCACACATCTAAATTAATCACCTCTGTGCAACCAGCTGGCCTGTCGTGAACACTTTACAACAGCTTTACACCTGCTGTCCTTGATCAAGGGCTCTACAAATTAAAGAATGCTGGCTATTGTGTGTACATGTGTGTAGACATGACAACTTTTCAAATCTTCACAAAACACTCGTCTTTCCCATTGACAACAAACGGTTAGTGAAACCGAAACCATGCCGGGAAAGAGTCGATTTTCCATTAATGCATCCATCTCCATGACGACAGAGCCTGAAGCTGCTCTATCAAGGAAATCCTACACAATATACAAGCCTCATATAAGGAGTGAAGAAGAAGAAGAAGAAGAAGAAGAAGAAGAAGAAGAAGAAGAAGAAGAAGAAGAAGAAGAAGAAGAAGAAGAAGAAGAAGAAGAAGAAGAAGAAGAAGAAGAAGAAGACTTGCTTCCAGCTAAAGGGCCAAAAGTTTCTACATTTCCAACAAGGATGGGATCAGGGGGTGTCTCACTTTCCAACCCTCTCTCCTCTCTGTCCCTGAATGTCCCGGGGTAAAGAAGGAAATAGTGTGATGGCCTCCAGCCATGAATGATTCACCAGCCCACACTGACTCAGGTTTCTGAGTTTGTGCTACTTGCAGACAGCCTGGAGGAAGGAGGCCTCACTATGTTCCTTTTTTCTGTCACTAAAATGTCTGCAAACGCTTCCGCCTTTGTGACGCCTTTGCCTCGACTGAGTTCCTGTACAACAAGTCTGAAATACCTCGCTCATTATTGTCTGAAATCGCACCCTCGACTCATCTGCAGCCTTGAATAGGCTTTACTACATGTATACCTACAGTTATGCAGTCACAAGAAACTTCCTTCCAGATAATGTAATCCCCCGCACGGACCAGGCATGGAGATGAATCTGTCAGTCCGCTCTATATTAACCAGCGTCTCCATGTGCAAGAGAGGAGATGCTATGTAGAGCGAGCGCGGGGTGCCTCTTCACCTCCTGCCCCCAGTGTAGGAGTCAAGGTCCTGGGGCAGAGCATCCCGGCATCCCTCATCCCATGGGCGCCTTTAAGCCATGAGCGCTCTGCTGCCCCTATTCCCGGTCGATAGAGAACATTTTCGCATGCCGACCGGATAGGAGATGATGGGGAGAAGTAACAAACAAATAACAAATAAACTGTGACGGGAGCGTGTCTATGTTCCCTCAGCCCTATGTTCCCTAAGCCAGTGGTTCTCAAATGGGGGTCCGGGGAACCCCAGTGGTCCGTGGTCACTTTGCCAGGCGGTCCGCGAAAAGTTTCCAGGAAAATAATTTTTTTTTTTGCAAAAGCTTCATAGTTCAATGAAAATATTTTATGCTTTAAATCTAAAATTGTTCATGGATTACATTCTAATCTAACAAACCTATAAATTTAAAAGTCAAGCATGTTACCGTGGAGACAATTAAGCTTAGCCCAAAATCACAAATCAGAATGAGGGGGTCCCCGGTATATTTTCTATCTTGTAAGGGGTCCTTGGCTGAAAAACATTTGAGAACTTCTGCCCAAAGCCTTATGTTCCCTCAGCCTTATGTTCCCTAAGCCCTATGTTCCCTCAGCTCTATGTTCCCCCAGCCCTATGTCCCCCCAGCCCTATGATGTATCAGCCCTATATGTTCCCTCATCCCTATGCTACCCCAGCCCTATGTTTCCCCAGCCCTATGTTCCTTAAGCCCTATATGTTCCCTCAGCCTATGCTCCCTAAGCCCTATGTTCCTTCAGCCCTATGTTCCCCCAGCCCTATGATTTCTCAGCCCTATGTTCCCTCATCCCTATGCTACCCCAGCCTCTATGTTTCCCCAGCACTATGTTCCCTAAGCCCTATGTTCCCTAAGCCCTATGCTCCCTAAGCCCTATGTTCCCTCAACCCTATGTTCCCCCAACCCTATGTTCCCTCAGCCCTATGTCCCCCCAGCCCTATGTTCCCTCAGCCCTATGTTCTCCCAGCCATATGTTCCCCCAGCCCTATGCTCCACCAGCCCTATGTTCCCTCAGCCCTACGTTCCCTCAGCCCTATGTTCCCCCAGCCCTATGTTCCCTCAGCCCTATGTTCCCTCAGCCCTACGTTCCCTCAGCCCTATGTTCCCCCAGCCCTATGTTCCCTCAGCCCTATGTTCCCACAGCCTTATGTTCCCACAGCCCTATGTTCGCTGAGCCCTATGTTCCCCCAGCCCTATGTTCCCTCAGCCATATGTTCCCCCAGCCCTATGCTCCACCAGCCCTATGTTCCCTCAGCCCTACGTTCCCTCAGCCCTACGTTCCCTCAGCCCTATGTTCCCTCAGCCCTATGTCCCCCAGCCCTATGTTCCCACAGCCTTATGTTCCCACAGCCCTATGTTCCCTGAGCCCTATGTTCCCCCAGCCCTATGTTCCCTCAGCCATATGTCCCCCCTTATGTTCCCTCAGCCCTATGTTCCCTTAGATCAGTACCTAACATGTTATTTATTTTCCCAGAATGGCAAAGGCATGGCCTGCTCTATTCTTCCTCTGATTGGCTTACCCCATTGACTCTATATCGCTTACCCTGATATTTTATCCTAACCTTAACCAATCATCACTGCCGATGCCTAAAGAAATCTTGTGCATGTACCTATCTTCTAACCCTGATGATGAGAGAACATAGGACCTCATTTGGAGGAAAAACATTCATGAGGGAACATAGGGGTGAGGGAACATACTGTAGGGATGACCCCACTGTGACAAGCTTGCACACTACTTGATTTCCCAACGTGGATGTGCCATTCTTCTCAGCTTTTCCCCCTGTGTTTCTTTTTATTTTATCTTAGGTTGTTCCCTCACCACTGGGCAGAAAATCAATTCCTTGGCAGAGGGACCATTGTCCATCAAACACTCGATAAGTTACACTGGCATGGAGGAGGAAACGTATTGACAATCATAGCTGAGATAGCCACAGCACCTGTTTTATTTATGCTCCTCGGCATGTGGCTCCCTCTGGTGCAACCTTCCCAGGTTTATTGTATTGCTCCTGGTTTGGGCGGAGTGAGACTGGAGTGCAGGTGTGAGGTACGAGGCGCTCACACACACACTCTTAAACTCCTAAAGTCAACTCGCATCAAATAATTAGATAGTGGATAAACAGGAGGCAAAGGGAAGAAAAAATAGAAAGCTTAAAGGTTTAGGGCTGCCATTTTCTGTGTGCGTAAGAAACAGTGAGCCCTATCTTTGTACCTGCGTTATTTACATTTTGCGCTTGCGAGCCGATTTGCGCGTGTCATGTCCTATCCTCTATACCCCCCTACCCCCCCTTCCCCCCTGGCAGCTGCTAAATTTGGCTCTGAGCGTGGCTATATCAGTGGCTATCATTGAGTGTGGATGCAGGCAGGTTTGCGGCTTGGTTTCATTCAGTCAATATGCATCATGTCAATAATCTCTCTGGCTGCTTAACATTAATTGCCGCTCTGGGAATTCAATAAAACAATTTGATAAAGTATGACTTGGTAATATTAGGAATTAACGCTAAATTAAAGTCAATAAATTCGGATCTGCTGTTTTGGGATTTGTATGCTAGTGGGGTAGCCAGTGTAGGTTGCTGGTGGATCAAGTGCATGGGATTGATCTACTAAGAGTTAGCTTCAGAGGTTTGTGATAAGTGAGGTGAAGTCTGGGGTTGTGTTCAGCCTGCTGAAGCTCACATTGCCAGGCCTTAGGCTTTAGTATATAGGAGTGTGACGCTTTTAAGCTTCAGACTAGCTGTGGTGCTGGATCCTGGCTAATCAGAAAACTCTAGAAAATTAAATAACTGCAGGGAGAGCTAGCTTAGAGCTAAAATGTAAGAGTGTGAATGCTGCAGGTTGGAGCTAACAGTGAATGTGGGGTGTGTGGGACTTAGGTGTTATTGGGCTGCGAGGTGCATGGCGCTGTTGAGGACGGGGTTGTGAAGGTACCAGTTTGGGAATAGTGAGTGTGGGTGCATGTTTTGCAACGTCACTGAGAACTGGATACGCTATACATCACAGGCTGCACAAGCAGCATAACGCTAAATTGCTATAGCATTTGTGACATCACTGTAGACTGCAGTGTGAATTAGCTTCCAGCATGGAGGATGTGCGTTTCATGATGAAGGAGCAGTTCAGTAGGCTGAAGCTGCTGGAAGAGTTGAAAATTCTGGCTGGCGAGGAGGATGTGTCCCTGGAGCCGGGATTGAATAAGAAGGAAGTACAAATTGGGATAACAGCTGAGTTAAATTAGCAGGATTACTGGGATGAGATGAAGCAGCGGGCAAAGGAGGAGCGTGAAGCTGCTCGACAGCCTGACAGAGAAGGTAAGGACCGGGCTGAGAGACAGCAGGACGCTCTGCACGAGAAAGAAGACAGAGACTGGGTTAGCGACCGGGAATAACGGGATAAGGACAGGGAGTTACAGAAGGAGAAGGAGGCCCAGGATCTTAACTTTCAAAGAGAGAAAGAAGAGAGGGACTGAGTGCTTCAGCTAGCTGTGATGGACCCGAAAAATGTGATGGATGTGGAGCAACAGGCTGCACAGAGGTTCGATGTGAATAAAGCCCGGGGCTGGATGCTCAAATTGGCCATCGGAGAAGTGGCCGTTGTTAGTTCGAAGTGTTCCAGTTTACACATTTTAGTTGTCTGACATAGAGCTGCTCTTCTGTGGATACCTCTCTCTGTGATTTAACTTTGGCACCAGTGGGTAAGTGTTTAGGCTGTGTTATTTGTGTCTGCTATCTCTGTATTCTAAAAGTAGTTGTATTTAGGCTAGTTTTTGTCTCTGAGTCAAACTGTGGCTCAGCTGGTTGATAGCTCTCAGCTGACACCAGGCCAATCACCCCCCTGTGAACAACGGGGGCTGATTGGATAGGCGTGGCTTATAGGCTCCATATAAGTGTTGCTGCAGAAAGGTCTTGTCAGTTTACACATTTTAGTTGTCTGACATAGAGCTGCTCTTCTGTGGATACCTCTCTCTGTGATTTAACTTTGGCACCAGTGGGTAAGTGTTTAGGCTGTGTTATTTGTGTCTGCTATCTCTGTATTCTAAAAGTAGTTGTATTTAGGCTAGTTTTTGTCTCTGAGTCAAACTGTGGCTCAGCTGGTTGATAGCTCTCAGCTGACACCAGGCCAATCACCCCCCTGTGAACGACGGGGGCTGATTGGATAGGCGTGGCTTATAGCCCTGTTGAAGCAGTATTTCTGAACACTGTCAGTCTACAGCGGCAGCGGTAAGCGGCACTTACCCTCGCGGCACGAAGACTCGGGCCACAAAGACGAGGGAGTCTTTCTGCGGGAGTCCGTCGCAGGGAGGCCAGAGCATAGGCTTTTGCTACTTCTCTTATTCTAACTTCTTATTCTAACTACTCATCTACCTAACTATGTGTTTTCTCCCCATCCCTGTTCAGCCCACAGATGCCGTAGACACGGCAGCTTCAGGTGTAGTAACCCTGGTAATCTTTCCTACCCTAAGCGCGCTAACAGTCCTTTTACTATTGCCAGAGGTCTCTGGAACTGTCAGTCGGCTGTTAAGAAAACTGAGACCATCTCGGCTCATGCTCTATCTCAAACCCTCCACTTTCTAGCTCTCACAGAGACCTGGATCATTCCTGAAAACACTGCTACTCCTGCAGCTCTCTCTGCTGCTTATTCTCGCACACCCCCAGAGCCTCTGGCCGTGGCGGAGGCACTGGTATCCTCATCTCTCCCAAATGGACCTACACTGTCACCTCTCTCTCATCTGTCTATCTCATCTTTTGAGTCCCATGCAGTTGCCGTATCCCTACCCATCAAGCTCAACATTGTGGTAATCTACGGCCCGCCTGGTCTGCTTGGTGACTTTCTGGACGAGCTGGACACCCTCCTTTCCGTCTTTCCTGAGGATGGTACTCCACTCATCCTTCTGGGAGACTTCAACATCCAGCCAGTAACCTTACAATCTCTGACTTTCCTTAACTTCTTCTCATCCTTTGACCTTTACCTCTCTCAATCTCCTCCTACTCACAAAGCAGGGAATGTGCTTGACCTGGTCTTCACCAGACCCTGCTTCACCTCTAATCTCACTGTGACTCCTCTTCCTGTATCCGACCACCACTTTATCACCTTCTCCCTTCCCATCCCCCTCCCCTCCTCCCACCCATCTCCCCCTCACTCTACCACCACCCGACGCAACCTAAAAACTCTCTCACCCGACTCCCTCTCTTCTACCGTCCTCTCCCTGCTTCCCCCTGCCGAGCAATTTGCTCTCCTGTCCACTGACGAGGCTTCCACCACTCTTCTCTCCTCTCTCTCCTCCGCTCTTGATTCTCTTTGCCCACTCACCACTAAGCCTGCCCGATCTTCTCCTCCTTCTCCTTGGCTGACTGAATCTCTGCAAACTTATCGAACTAAGCTTCGGGCAGCTGAGAGAAAATGGAGAAAATCACATCTCCCTGAAGATCTCTCTTCCTACGACCTTATCCACTCCAACTTCACCTCTGCTGTCTCCAAAGCAAAAACCTCCTTCTTCATCTCTGAAATCCAGTCCTCTGCATCCAACCCCAGTAAACTGTTCTCCACCTTCTCCACGCTCCTCAACCCTCCCTCCCCTCCCCCTCCCTCCTCCCTCTCTGCTGATGATTTTGTAACCTTCTTTACTAAAAAGGTCAAGTCAAGTCAAGTTTATTTGTATAGCACATTTCATACACAGAGGCAATTCAAAGTGCTTCACATAAAATGGTTGACAGGAAAATAAAAGAATAGAAGAAGAGAATAACATGGACATTTAAAAGCATCACCACAACAAAACTTAAAAAAAATAAATTAAAAAAGGGTATAAAAAGTGCATTAAGCAACAGGCGCAGCAGTTGCAAAAAGAGCTAAAAACTTATAGAGGAATAGACTATATATGTTAGGATGACGTCATCTTTCCTACTTTGACGTCGTCATTCCTACTATGATGTCATCGATCACTGATGATGTCATGATTCATAAGTGTCTCAATCATGCCTTCCGATGGCCTCGCTGGTGATGTCATAACACATGTGATGTCATATTCTTTTATGCTATAAAGGTCCGTTCCGGCAGGCTCTCGCCAGTGATTCATAAACTCACATCAAGGATCACATCACCCCTCTGCAATCTCTGCAACCGTTCCCAAAACCTCGAACAGTGCAGCCCCAGCTATCAAGCTATCAAGTTCCACAACTCCCCTACTCTTGGAGAGTGTCTTGGCCCTCAACGACCCGCGAATAGATCCACATGTCTAACACCGATCCTGACAGTATGAATCACTCTAAAGCGGATCTAGCGGACACACTTCCGCCAGTCAAGGAGGAAGCTCCCGAGACCCCAGTTTTCCCGCCGGCCACGTCAGGTGGTCCACCAGACGAGACCTTCCAAACAGCGCTGATTTCTACTATTTCTGGCCTGGGTGCGCGACTCACCGAGACGTGACGGGAGCACGCGCTCATCGCGGACAGCCTTCGGGACGTGCTCGACGGCCAGAGGGAGGCAGCTTTCAAGGCTTCCCAAGCCGATGATCGGCACGCCCTCCTGGTTGGCCGGCTGGATCGTCTCGACGGGCTAGGCCCCCAGGGCGTCATTCCGCAGTCTCCTGCCCCCCCTGCCGCAGCTTCTGAGCGATCAGTCGCCCCAACGCCAGTTACCCGGCCGGTCGCTTCAGCTGACCCACCAGGCGGCCAGCTGGATATCTCCACTCATCCTGATATCTCCACTCATCCTGATGTCTCCACTCGTCCTATCACGTTCGGAGACTTGCCGATCATACTTAAGCGCCTGATTGCCCACCAGGAAGAAGCAATCCAGGCTGTGGCTTCCGAAGCCGCTGATCGGCACGCCCTCAATCATGCCTTCCGATGGCCTCGCTGGTGATGTCATAACACATGTGATGTCATATTCTTTTATGCTATAAAGGTCCGTTCCGGCAGGCTCTCGCCAGTGATTCATAAACTCACATCAAGGATCACATCACCCCTCTGCAATCTCTGCAACCGTTCCCAAAACCTCGAACAGTGCAGCCCCAGCTATCAAGCTATCAAGTTCCACAACTCCCCTACTCTTGGAGAGTGTCTTGGCCCTCAACGACCCGCGAATAGATCCACATGTCTAACACCGATCCTGACAATATAAGAAACATGACTAGACACACATATGATAGTGATTGAGAAGTAGCTGTCAGTACTTAAAAGCGACGGTAAACATAAAAGTCTTTAGTCTATTTAAAAAAATAAGTAAGGTTGGGGCAGATCTGAGGTTTTCAGGCAATTTGTTCCAGCTAGCAGAAGCATAGTGGGTAAATGCGGCCTTCCCATGATTTGATTTGATCTTAGGGACAGTTAATAAGCTGGACCCTGCTGACCTAAGAGTTCTAGACGGTTCGTAGCGTGGGAGCAATTCAGCTATGTATTTAGGGCCTAGGCCATTAAGTGATTTATAGACTAATAACAGTATTTTAAAATCTATTCTATGACACACTGGCAACCAGTGTAAGGACTTAAGAACTGGAGTGATATGATCAGCTTTCTTAGTCTTCGTTAGAACTCTAGCAGCAGCATTCGGAATGAGCTGAAGTTGCCTAAGTTCTTTTTTGGAGAGACCAGAGAAAAGGCTATTGCAGTAGTCTAACCTACTGTAGATGAAGGCGTGAATTAGTTTTTCTAGATCCTGTCTGGACATGTAGCCCCTAATTCTTGCTATATTTTTAAGATGATAAAAAGCTGATTTTCTGATTGACTTAATGTGGGAGTTAAAGTTGAGATCGGAATCAATAATAACGCCAAGATTTTTGACTTGATCCTTAGGCTTCAGGGATCGAGACTCAAGGCATGCAGTGATTTTAATAGTAACAGAGGTAGGCAACAGCACTCGAATTAGAGTAAATCTTGAGTTTTTTTATTAAGGGCAAAACATGCCGCTGCTTAAGACCTGGAGCTGTGCGAGCTATTCCCTTGATGCAGTGATTTTAAGCCTTTGTTCTTTGGGACCAAAGACGATCACCTCTGTTTTGTCTTTGTTTAGCTGTAGGAAATTCTGGCACATCCAGTGCCAGAAAGGTGGATGACATCAGCTCCTCCTTCCATCCTGCAGGCACCCTCACTAACACTCCCGACTCCAATCCTGCTTCCCAGCCCCCTGTCCCTGGATTTCCTTCCTTCTCTCCCCTCTCTCCCGATGAAGTGCTTAAACTCATCAGCTCGAACCGAGCCACTTACTGCCCCCTCGATCCTATCCCTTCCTCTCTCCTCCAAACCATCTCACCTGACATATGCTGACATATGCATATATATATCCAAGCTGCTCGCCATTATGGACAACCCTTCTCACCCTCTCTACAGCACTCTGGACAGCCAGAGAAGCACCTTTAGCCACAGACTGATCTCTCTTGGCTGCAAGAAAGATCGCACCAAGAACACTTTTGTTCCACGGGCCATCAGGCTGTACAATGCCTCCCCATTGTGCAGGGGGCGTGGAGGCGTGGCCCCAGCAACCTGCAGGGGGCGTGGCCCCAGCAACCTGGGCCACTGAGACTTGAGACTTCAGATTTTTGTATTTGTTTGTGTATGTACTGCAGGCACTTTCTCTATGCATATGTTTGCACACTGCACAGGCACAGGCACTTGTCTTCTCTCTTATTTCCATGTCTTAGTTCTTAGTTCCAGGACTGGCTCTCCTAACTTTTTTTATCTTGTTTATCTTTTTATCTCTTCATTTTTAGTATTTTAACATGATTTTTATCCTTCATATGTACTTTGTTATTTGTATGTGCAACTGGAAGCTGCTGTACAACTGAATTTCCCTCGGGATTAATAAAGTATTTATCTATCTATCTTTATCTATCTATATCTCCCTTCCTCACTACCTTCATTAACTCCTCTCTGTCCTCTGGTCTTGTTCCGCCTGCTCTAAAGACTGCAAGAGTCAAGCCTCTGCTTAAGAAACCCTCCCTTGACCCTACTGCTATTCAGAACTACAGACCTGTCTCTCTTCTCTCATTCCTTTCCAAAACCCTCGAACGAGCAGCGTCCGAACAACTTTCTCTCTCTCTCTCCCAAAATGACCTCCTGGACCCTCTGCAGTCCGGTTTCAAGGCTTCTCACTCCACTGAGACAGCTCTTCTTGCTGTCACAGAGGCACTTCACACTGCTAAGGCCTCATCCCTCTCCTCTGTTCTTGTCCTCCTTGACCTGTCTGCTGCCTTCGATACAGTCAACCACCAAATCCTTCTTTCCACTCTGTCTGACCTCGGCATTTCAGGTTCTGCACTCTCCTGGTTTGCTTCCTACCTCTCGAACCGCTCATACCAGGTCTCATGGAGAGGATCCCTCTCCAGATCCTGTCCTCTTACCACCGGTGTCCCCCAGGGCTCAGTCCTGGGCCCCTTACTTTTCCTTCTCTATATCAGATCTCTTGCCTATGTGATCTCTTCTCATGGCTTTTCTTATCACTGCTATGCTGATGACACCCAGCTTTTCCTTTCCTTCCCCCCCTCCGACACTCAAATCGAGGCTCGCATCTCTGCATGCCTGAAAGACATTGGCGACTGGATGTCTGCCCACCACCTCAAGCTCAACCTTGGTAAGACAGAGCTACTCTTCCTCCCAGGGAAAGACTGCCCTCTCGCAGATCTCTCCATCTCCATTGACAACACCACTGTACTTCCCTCCCAAACTGCTAAGAACCTTGGGGTGATCCTTGACAACCAGCTGTCCTGCTCAGCCAACATAGCTGCTACAGCACGCTCCTGTAGGTTTGCTCTCTACAACATCCGCAAAATCCGTCCCTTTCTCACAAGAGAAGCGACTCAACTCCTGGTCCAGTCTCTTGTCATCTCCCGCCTGGACTACTGCAACATGCTCCTGGCTGGCCTACCTGCCACCGACATCCGACCGCTTCATCTCATTCAGAACGCTGCAGCCCGTCTGGTATTCAACCAACCCAAATTCTCTCACGTCACTACCCTCTTCCAGGAGCTCCACTGGCTTCCCATCTCGGCCCGCATCAAATTCAAGTCACTGGTACTGGCCTACAGGGCTGCACACCAGTCAGCTCCCCTGTACCTACAATCTATGGTCAGGTTCCAAACCTCTCAGCGCTCCCTTCGCTCCTCCACCGGTGCAGGTCGCCTCGCCCCTCCTTCGCTACGGGGGCTCAAAAGACTAAAGACTCACCTTTTCAGGCTCCATCTGGTCCCTTCTTGATCTAACTTCGTTCTCTCTCTCTCTTTCTTTAAAAAAAAAAAAAAAAAAAAAAAAATTACTAACCTAAACTTGTACCACTAACCTAAACTTGTACCACTGTTCCTTCAGAAGTTGTAGTTGTCATAGACTGTACTCCATAGTTGATTGCTCTATTGCTGACAAAAATGTGTTATTGTAAGTCGCTTTGGATAAAAGCGTCTGCTAAATGACGTAATGTAATGTAATGTAATGTTCTTGTGGGTAAAGCTCAGAGAGCAGTAGCTGTTCTTGACTCACGTATGGCCCTGGATTATCCAGCATTGAGAAAAGCTGTGCTGGAGGCCTACGGCAGTGTACGAGAGGCCTACCGTCGCCAGTTTCATGAACTGAGATGACAAAAGGATGAATCTTATCTAGATCTATGGCGTAAGCACGAAATTCTGTTTGATCGGTGGTAACGCTTGTAAAGCAGATGACTTCACACAGTTAAGAGACCTAATGCTCTTGGATCAGTTTAAATGTAGTGTCCCTAAGGAGTTGGACATTTATTTAAATGAGCATGAGATAGTGAGCCCACAGTGTGCAGCAGAGCTGGCGGACAGCTATGAGGTGGCTCATGGCGGGAGGTCGGGTGGACCCATCTTTAAGAAGCAGCCCTCTGAGGAACCCTCTGAGGGAGGTTCCCAACAGAAGAGGCCAGAGGAGAATGGGGTGTGGCGTTCCTCCTCAGGGAGGGGCCCTCCCTTTCCTCAATTTAACTCACGGCAGTCCAAACCAAGTGGTTCATTTCCAAGCGTGGGTCCAATTTTGGATCAGCGGTTCACAGGTAGGCCAGAGGTTAAGTGCCACTGGTCTGACAAAGTAGGTCACAAGAAAGACCAATGCCCACAGTATAAGCGATAAGATCATGGACCACAATAGAAATAAGTCTGTGACTTTATTGTGTCATCCTTGTCAGTTTTTAAAGCTATGAGGTATTTTATTGTACTGTTGCTTTTTCTATTGTCGAATACAATTAAATTAAATCAAATCAAGCGAGGTATGTTCGTGATTGCAGAACAGGAGGCTGTTGATAACAGAGATGTCGGTGGGTATAAGGGGTTTACCTCTGAAGGGACTGTTTCGAACTCGGTAGATGGCAGGCAGTCACCAGTCATAATGCTTAGAGACACTGGAGCAGAGCAAACTTTGTTTAGTGAGGGAGTCATAGAACTCCCAGAGTCTACGTTAACAAGGAAGTACGTGGGAGTGCAAGGCGTGGGTGGCGGATACCGTATTTTTCTGCATTCAGGTTTAGTGACTGGGTACGTGACGGTGGCAGTGGTTGAGTGCCTCCCTTTTAGAACGGTTGGTCTGGTGCTGGGCAATGAAGCTGCAGGTATGGAAGTCTTCCCAGAGCCGGTTGATTCAGTGGCGCAGGAATCAAACGTGCAGGCGCAGCCTGAGGAAGAGGGCGCAGAGCTCACCCCTGTGGGTGTAGTTACCGGTACAGACGTGGTGGAGAATACACCGGAGGCGAAGGAGCTGCATAACCAGGAGAAGAGGGAACAGCTAAAGAAGCAGTTTCCGGATATTTTCTATGATCATGCAGAGCATGCAGAGCATGCAGAGCAACGGAGACAGGCAGATGAGCGTAAAGAGAAATGCAAAGCGAATAAGGCAGCTGACCAGAAGGCTAAGCAGGCTAGGACAGAGCACTTGGCAGCTGAAGCTCAATGTGAGTGGCTGGAGCAGCTCCAGAGTGAGGCACTGATGCTAACAGAAGCTGCACTGGAGCAAGGTAGGGAAGAGCGACAGGGGCCTGCACAGGAGTCAGCAATGGGAGAACTGGCAGGAGACAGTCAACATGTAGCATGGGACAGTACATTTGCCAGTGAGTTGACTGTCAGGGGCAAGCAGAGCAGCAGTGGTCAGAGCAGTTGGGAGACACAATGGCTGCTAGAGAGACTCCACTGAAAGAGATAATAGGTGAATGCGTTGTGGAGAATGGAGATGCAGAGCATGCGAGACTTGGAGTCAGGCGTCAGTCTGTGTTAGACTCTGAGCTTACAGCACATTAGTGATGGGAAGCCCTCATCTGTTATCGCATCTGTGGTTGGAGTTGGAGTTGGAACATCTGAATGTCAGATGAAGTCATGTGATGTTTCACCAGAGCTGAAGTTGGTGTGGAGTAATGAGGCTCTCACGGAGGGAACCCATAGTCACCTCAGGAGTGAGGAGGAATTGGGGTCAAGTGGGAGATTTCATAATCACCATACAGACCATTCCGAGTTAAATCTAGGTGTGGCAGAGGACAGCATGAGAAGGGCTGCGTTTGGAAAGAGCGCCTCATTCGTGTTCGATCCAGGGGATGCAGGGGATCCAGGGTTCACGGAAGTGAGGCTGGATTACTCTTTGAAGCCTCCAGACGGGAGAACTGACATTGTTAATGTCAGGCGTGATGATCGTTTGTTTGAGCTCACAGACACTGAGCTCGATGAGTTATCTGACAGTGGCGCAGGAAGAGGTTCACGTCATTGATCCTGATCCAGCTCTAGGTAGAGATGTCCAGGAGAGAATGTATGAAAGTGATTGCCTGTTACCAAATGAGGCCATGCAAGCCTAATTTTCCTAAAAATGGTATTATTGCTGACTCTTAAGGTCCTTACACACCGAGCACGTTTTTTTCGTGCGATTAATTCGCACGTCAATAATATTTTCCGAACCTATATCAGTCAATGCAACCATGCATACCAACGGCGAAGTTTCGCCCAGCGTTATTGCGGTGTTTATTTTTTCAAACCACGGTCGATTTTTCAGAAATTCGCTTCCGACGTGTACACATCTGTGGCTGTGATTGACAGGTGGATCAAAACTCGCATCGCAATTTCGTGCCGTATATTCGCATCGCTCTTGATGTGTAAGGACCTTTAGTCTGCAGGATGAGATAAAAATGTGAAATATTTATGATGGAAATAAGAAAATTGGAACTTGTCTAAACATGAATAAAAGTTCTAATTAAATTAAGGGATACCTCATAAAATATTGTAGAATTTTTCTATTCTAGATTTTACGGTGAATGTTACATGTAAATTTGTAAATATGTTTATGTGTACATTTTTATAGGGGAAGGGGTATGTTAGGAGAGAGTAGGCAGTATTCCCCTCAACTCAAATGTTAATGTTAACCTATGTATTTCTGGCTGTCTGATCGTTGAATGATGTTGAAATTGCCTGGTGGAATTATGAACCTCTGACTTTAAGAGGACTTCACAGGGTGACCTTTTGGCCTCTGGCTTCCAGGAAGGAAGTAGTTCCGGTGTGAGGCGGACAGTATTCACGAGGAGCACGACAGGAGCTAGGAGTTACCTTGATATATTAAAGAATGTTGTTCAGTCTTACCTGGTTGGCGAGGCACACCTGAATAAGTGAGGCTTAAACGGCTCTCAGTGCTGAAGAAGACGATAGTGCTATTCAAACGTAGGGACAAGCCGAGATGCCAGCTGGGGAAAGAGTGACGACCAGATGGTGCCAGGCATCCTGCACCAAGGCTCAGGTAATTCGGCTGAGTTCAATGGTTAAACAGCCTAATCTTCTTGTAACCTTTGTCCATTAATGTTACAGTGGTCGGTATGGTTCTAAGATACACCTACACACGAGTTTGATTGAGAAGCTGAAAACCGACGTTGTAACAATAGGCTACAATACAATAAGTCCTATTGTATTACCTGCCTACATCTGAGAAACCACTTGACTATCTATCTATCTATCTATCTATCTATCTATCTATCTATCTATCTATCTATCTATCTATCTATCTATCTACAGTATCTATCTATCTCTTTCTCTCTCGGCAATGACACTCTGTCAATCAGCCTACATAATAAATAAATAAATAAATAAATAAATAAATAAATAAGAGTTAATCTGCAGAAACGGTTAAATGCCATTCTTAAAATGAATAAACATCCTGTTTGATACTCCCTGCAGGCACATTAAAGCATAATATTATTGGGGTGATTTATGTGAAAATTATCAGGTGAAAATGTTTTGATTATGATCGATAATACAAATGTAGTTCTCAACGTAAGTTCAAGCCAGGAAGACTATAATATCTTTTACACTTCCTTAATTCACTTTATATCTCCACTCTTCAATCTACTCACAAGATCATAATAAGCTGTCAATCTCCGGGTTTCAATGAACAATCAGCTGGTTGCCGCCCAGTCTCTGTTAACCAATTGCATAGTGTCACATCACTGCTCTCATCACCTCTCACCCTACACACCTCCAGTGTAAGCCTATCACATTGCTCCTCAACCCAGTCGTAAGCCAATTGCTTGGAGACGGGTTCCTTAAATATGCTTGTTTCTGTCTCATTCAGCCTCTCAATCACCGCTGCTGTCAGGCTCGCATCAGGTTGTATCGCGATTGCTCGCTACATATATTTTGCTGTCGGTGTATTTTGCATTGGTTCAACTCACCATGAGCGATTCTGAGGATCTGTTCGATCCTGTAGTGAATACTACTACTATATGTCGCTTCTCACTGCTGCTTCATATCAAGGCAATGTGTTCTGCTCAGTTCAGCTTTGCTAAATGTTATCATGCTGCAAGGCAGGCTTACCTGCTAAATCGTTGCAGTCTGCAAATGACGTAATCAAGCGTTGCTGGTCGCGCTGTTGTTAATGTTTGTAGCCACTCTAATTCTCGGGCGATGCATGATTCAATTATATGCCTCTCTTGTCCCCGACGTGGTTGCTGCATTTCACTCAGCACTAAAGCAGGGAGATTCCTCCTGGTCACTGAAAATCCAGTCGGCAGTAGCAGTCCTTCAAACTCCTTGCTTTGTCTAATCCAGGATTGCCAGATGCAAAGTTCCCTCATGCAGAAGCAAGGTATTCCAACTTTTCACACAAATTTCTTATCAAAACACCGCAGCTTGCATTTCCGGGTAATGTTGAAGGTGACGTGATTACCCAGAGACCAGAGCAGCACCAAGCATGCTGGGAAATGTAGTTCATTGCTTTACTTAAGCATTCACAAGGCACATGTTAAATGCAGTATGATGTGGATCATTGTTACTTTGCATTGCACCGTAACACGGGCATTACGTTTCAGATTTTGCTGTTTATCTGTCATTAATGTGATGACTAGGTGGTTAATTCTGAACAATGCTGTTCATGCTAAATATCATAACAGTGCAGTTGGCATTTCCAGGTAACGTTGAAGGCGCAATGTGATGTCATCACCCGGAGTGTTCCATACCAGCACCAAGCATGCTGGGAGATGTAGTTCATGCTCCGTTTCAAGCGTTTTTCTGGTCGGGTAGTATTCAGCATTCGCAAGGCACATGCCTCAGCAGCAGGCTTCATTCATGCAGCATGGAAGTCACACGCAGCATGGAAGCTCACACGTTGATTGGGTTTATTCAGTATCTCATTCAATCACATTATTAAACCTACGCAAGACATGAGTCCTGTAATGCTCATAGCATCATAAATGTAATCGTTTGTATGGTCAAATTCTAACTTAAATGTATTTCCTTGCAGCAAGCAGCTCATAGGCTACATTCTCCGTGAGTCACATTTGCAATTTTCATTTTGCATTCTAAATTTGTGCGTTATCTTGCCTCAGCAGTTTATCATGTCATTAATGTTTCTAACTAACCCCAAAACATTTTTCCAGCTTTAACCAATATATATATATGGTTTTGGGGTGGTTTTGTTTAGAATTCTGGCCAGAATTTCACATCTGAGACCAAACTGCTAGATATTCTACAATCTTTATCATTTTCAAAAGGTGCCCTCTATGGGTTCAAACCTGCTTTTTGTGGGGCCTCAATTGAATGGATTTTTTGGTACATCGTTACGTTACGGTGGTTTTACACGTGGTGTTCTTCAATGTGAATCATTGTATATCGGCTTTGTTTTATGCATTAAAAGCAACGTGAGCCGTGCAGTATGGGTAGTCGGCTACTGTGGCTAATGCTAGCAGCTAACATTACTTTTCATGGCGGTAAAATGCCACTGAATGACCAAATTGTATAACTTTTAACCATTTCGAGCATCATTGTTTCCATAAGGGCCACCAGCGTTGGTTAGTTGTTTATAACGTGACTATATTTATAACATGCTCTGGACGGATTCGGGTCTGAACAGTCAAAGAGGAGAAGCTGCTCTGCCTCTTTCCTTGTTTCAAGCGAGGCAGAAGACCACCTCTGAGTGGATGCCATGTCGCTATGATCATTCTAGTGTTGCCCCATTGGTTCAAGCCAAAATGGCACCAGGGCAGTTGTTTAAAGCATAAAGAGTGTCGTCTCTTGCCTTCATATTCTTGTCTGCAGCCAGCTTCAGCAGCTGGTGTTAATTCACATTGGGAAGCTCACATGCTAATGGCTTCATGATGATGTGCATCATTGTAGAGGCTCTTGTCACTCAATTCATTCATAAACCAGCTTCAGCAGCTGGCATTCATACATGTAATCCTCATATGCCACATCAAATTGTTTGTATGGTTTATTCTTTACTTAAATTGTGTTCTTTCCTTTTCAGCAAGCAGGCCGAATCAGTAATCTGGGTGAACGCTCTCTTCAACCTGCAATCCAAAAACACACTTGCCTGGCTTTCAGTATATATTTAAAAGCAAATGAATAAGCAGCAGTTGCATCATTTTCAGCTCCGAGTTTTTCATAGTCTTGGATTTTTGCAAGTTCACTGGCCTAAAGCTATTTTCATTATGAAGATAGTTTTCTGGAATTCAATGAAATTCAATCACATTTTATAAAAGGAACTTTGCTGCCCCGTCATTGCTGATTGACTATTGCAGGCTAAATGAATATCTGTTTAGGTCATTGCTGACCAGTTGGCCATTGCTGGCTGCAATCATAATTTCTCAGATCATTGCAGGCTATTAGTCATTACTGGCTAATTCGTCTGTTGATGCTGCAACTTCTAAGCAGGCTATAATAATTCTATAGTTGTCAACATACGAGTCATTCTCAAATTCCCCTTGCATCATGTCAAGTGAATTTTACATGCAACCTATTGCTTTGCTCTTGATCATTGTGCTCTTGTTCATTTCAGCATTGTACAATATAAGATATGCTATGTTAAGCTAGTCAGTCACGGCACTCACAATTTTGCATTTTCATCCAGCATTCTAATAATTACGTTTGTCCTAAGCTTTCAGCAGCCGCGTTAAAGTTGTGAAGCAGCACATTCATTCCGGCAGTCTTCAGCTTGGTTGTTGAGCATTGTTTTGTCTATTACAGCTTCAGCCTCATTTTTCCATCTTTGGTTAAACTCATAACGGCAACATGTACTGTACATAACTGCTGGCTAAATTTGTGGCTGGTATCGGTTATGTTTATCAGCAGCTTCATCAGCATGTTTCAGCTCACTCAGCATTTAACTCATCTTGTTTATCCACAGATAAGCAGTTGGGATTTGGCACATGCATGTTAGGTTTTGTTTATGTACAGCTTCATGTTATGATTTGGCACTTTCAACTTGGTACTCATCCCGTTTGTTCTCAGATTCATCAGCAGTGCTTTCGCGGATATAACATTGTACTAATTTTTGTCTTCAGATTCAACAGCTTTGTTGCAGGTCTTCTATTAACTCATTCACCGCCAATGACGTCTTTGACGTGTTATCAGCAATGGCCTTCCCCGCCAAGGACGTGTTTGACGTGTTTTTGTTTTTATTGGTGCAGCGCCTGCAGCAAACACTTGCCCAGCCTGTCACACAGACACAGGTCCCTGCCTTCAAAGGGTAGCCGACAGCACGCGATCAAACACATACCGCAGCTGTTGTTTTGAAATTGAGCAAGAGGGAAAGCAGAGAACGGGTAACGCTTCCTTGTGCAGACAGGAGAAACGCCATTGAAACGCCGAGCTGGAGTCGCCTTCCTCTGTGCCAGCCAGGAGAAAACGGGAGAAAGTAATCAAGAGATGTGTTTGATCATCGGAGGAATGAGGAAATGATCGATCAGTTTGCGAGGGCGGTGAGGACGTGTTGAATAGCCGAGGGGAAAACGGGAACGATCATAGATATGACAGGGAGACATGGACGAGGACGGTGTACCAGAACAAATCAAAATAAACACAGGAACAGCTAGGCAGCAGCGGGCAGAAGGCACTCACAGCAGCCCGCTGTCCTTCTCAAGAGCTCTTCAGTTGGTTCATGAAATCGCTGGGCTGCTCGCCCTCCAGTGTTGCTCCTGGCCAATCCCAGCGCCACAGGGCGTGGTTATTGCTTATCCTATGTTGGGTTAGAAATCTAAAAGGGGGATCGTGTGTGTGTGTGTGTGTGTGTGTGTGTGTGTGTGTGTGTGTGTGTGTGTGTGTGTGTGTGTCTGTCTGTCTGTCTGTCTGTCTGTCGGTGTGTCTGTCTGTCTGTCTGTCTGTCTGTCTGCACACTCACACCGAGTAAACTGTATTGTTGAATGTAAAAAAAAAGCACTTCATGTGTGTGTGTATATATATATATATATATATATATATTTTTTGTCATTTGTGTCCTAACGAATAATATTTACATGTCTGATGTCAATACAGTTCAAAATAAAAGAATTGAGAGTGAGTTATGCCTGAGATTGTGCCCTTTTACAAAAATGCTTTTTTCTCCCTTTTCTCTTCCCAGACAGGCTTTTTTGGTGAACATGGGGTGTATAAAAAGGGTTATAAGTAGAGTACAGAACATGCTAAAAGCTAACTTTCTTTTTGGGGGTGAAAGTAGAGACTTAGATCTTCATTTCGAGGTATTGGACATCACTGTAGTCCTAGTACAGAATTTACTGTGGGTCTTGAAAGATGACCAAACATTATGGAAATACTTGGCCTGTGCCAAAAATGCCAGTCAGATATTGGCAGTGAATGAGTTAATTTCATTTGCTTTCAGTTTTATCATTCAATTGTCGTGTCACATACCCAGTCATCACCATGTCTTGAGATGTCTTAAGACGTGTCTTAAGACACATTTTTCAAGACATCTTAAGACGTCTTGAAAATTGAAGACATGTCTATAAGACGCGTCTATAGACATGCGTCTTAAGATGTCTCGAGATGTCTTAAGATGTCTTGGAAATATCAACGTCCCAAGATGTCTTGAGATGTCTTAAGACACATTTTTCAAGACATCTTAAGACGTCTTGAAAATTGAAGACATGTCTATAAGACGTGTCTATAGACATGCGTCTTAAGATGTCTCGAGATGTCTTAAGATGTCTTGGAAATATCAACCTCCCAAGATGTCTTGAGATCACATTATTGCTTTGTTTTTCCCTTTTTAATCCCTTAGTTTTTCATGCCATATATTTACTAATGTGCTTTATTTAGCACATTAGTAATATATGGGATGAAGAAGGATTAAAAAAGGAAAAACAAAACAATGTGATCTCAAGACATCTTCCAACATTATCTCTTCCAACAGACACCGTTGGAAAGACACAGATGTAAAGTACTTTTCAACACAAGATATGCAACACATTTCCCACTTAGGGGGGAGGGTATTAAGAATAAATGGGGGGAAGAACTGAACTGTTGAACTGAATTGATATTGTAAATGTTATTAATGTATTCTTGCACTTCTCTTCTTATGAGAAAATAATTGATAACAAAAAAAGGATATGCAACACATTTCAACACATCTAAATGTTAGTAAATATACACTAGTACATTATATTATTATTATAACAAAATAATAACAAGACATGTACAATGTAGTCATGAGTATGTCAGCATTTTATTATTAAAAATGTATATAAAAAGCCTACATAGATACAACTCTGTAGATAAATGTACATTGTTCTGTAGTACAAAAAATAGCTACTGTATTGAGTGTGAGTGGAGAACGTACAGTTCTTACATGCTATAGTATCTGGAGAAGTTGTCCTATTTTCAGCAGCTTCACATTATTGGCCATTGGTACCAGTTGATTTTAGTCCCTATTCCAGCATGTTGTCTGGGTTGCCAAAAGTGGGAAACAAAGCGTTGCTCCCTCTTTAAATTCCTCACAGTCTGCAAGGGGTTCTTCTCTCTACTGGCTGCAACACCCTTCACACAGAAGCTGTGGATTATCTTAAAACAAAAGACTTCCATATCCAAATCCTAATAGTCAACAGCAACATAGTGCATAAGAATATACATACTTGCGGATCAAGTTATTGTGCAGGTGAGGGGGTGGGTGGGACAGGTGAGGGGAAGGGGTGGGGCAGGGGCTGGTGGGCACAGTAGTCTGAACAGTGATGGCCGCTGACAAAGAGGGGCGCCTGCGCCACTCCACCGCAGCGTTGGGTGGTGGTGATCTTTCCTCTCCGCTTCCTCTTCTCTGCAACACAGAGCCAGCCTCCCTCATGCTTGTAGGGGTCCCCTCCTTCAGAACAACAAAAAGGAAACTCACTAACAGTAATAATAATAATAATAATAATAATAATAACCGCCTAGTAATGTAGGCTATATGATGAACAAACTAGTAGAGATGCATTATTAATTTCACTCCAAATCAGTTTATAAATTCATACAATTTGATCACTTTCAGTTGCAGCACAAAATGCTGTCAAACAGACAGCAGACATAGTAGCTGGTGTCTTAAGACACTGTTGACAGACACTTACAAGTTACAACCATAAAACTATGTTTTAACTCATTAAGTGCCAAGGACGAGCTAACTCGTCTTACATAAACATTTTTTTTTTTTGACGGTGGGACATCAATCAACCCCTTTTACATCTTCGAGATAACTATTTGGAGCAAGAGCATGTGTGTAATCTATTTTACCGACCACTAAGTGGCGACAGAGACAGAGAGAAGCCACAGCCACGGGACCCAAAAGCCACGGGACCAAAAGCAGCCGCCTCCCGCGGAAATGGCTTGGCGATTTTACAGTCAGAAGCCCGGAGACACACACACAGAACGGACAGAGATCCCTTCCCCCCAGAGCCGCGGAGCAACGCGCGAACACACACACACACACACACACACACACACACACACACACACACACACACACACACACACACCGCGGGAGCAAGCCATTCAAGGAAATGGCGACGCGATTTTACAGTAATCCATTTCAGACTCGTCTTGCCCGACAGGCAGACAGGCAGGCAGGCAGCAGCAACGCGCTTCTGACACGCCCGCTGTTAGAGCCAGGAGGAAGGAGGAGAAGACACACGGAGGGAGGAGTTTGAATGAGAGGGGTGTTTCCTGTTGTTATGGAGGAAATTACTGTTCAAAACTATTGTTTAGAATGTCTGACGGTCTTACTGATGCCAAAAATTAATGGTTAAAGTGACTGTTTCACAAAAAGCCATTTATCTCTGAATAAATTTCCAGACGCTGAAACCATGCTGTACTCAACGGCTAATATCTACATAACTACTAACTCTGCAAACTAACTCTTTTAGACAGAGAAAGCACACATTCTATTAGTTATTTTTAGATGATTGGTGTTCATGAATTCTTAACAGAAAAGAATCCTCGGCTGTTCTAAAATGAGCCAGAATCGTCAAAAACACCCCTGGCACAACTTACCTACAGGAATGAAAACATGGCTGGCACTCAATGTGTTAAGTTAAAATAACTTAACAACACAAAACAAATATTGCCAAACCAAAAATGCATGCAGTTGCAGTCAACCCACCTTCATGACTACAAAATGTCATTCAACATACAAACGTCACTGTTAAATAGCACTCAATCGCTAGCCGTTAGCGTACAGTGCTAACCTAGCTTATTCAGCTAAACGGACCATTGAAACACAGAAATGGCACACTAGAACATGAATAATGGTTTGGTTAGCTTACCTACATTACCATGGATAGATGTAGCTGCTCGGTGACACTTGACTCATCTTGAAAATAATAATATTATGTAGAAGTAAATCCACTGGCAACGCTGCTTCTGCCATCTACAATGGTGTACCAGCCCACCCGGTACGAGTGCAGCGCGAGCTCAGACCACAGCCGAGACAGCTTTCTGCATTCTTCTTCTTTGGAGTTTCATGGCGGTTGGCAACATTAAAGTTGCATTACCGCCACCTACTGGATTGTAGCAGTTTCACAGTACAAACTATGCTTCCAAAAGGCTGTTGTAACTTGTAACTACCTTGAGTAGACCAACACACACACACACACACACACACACACACACACACACACACACACACACACACACACACACACACACACACACACACACACGTACACACACACACACACACACACACACACACACACACACACACACACACACACAACCACACACACACACACACACACACACACACACACACAACAAACAGCAATAGACCCTTTTCACAACAACCATTTTGAGGTGGTAAAGCAGGTGTAACCATACCATTAATGATGGTTCCATTCCATTCAAGTGTCCCAGTGCCAGTAGCCCTCATCAATGTTATTGGTTACACCTGTTTTACTTCCTACTTTACCACCTCAAAATGGTTGCTGTGGAAAGGGCCTATGGGTCATGGTATGCATATATTTGGAATGTGTTACATATCAATATAAATTAGTCCAATTTAAAAAAGGCAAAGTTATGTCTTAAGATATGCAGTGTCTTAAGACACAGGAAATGTCTTAAGATATTCAGTCTTGAAGACACAGAAAATCGTATGTCTCAAGACGTGCACTTTCATGTCTTAAGACATAGAAAATGTCTTAAGATATTCAGTCTTGAAGACACAGAAAATCGTATGTCTCAAGACGTGCACTTTCATGTCTTAAGACATAGAAAATGTCTTAAGATATTCAGTCTTGAAGACACAGAAAATCGTATGTCTCAAGACGTGCACTTTCATGTCTTAAGACATAGAAAATGTCTTAAGATATTCAGTCTTGAAACATGGAAAATCGTATGTCTCAAGACGTGCACTTTCATGTCTTAAGACATAGAAAATGTGTCTTAAGATGTTCAATGTCTTCAAGACACAGAAAATCTATCTCTAATGTCTCAAGACGTGCACTTTCATGTCTTAAGACATGACTGCATGTCTTCAGTTTAAGTCTCAAGGTGTCTTGAGACATCTTGACCATACAAAATGTCTCAAGACATCTTGGTTTTGGTCACTAAGACATCTTAAGACGTCTCAAGACGATGGTGATGACTGGGTATGCATGTGTCACTTTTAAGGGAATTCACAGCTTGGTTGCAGGTAACTTCATTTGCTTTCAGTTCTATCATGCAATTGTCATGTCATGGTGTCACTTTTAAGAGAATTCACACTATGATGTTGCTTCACATGGCGAGGTTTATTGCTGACCTTTGGGCCACTGCTGGCTAACTGTGCAGGTCATTGCTGACCTTCAGTCTCGGCAGTTTAAACTCATAATCTAAATGCTCTGATCTAATGCTTAGCTTATCTTGGTAACTAATCAGGCCAGATTGGCTATTAGCCACATGGGTGCTCTTTTGTTTTTCATTAACGGATACCTTCTCTAATCTTTAACTTTCAGGTCATAGCTTAATAATAATAATAATATATTAATAATAAACCTGCCTCTGTTCTGCAAATTCCGCAGCCTTGCCGTCAGCTTCCCTTCAGCAAATGGGCCATTGGTCAGTTTTCGCATATGCCTGCTACAGTAGGTGCTTTTCAATGCCATGCAATCATAAGTGCACAAACATTCCTAAAGTATTAAAAGCTGCAGTAAGCATTGCATATGACTGGTGGTGGTGGTCTATATATTAACTAGTCAAGTGTTCAGCTTCTTCCGCTATGTCATTATTTATTAATAATAAATATAGATTCTGATAATGGAAGGGGAAAAAAACACACAAAAAAACACACACACACACACACACACACACACACACACACACACACACACACACACAACAATTTAACATATTTTGGGGATATTTATTGGGCTGTGATAATTGTTGTGCTAACTCTGCAGGTCTTGCTGGTCATTGCTGACCTTAAACTCTATCATGCTGGTCAGTGCTGACCCCATGTCAAGGCTGACATGTTCATGCATGTTGGTCATAGCTGACCAGGGGTGAAAGTGGATTGAAATTCTTGCCGGAACTACTACTCCAACCTTCATCGCGTCATTGCTCTCCTCCCGCCCAGCTTCATGCGTTCCTGAACATGCATATTTTTGACATCATGTAGTCTATAGCAAATTATTTATTTATTTATCGTGCAAGTTAGTAGCCTACTTAATTAACCTGTATAGGCTACAGTGTGGCATAATTGTGCTTTAAGTAAAACAGTTGTCTAATGGTAAAGTAAAGGCGAAATTAATTATGCAAAGGACAAATAATATGAAAATTAATAAGCAAGAATATGAAAATGGATTAAAAAATGCACATTTTAAATTGCATTTTGCAAATCAGCATCAGTCTTCCATTTGTCAATTTAATTAATAAAAAAATAAAAAAATAATAATAATTTAAAAAGCATTTTTATTAATAAGGTTTATAAATAGTTTTATCAAACAGCTCATTTAAAAGCATTTTTTTCTTCTAGAAGCCGTCTGGTGAATATGTAGCCTACAGTAACCTAAGTAAATTACTGAGAATTAGCCTACTGCTTGGATTTATAAAGCTTTTCATAATGCAGGAGACAGAGGGAAAAAAGCACATTAGATTGTGCACAGAAGAAATCCATGCAGTCAGCAGAGAAATCCTTATCCAAAGCAAAAGATTCCCACCAGGAATCAAAGAACAGACACCGAATTGGGCACTGGGTGGGCAGACAAGACAATCAAATGCCATCTTGAAAACATTCCTGAATGAACGATGAAGGACTTTTACGCATCGGAGGCGCCATGAAACCATGAGTAAAAGCTCTCTCTCTCTCTCTGCTTCCTTCTGCTGTCCTCTTCCCCCGTTACGTCTAGCTTGACACAACACAGCCCGTCTAATGTAGTCCTACCCGTCTGTAAACGGTGCAGCTGAGCTGATAAATGCCGACTTGTTCAACGAGCAACAGGTTAGCGGATGTGATAGATAACATCATTAGGCTACATTCCCAAAACGAGTGTTATTTTGTGACGAGCAAACTTTTAACGTCGGAGTTCGACAAGGAAATGCATGCGAGGAGGGACGCGCTGCGCTGCATGGGCTGCAGTGCAGAGTACTATCCAGGCAGCGACAAGCCACCGTAAACACAGCTGCTCACGTTCTAGAACGGATATTGCTCCCAGAATTATTTTACAGCGGGAGCCTCGCAAAAATAAGGTGGATAGACAGCACGATTAAAACCACTGACAGGTCTAAAACACCGCATTGGAACAATTTAGAAGCAATTTATGAGACAGACTACTGTTGTTTATGCGACATAACGTCAGCCATGTGTTTCCTTGGAAATTATGCGATCGTGATTGCTTTACTCTGCAGCAATCGGCTTTTGATTGACAGGCAGCTGCATGTCTTCCACCAACGGCGTTCAGGCACCGAAAGTCTTAAAGGAACAGCGCACCAGAGGGTTCCGGCCCACTTTCACCAGTGTAGCTGACCTTAAACTCTATCATGCTGGTCAGTGCTGACCCCATGTCAAGGCTGACATGTTCATGCATGTTGGTCATAGCTGACCTTAAACTCTATCATGCTGGTCAGTGCTGACCCCATGTCAAGGCTGACATGTTCATGCATGTTGGTCATAGCTGACCTTGGTCTTCATTGCTGACCTCAATTATGTAAGTCATTGCTGACTTTATCCTATGCAGCCCTTTAAGCCAGTGCTGGCCATACTAGTGCAGGGCTTTGCTGACTATGAGCATCAAGCAAGTCGTTACTGTCTTGGGTCATGGCTGACTTTAATCATGCAGGTCAGTTCTAACAGACTACCATTGCTGGTTATGCTCCTAATGCTAATTTCAGGGTGCTCTTGTTTTCATTCATGAAATTCTGCTGCCTCTAATCAATGATATAATGTATGTTCTGCCATGCTTAATTATGTTTAATCCCTCAGTGATCACGCCTTCCTGGTAAGATATTACTGCCTGTTCGTCTCTTACTGGTAAGTTCATTTCCATTTGGGAAATTCATAGTGCTGTGTTTTCTGGGCTTTCGCCTATCTTTTGGGGATATATCTGGATGCTGATCTGGGCTGATGCAGCTCTCTCAAGATCTCCCTGCGGTGTCTAACCGCCAAAGACTAATAACAATACTTTATTCTCATCATTCTTTCTGTAGTAAATTATTCACTTTATTGTAATAAATATCACTTTATTCATCCTTTGGTCTCTAGTCTCTCCTGATTGAAATGTAGTTCTCAACGTAAGTTCAAGCCAGGAAGACTATAATATCTTTTACACTTCCTTAATTCACTTTATATCTCCACTCTTCAATCTACTCACAAGATCATAATAAGCTGTCAATCTCCGGGTTTCAATGAACAATCAGCTGGTTGCCGCCCAGTCTCTGTTAACCAATTGCATAGTGTCACATCACTGCTCTCATCACCTCTCACCCTACACACCTCCAGTGTAAGCCTATCACATTGCTCCTCAACCCAGTCGTAAGCCAATTGCTTGGAGACGGGTTCCTTAAATATGCTTGTTTCTGTCTCATTCAGCCTCTCAATCACCGCTGCTGTCAGGCTCGCACCCTCCTCCTCCCGTTCTCCTCCCGGTCATCGCAGACCTATCCGATTCTTCAGTCGGAAGAGTCTCATCATGAGTCTCAGAAGGAGATCACCAGCACCACCAGTATCTAGACACTGCAGGGGGATACTGTATATCTGGATGCTGATCTGGGCTGATGCAGCTCTCTCAAGATCTCCCTGCGGTGTCTAACCGCCAAAGACTAATAACAATACTTTATTCTCATCATTCTTTCTGTAGTAAATTATTCACTTTATTGTAATAAATATCACTTTATTCATCCTTTGGTCTCTAGTAGGGCTGCACGATGTATCGTATTTTCATCGTCATCGCGATATGAAAATGCGCGATGAACACATCGTAAAAGTCACGTGTTATCGCAATAAAAAAAACTGAGTTACGTGACAGGAGCCAATGCTCTTTCATGTCTTTCACATGCAGCCAAAAGCTGCTCTCACCAAAGACACTATAAAGCAAGACACTTCAACTTCGAGTGACTCCCTGTATCTGTGTTTTCGCCACGTCATTGACAAACAGCCAATCACAAGCTGATGACCAGGAGACCCGGAAGAGTACCATTTGGCGTAGCAAGCATGCGGTAGCATGGAGTTGGGTCTATCTATCTGCTCTCACTCGTCTCTAGCTACAAACTTAGCTCACATTAGCTTATCATAGCGTAGTTTTCCACTTTCCAGCACAATGGCTGATGAAGAAGGAGAGAACGGATTTAAACGAGATAACACGCTGCAAACAGGTACTGTGTAAAACATGCGGCGCAGTTGTGGCAACTTCGAGGGGAAACACAACAAACCTTCATCACCACCTGCAATATAACCACAAAGAACTGCACAAACAATTAGAAGAAAGCCAAGCCGCAAAGTAGCAGCAAGAAGCGATTGCAGCAACCGTCAATTTCTTGGAGTTTAGCGAGCGTGACTCCTTACGAGACAACATCCAAACGCCACAAAGAAATAACAGACTCCATAACTCGTTGTTTGATGAAGGACATGATGCCTATTTGCAGTGGGCAAAGACGGGTTTAAGGGTCTGATAAACAAATTGGAGCGGAGATACCAGATTCCATCAAGGAATCATTTTTCCATGGTCGCCGCCATCCCCAAAATGTACAAGACCTGCAGGGAGGCTGTGGAGACAGAAGTGAGTCAAGCTGAATACTACTTCTTTATTTAATAGACAGGCTATTCAATGTTTGTCTATGTTAGCTGTCTATTAAAGCAGAATGACACGTTACCCCGCTAGCCGGGCGCTTCTCGCTCATACTGTATGAGCGAGAAGCGCCCGGCTAGCGGGGTAAAATGACACGCTACTGTAGCTAATATGTACCCTTTTATATTTTTGTTTATAGCATTTTTTTATTTATCGCAGGTCATATCGTCATCGCAATATTGAACAGTGTTATTGCACATCGCAGCTTTTCCTCATATCGTGCAGCCCTAGTCTCTAGTCTCTCCTGATTGAAATATGTATCGGGTTCTCGTGCAAACGGTATTAACACATTCACTGCCAGCCGTTTTTTCAATACTGTAGGTAGGTTCTGCCAAGGTTTTTTTTTGAGGATTCTGGCTCATCTTTCAAGAGCCGAGGATTCTTTTCTGCTAAGATTTTGTGAACACAAATTATCTCAAAAGAACTAATAGAATGTGTGCTTTCTCTGTCTAAAATAGTTAGTTTGTAGAGTTAGTAGTTATGTAGGCATTAGCAGTAGAATACAGCATGGTTTTAGCGTCTGAAAATTTATGCTGAGATAAATGCCTTTTTGTGAAATTCGATAGAACAGTCACTTTAACCATTTATTTTTGGCGTAAGACGTCAGACATCTAAACAATAGTTTTGAACAGTAATTTCCTCCATAGCAGCAGGAAACCCCCCTCTCCTTCAAACTCCTCCCTCCGTGTGTGTTCTCCTCTCTCCGTGGCTGCAGCGGTACAAGCGAGGCTCTGCCTGTCTGTGCTGCCTGGCTGCTGGCGGCTGCTCTTTGGGCGAGTCTGCATGAGTCGTTTCGGTTGTGAGCTCAGCTGGAATGAAGCTGCGTGCGATTGTGGGCTTTCTGCCGGTGTTTCAAAGTGTGTTGCACGCATAATCTATTATGCAAATTTGCAATCCCCCACCGCCAGCTCCCAGCGCGATAATGCGCGAAAGCGAAAGCGTTTTCGCCAATCCATTTTACAGTATGAGAATGGTTTCCTCGCGCGTTCCCCTGCAGTTTTGGCTCGGCTTTTTCTAGTCTGGAGAGCACTGTCGCCACTTAGTGGGTCGGTGGAATGGGTTGTACACGTTCGGTGGCTCCCATATTTTTATAGGAGACGTGGGGGGCGTTGATCCACGTCCCACCGTCAATTTTTTTTTTTTTTTTTTTGACGACTTGACTCGTCAATGGCAGTCAACCGTTGGATTTTTTTTGACGAGTCAACTCGCCAATGGCAGTGAACGTGTTAAAGGAAATGAGAGAGGCGAATCGGATTGGTTTGATTGATGTAACGCCCAGGCCACACCTGTGCATATTTCTTGCCTGCGCAGGTGCTTAAGACTGCTTACTTTCCCACTTGCCATTTGCAAGTGGCATTTTGTAGGGCACAGAGAATAGCAGACGATTTGGGCACGCTTCCAATTGTGCTACCGCCCAGCGCTACACCCTGCACGGCCGCTAATTAGCGCGGGTACGAAGATAGGGCCCAGCGTTTTCCTTTAAAGCGAATAGAGTGAGAGAGACATTCTCTCTCTGTAAGTTACTTCCCTAATATGAGATAATTTGAGATTTTTTAGGCTCAGATGCAATTTTTTTTGAGCTGTCAGTGTGCATCAATTGAAATATCCAGCTTACAAAACTAAGCAAATGTGAGTCGAGGCAGGAGCCTCGGGGAGATGAAAGAGATATTTCCATTTTTGTAGCAGTCTTAGCTCGAAATTGCTCATAGCTGCCTGAAGGGAAGGCAGTCCAGATGGTTCCTGATGCGGCTTCTTGTTGAACAGCAGGCAGGTATAACTTTAGCATCTGAAGAGGGGCGCTGGTGATTGGTGAAACACTTCCCAAATGTCTGCCAGAAGAAGTTACCTGCCATGCAGCATAAAATGAGTTGGGAGGGCCATAAAACTACTTTGATTTTGATCTTTTTTCTTCTTATCTTCTCCATTTCTACTAGAGATACAGTATCGAGCAAAGCTAAGCTCGAATAGACACCTCAACACACATTCATACAGCACAATGCATATTCCCACTGCAGCAGCTCCAGGACTTCAGCTTCCTTGCCTTTGCGTACACTGCAGACCTGCTAATTATTTTATGCCTCTTCAATAGGCCTTTACCTAATGGCCTCCCTTGTCTTTGAACTGCTCCTGGGTCTGACTTCTACATTTTATGTCAGGTTTATGCACATAACCCCCCACTGAGGAACTAATGGATGAGATGCTACCTCTCTCCGCATGGCCTGATGGGCCGTCTTCAACTAAGCCAGCAGGTTGGTGAAATAAAGATAATGGGCATTCTCTCCTCGCTCTGCTTAATTGCGCAGATGCCTGATGACCCCCTGACAGGTCCACTTCCCCTTCACCTCGCCTGCTGGACTGGCTCAGGAGAGGATGAATTGTTGCTTTACATGGTGGAGCGGAGTTTGTCCAACAGATAAGTTGATATTGACCCTCCTGGAGCTCAAAATAAAGAAATAGGCGGTTCCTATTTATATGCAGACTGTGTGTCGTTTTGGCTACCTCACTACAGTGACAAATCTAATGGAGCTCTCGACAACAGTCGATGCCTTGCTGGGAGCCGCGAACACGTCCGCGCGGGAGATGTGCTCCTGAGAACGAAAAATGAATCATTCAAATATAGGAGGGGCTTCATTTAAGTGTTTCAAAGCTAATTTCCCTGTTGTTCTTCGGAGGGATGAGATTGAGACTGTATCAAATGCTGTTGCTAGGAGACGCCAGTCATGGTCCAGAGATGGGGGAGCAGGGGAAGTAAGTGATGAGTTCTGGCACGGACTTCAGACTTCAGAGCGGGTCTTGGCGGTGTGACTGAAGCGAAAAGAAAGATGCGATGGATGGAGAAAGGGCGACACCGAGAGAGTACGCGGAACAAGGCGATGTGAAAAAATGTGTAATGAGAAGAAGTAATAAAAAAAATAATGAAAATAAACATTCAAATAGCACAGTGGCTGTTTAATATCTCCTTTTGTTGCTCCACATAAGAGCTCTACCTTTGGAGTTTGAACTTCAGCAACCCCGACAAGCATCTCCTCCCTTGATGCACCTCCTCCCAATAAATCCTTCATACGCGGCAATCAAATAAGCATGAATTATTCAGTGTTGCCAAACAACTCACATGTAATCATTTAATGAGTTTCTCCCCCATCTCTTTATACTTGGGCGAAGATAACTTCCGTGAGAAAAGTTGGCCAGTTTGTCTTTGAACATGAATGTGTTGTTTATCTGGAGTCGAGACGTCTTGATCGCTGGGTTGATAGATGGATTTGCCCATGTTTTAATGAAAAGTAAACATTGATTAATGGAATTATGAGTTTAGTACAATCGCCGAACTGTAAACATTTGAGACGATTACTTTGTGAAGATCCAGCTTCTGTCTAAACATTAGCCTACCAGCGAAGGCGTGGCTTTGCCTTCCGGCGCTCATCTCATTTATCACACACACTGACTGGTTCAGATGCTGGGAGAAAATGGAAGAAATACACTTATCGCCGAAACTCTATATATCATAACCAAACAAAAACATGACAAGATGTTCCGCAGCAGTGCTTTAGCTTTCGGTTTTCTGAGGAAAAAGAACAAAACAAAAGCAAATACCTTTGAACCTCAAGGAGGAGGAGAAAGTCCAGTAAATATTCTCTGCTAGTATGAATTCAATGCATTTATTTGACAAATTCCATGCATATTTTCCAGCTGAATAATAGTTGGTCGACCCAAAGAGACATGGAGAAGATCTGTGGAGAAGGAAATGAAAGTGCAACAGACAGGCAGCATTGGACAGCAGACAGGAAACATTTGGCAGCAGGCAGGCAGCATTGGGCAGCAGACAGGCAGCATTGGGGAGCAGACAGGTAGCATTGGGCAGCAGACAGGTAGCATTGGACAGCAGACAGGCAGCATTGGGCAGCAGACAGGCAACATTGGACAGCAGACAGGCAGCATTGGACAGCAGACAGGCAGCTTTGGGCAGCAGACAGGCAACATTGGACAGCAGACAGGCAGCATTGGACAGCAGACAGGCAGCTTTGGGCAGCAGACAGGCAACATTGGACAGCAGACAGGCAGCATTGGGCAGCAGACAGGCAACATTGGACAGCAGACAGGCAGCATTGGACAGCAGTCAGGCAGCATTGGGCAGCAGTCAGGCAGCAGACAGGCAGCATTGAGCAGCAGTCAGGCAGCAGACAGGCAGCATTGGGCAGCAGACAGGCAGCATTGGACAGCAGACAGGCAGCATTGGGCAGCAGAGAGGCAACATTGGGCAGCAGACAGGCAACATTGGACAGCAGACAGGCAGCTTTGGGCAGCAGACAGGCAACATTGGACAGCAGACAGGCAGCTTTGGGCAGCAGACAGGCAACATTGGACAGCAGACAGGCAGCATTGGACAGCAGACAGGGAGCTTTGGGCAGCAGACAGGCAGCATTGGACAGCAGACAGGCAGCTTTGGGCAGCAGACAGGCAACATTGGACAGCAGACAGGCAGCTTTGGGCAGCAGACAGGCAGCATTGGACAGCAGACAGGCAGCTTTGGGCAGCAGACAGGCAACATTGGACAGCAGACAGGCAGCTTTGGGCAGCAGACAGGCAGCATTGGACAGCAGACAGGCAGCTTTGGGCAGCAGACAGGCAACATTGGACAGCAGACAGGCAGCATTGGACAGCAGACAGGCATCATTGGGCAGCAGACAGGCAGCATTGGGCAGCAGTCAGGCAACATTGGACAGCAGACAGGCAGCATTGGACAGCAGTCAGGCAGCATTGGGCAGCAGACAGGCAGCATTGTGCAGCAGACAGGCATCATTGGCAGCAGACAGGCAACATTGGGCAGCAGACAGGCAGCATTGGGCAGCAGACAGGCAGCATTGTGCAGCATTGGCAGCAGACAGGCATCCATTGGGCAGCAGACAGGCAGCATTGGACAGCAGACAGGCAGCATTGGGCAGCAGAGAGGCAACATTGGACAGCAGACAGGCAGCTTTGGGCAGCAGACAGGCAACATTGGACAGCAGACAGGCAGCTTTGGGCAGCAGACAGGCAACATTGGACAGCAGACAGGCAGCATTGGACAGCAGACAGGCAACATTGGACAGCAGACAGGCAACATTGGACAGCAGACAGGCAGCTTTGGGCAGCAGACAGGCAACATTGGACAGCAGACAGGCAGCTTTGGGCAGCAGACAGGCAACATTGGACAGCAGACAGGCAGCATTGGACAGCAGACAGGCAACATTGGACAGCAGACAGGCAGCTTTGGGCAGCAGACAGGCAGCATTGGACAGCAGACAGGCAGCTTTGGGCAGCAGACAGGCAACATTGGACAGCAGACAGGCAGCTTTGGGCAGCAGACAGGCAGCATTGGACAGCAGACAGGCAGCTTTGGGCAGCAGACAGGCAACATTGGACAGCAGACAGGCAGCATTGGACAGCAGACAGGCATCATTGGGCAGCAGACAGGCAGCATTGGGCAGCAGTCAGGCAACATTGGACAGCAGACAGGCAGCATTGGACAGCAGACAGGGAGCTTTGGGCAGCAGACAGGCAGCATTGGACAGCAGACAGGCAGCTTTGGGCAGCAGACAGGCAACATTGGACAGCAGACAGGCAGCTTTGGGCAGCAGACAGGCAGCATTGGACAGCAGACAGGCAGCTTTGGGCAGCAGACAGGCAACATTGGACAGCAGACAGGCAGCTTTGGGCAGCAGACAGGCAGCATTGGACAGCAGACAGGCAGCTTTGGGCAGCAGACAGGCAACATTGGACAGCAGACAGGCAGCATTGGACAGCAGACAGGCATCATTGGGCAGCAGACAGGCAGCATTGGGCAGCAGTCAGGCAACATTGGACAGCAGACAGGCAGCATTGGACAGCAGTCAGGCAGCATTGGGCAGCAGACAGGCAGCATTGTGCAGCAGACAGGCATCATTGGCAGCAGACAGGCAACATTGGGCAGCAGACAGGCAGCATTGGGCAGCAGACAGGCAGCATTGTGCAGCATTGGCAGCAGACAGGCATCCATTGGGCAGCAGACAGGCAGCATTGGACAGCAGACAGGCAGCATTGGGCAGCAGAGAGGCAACATTGGACAGCAGACAGGCAGCATTGGGCAGCAGTCAGGCAACATTGGACAGCAGACAGGCAGCATTGGACAGCAGTCAGGCAGCATTGGGCAGCAGTCAGGCAACATTGGGCAGCAGACAGGCAGCATTGGCAGCAGACAGGCAGCATTGTGCAGCAGACAGGCATCATTGGCAGCAGACAGGCAACATTGGGCAGCAGACAGGCAGCATTGTGCAGCAGACAGGTAGCATTGGGCAGCAGACAGGTAGCATTGGGCAGCAGACAGGCAGCATTGTGCAGCATTGGCAGCAGACAGGCAGCATTGGGCAGCAGACAGGCAGCATTGTGCAGCATTGGCAGCAGACAGGTAGCATTGGGCAGCAGACAGGTAGCATTGGGCAGCAGACAGGTAGCATTGGGCAGCAGACAGGTAGCATTGGGCAGCAGACAGGTAGCATTGGGCAGCAGACAGGTAGCATTGGGCAGCAGACAGGCAGCATTGGGCAGCAGACAGGTAGCATTGGGCAGCAGACAGGTAGCATTGGGCAGCAGACAGGCAGCATTGGGCAGCAGACAGGTAGCATTGGGCAGCAGACAGGCAGAATTGGACAGCAGACAGGCAGCATTGGGCAGCAGACAGGTAGCATTGGGCAGCAGACAGGTAGCATTGGGCAGCAGACAGGTAGCATTGGGCAGCAGACAGGCAGAATTGGACAGCAGACAGGCAGCATTGGGCAGCAGACAGGCAGTATTTGGTAGCAGACAGGTAGCATTGGGCAGCAGACAGGCAGTATTTGGTAGCAGACAGGTAGCATTGGGCAGCAGACAGGCAGTATTTGGTAGCAGACAGGTAGCATTGGGCAGCAGACAGGCAGCATTGGGCAGCAGGCAGGCAGCATTAATTGGGAAGCAGACAGGCAGCATTGGGCAGTAGAAAGCATTGGGCAGCAGGCAGGCAGCATTGGGCAGTAGACAGGCAGCATTGGGCAGTAGACAGGCAGCATTGGGCAGTAGACAGGCAGCATTGGGCAGTAGACAGGCAGCATTGGTGTTCGTTGGTACAGTAAAGACCTTATATGCTATCGAGCACGAAGAGGATTAAGTAAGAAAGTAATAGTTGGTTGGACGTTGGAGTGTGCTGTGTGCAGTTTACTGACATCACCTTACATGATTTCTGGCTTTGAAATGTGAAATGCCAGAGGCTATGTAATTGAATGATACATTGGAGACAGAAGCAGCAGAGAGTACAGAGGATTCTCCATTGGTTACAGCCTTGTTTGCGTTTGTGAGGGGGTTTGTAATGGATGGGGCGGGAAACTGTGCCACACAGCTGAGAGAGCAACTCTACCCATTTCCTTCCCCAAGGGGAGACTTCAGATGTTTGCAGGAAAAACCTTCTTCTGCTGCACTAACTCAAAATCAAAGCGGCGGTGCAGCAAAAAATACCCCAAAAAACAACAACATCAACAACAAACTGTGTATTCAAAAACAAACATGACTACAAGTGAGGAGCAGTGAGGAGGCCAGCGCTAATGCTTACATCAGGATCCTGAATTAACGGTAAACTGTACAGTTTTTCTGACAACGGCACTGAACCCGGCTGCTAATTAAGTGGAACTGTCGGGGATGCCACCGCTCCTTCACTCTCAAGTAAGTGCCAAACGCTGTTCTGTGTCAGCCACTGCCTGTCTCGCCTCAGAGACGAACAGAGCAACCCGGTGACACACATCAGTGAAGAAGAGGGGGAGAGGGAGAGGAAGGGAGGGAATCAGATGTTGTTTAATACCTTTTCCACAGAGTCGGCTTACTGTGGCGGTATACAGTATTGTTCCAGCCTGATAAAGCATTGCCCGACTTTCTCCTCACCACCGCTGGGATTTTACAGCAATATGAGGGATCTCACCACTGAGGGTTGTATAAAAGGAACATCGCGGGTCAAGTCGTTGTGATGGAGAATGCTCCTCAAGGTCAATGTGTGGGAAGACCTCCAGTGTGCATCAGATTCGCTTGAGTGGCGACATGCCCATCTCTTGAGGGACGCATTGATCTCAATGTGTGTCGCACAAGAGATATGTGCATGTACAAAGGTCAACAAAACACATTAAGCACCTATTACATACAGTAATAGTAGTCATGTTGATGTAAAGCAGCGAGTAATGTAGTGGGGCGTTACCCGGGATGTTAACTATAACCTCCAGATCATCAAAGGGCATCACAATCTCCATTATTATATACAGAGTATAGTATTCCATTAACTCATTGAGTGCCAAGGACGAGTATGTTCGTCAATTCAGATACTAACGTAGAGTGCCAAGGACGAGTATGTTCGTCAATTGCGTTTTTTGACGGTGGGACGTGGATCAAAGCCTCAGGCATCTCCTGTACAAATATTGTAGCTATTGAAGGTGTATAACCTATTTTACGGACTCATTAGGTGGCGACAGTGCTCTCCAGATTAGAGAAAGGTCCGGAAAACAGCAGGAAAAAGCCCCGTGATGAAAGAGAAACCGCTCATGCTGCAGCCAGAGCCATATTGCTCTGTCTGGAGCTGACGTTGGCTGCGAACAGCAGTCAATCCGCGCCCACAACTGAGCCCCTCTGCCTCTGTCTGTCTGTCTGCATAGTTTCTCCACACGATTAGCCGCCAGAAAAGCAGCACCCGACGCCGAAGGGCCAAACCATTCTCAGCAGTCCCGTTTGGCTTTTCCGTGTCGCGCTGGGAGCCGGCGCACAAAAACGGAGCACTCCGAAAATAGACTGGGTGCGTGTTAGGCTGTGTGTTAGTGTGGGGACGAGTTTGCAGCTGAGGGGGGGGGAGAGGGGGGTGGGGCACGCAGGGCACCACACAACTACACCACGTCACTACATCAGAAAATATTATCTTCAGAGTCAGTGAATGTGCTTGAAATGCTTCATTTCACAAAAGGCGGAATAACTCAGCTTCTAATTTGAAACGCCTGTATTTGCTCAAAACAACCTATCTTCTCCGGCTCATAACTAAAGAACGGAAAATGGTATCAATAAACTTTTTTTTGCTGATGATACAATAGAGTCAGCTCGTTCTTTGTGCGTGTTCGGTGTTTACATAGTAATATCACACAATATTCTGTGGGCCTCGAGATATCACTGAAAACGCTCTGAAACTCTGGCACTGGGAGCGTCCGTTCTCCAAAAGTGGCTGGCACTCAATGAGTTAAGCCCACTTTTAGATAAACAAACAATTTATGCTATGCTTTCCCAGCATGCATTGGGCAGAAGGCAGCAGAGCACCCTGGATGGGTCACCAGGACTGTGAACCTTCATACTGGGTGACGACAGCCATACTGCATGTCCTTCATGCATATGGGTGAGGTACCATAGGTATAGAAAGGGCAAGAATAATTAGCATACTGAAATTACAGTTCAAATTCACTACAATTATGTTGCCAAAAACTGTACTAATTGCCCATGTTCTGTCAAGACACCATTTAGCGTTTCACTGGAATTTGGTGTATTTATTTAACAATTCATATTAAGTCACGTAACTTTCATCCCACCCCCCCCACCCCCCCAAAAAAAGTCTGCCATATTACACCAAGCCAATCCTATCACCTTTGCAAATGTGTCAATGTGACTGTGTTGATAAAGGTTATCTATACTATAATGACACGATCGTCTGTCTCTCTCTGTCTCTCTCTCTCTTTCTCTGTCCTTCGCGTATCTGGAGAACCGTTGGTCGGATCGACTTCATACTTCGGGAGTGCGCTGATGGCGACCAATTTGGACGTGAAATCCGTTCAATATTAATAGATTTGTCTTCAATTATGCGCTCCTTCAAGCCCTAAGCCCCAGCTGATCTGGGCGGGTCGCTCTGTGACAGTAAGTAAGAAAAGTAAACATAGGGTCGTTGAGACTGAATGGTCGAGAATGACATTGGAGAGAGGGCAGCATGAAAGGAGCAGAGAATGGTAGGAGAATGTGTATTTGTAAGCTGAATAAGCAGCATTAATATTAAAAGTATGTCATGAATACAATCAAGGGGAAATAATTAGTAGAGCTCAGTGATCTTATAGTTAAGTAAGATTTCTGAGAGATTTTTACGTGGCTATAATGGTAGATTATAATGAGTCACGCATTCAGAAATAATATAATCTAGGGCCACACCACTTCCGGGAACCCCCATCCTGTGTAAGTATGGTTCCCAGAGTAAAACCTGGCCATTTCCACCACTGCTTATGGATGAGCATCATCTGCTGCATGCCATCGAGAACCGTTGGTCGGATCGACTTCAAACTTTGGGAGTGTGCCGTATTGTGCAGTGCAGTGCCCTATTTTTGTGCAATTGGGCATAGCGCCACCTACTGGCAACACAAATAGCGCTTTATCTTGATAGCATTAATCTGATCAACTTAAAACTTAAAACTCGGGGAGTGCACTTAGGGGGACTCAACGGAGTGCAGGGAGCTGAATTCTGTGCAATCTGGCATAGCGCCACCTACTGGCAACACAAAAAGCAGTTTATCTCGATAGCCATTCATCTGATCGACTTCAAACTTGGGGAGTGCTATTAGAAATTAGCAAAGTTGACCAATCAATTAGATGGAAAAAGGATTGCAATCAAAGATGACTCAATTTCCCGTGTTCGTTAATTCTGGTGGAGAGTGAAAGTGAAAAGAGAACAAACGACACCAAGTCTTGGACTGAAGTTCAGGTCTCCTCCAATGAAGAAGCAATCTTTATTTCATCAAGCAGTGGTTTATATACAATCAAATTAGAGGCTGGATCTTAATAGGGGAGTTTCCATGTGTGGGTATGCAGATTGCCAATTTCGCTATTCTCATTGGGTGCTTATCTTCCTGGGGGGTGTGCAAACAGGTGGCTCAAACTGTGTACGTGCACATACATACATATGCACACAGAACGTCCTGCGCACACACATACACGCACACACTCAGAGAACATCCCGTGCACACACCTACACACACACATTCAGCATCTCATACGTCACAGGCGTCAGCTCTCAAAATGCATATCATGCGTCACAGGCGTATAACTAAACCAGTGGAAAAACCCTGTGGTTAAACCATGCATGCTTAACCTCTGTTCTTTATGTCTTCATGGGGACTAAAAGACGGCACCTTAACCACAACGCCTTTGCTGAGACGGGAGACGACGCAACACCTCTTAACCACAATAGGCATGGAAATAAACGTCCATCTTACTTTTAGATAACTGAACTGTCGACACTTTTGTGTGTGACCTCAGCAGAAATGTCAAATGGGGACAGGGGACCTGTCTGCAAACCATTTTCCCCTCCTGCTTTTATGAGGAGGAACTTTGACCTTAAGGAAACTTGGATCAATTCCAACAGAGCGCTGCTGGGAACCTGACATAGAACAGTGCCGAATTTTGTGCAATTTGGCATAGCGCCACCTACTGGCAAAACAAAAAGCAGTTTATCTCGATAGCCATTCATCTGATCGACTTCAAACTTGGGGAGTGCGCTGCTGCAAACCTGACATGGGACAGTGCGAATTGTGTGCAATTCGGCACAGCGCCACCTACTGGCAACACAAAAAGCGTTTATCTTGAGGACCGTTCATCCGATTGACTTCAAACTTGGGGAGTGTGCTCCTGGGAACTCAAAGTAGTGCAGCGCAGAATTTCTTGAAATTTGACATAGCGCCACCTACTGGCAACACAAAAAGCAGTTTATCTCGAGAAACATTTGCCCGGTTGACTTCAAACTTGGGGAGTGCGCTGCTCGGACCCCGATGGAGTGCGGTGCCGCATTTCATGCAATTCGGACTTATTCCAGGACTGTCTGTATGTCTGTCCTTCGTGTATCTCGAGAACCGTTTGTCGAATCGACTTCAAACTTGCGCTTAGGGGGACCTGACAGAGTGCAGTGTGTGTGCGGGGGGGAAGCGCCGCCCACGGGGTGGTGCAGGGGGGAACGGGCACTGCACTAGTAAGCATGAATAAGCAACAGAAAATAGCCAATGATTGTTCATAATAATGTTTCTTTACCATACTAGGCAGCGCTCAATTCCTAGGCTTCCTATAGGCTCAATTCGGCTCGCCTGCAGCTCAGCTGCTGCGTAGCCTCGCCTGCTCTATTGGCACACGTGGGTGTCTGTGTTTCTCACAAGATTTTATTGCTCTTAAAGCAGCTACGAGCAACTTTTTCGATTGTTATTAAACAGTATAAATTTAATATCAATGCATCACATCTTACCTCTAATAGTAGACGAGACCAACGCAGAGTAGTCTCGCTTGAAGCCCGAGTGAATCGGCCAGTGTTAGTCTGTCTGTGGCCAGGGCAGATCAGGAAGTGAAATGAAACAGTTTGCAGCAGCCACTTCGGCCATAACCACAAAATAACTTCCAAAAAACCTGTTAGAATATAACGAGAGATGTTCGCGAGAGTATGCGTGGCGTTCACATTGTTTATGCTATGTTGCTAGGCAGCGCGAACGGGTGAAGGCAGGCAGCTGTGTTTCACTTCTGGGTTTCACTTCCACGTTTATCCGGTCTGGCGGTAAGGAGAGAGAGAGAGAGAGCCCCCTGTTGACGCGAGTTTAGACAGACATAGACTTAATAATCATCTAAGGGAGCAATCTCCGATTCACACGGCTTTGGTCTCAGCTACTATTATAGGTAAGATGTGATGCATCAATATTGTAATTATACTGTTTAATAACAATCAAAAAGTTGCTCATAGCTGCTTTAAGTTTACATGTGCGCGGGTGTGTGTGCCCCTTAAGTTTACATCAGTGCCTATGACATCATCAGGGATGTCATAAGATTATATTGCTCTTATGACATCACTGATGACATCATCAGTCTTATGACATCACTGATGACATCATCAGTGATGTCACAATGCCTCCTATGACATCATCAGTGGGACAAAAATTTAAACAAACACACATTGCCCACTTGCTCCCTTTTATAATAGAAGATGAGTAGTTAGCACCAACACCCACAGCACCCATTCAAACTCCGCTCATGCCTTAACCCGCTGTCCTTGGCAGAGAATAACCTCATCAGTGAGTCAGTCAGGTATCCCACCCAGTAATTTATTAGATTACCCAGTAATTCCTATGTAAAATGAATTCTAATTCAATATAATAGTGAGGCTTTATTTAGCATTTAATTAACGCTGCTGTGTTGGCAGAACGCCATGCCACCCGCTCCTCTGGTGATGTATTAGAGCAGGGTTGTGCTTTATCGTGGTCCCAGCTGATTTATGACTTAGATAGCGCTGTCCAAACACATCGTACACTTTTCCCCAAGAAACTTTTTTTTCCCAACATCTTAAATCTCATTTTGTTCGGATCCCTTACTGGTGTCAAATTAAGTAATATTAATAAATGAGAAGTTGTGATAGTTTAACAAAGTTAAAGACCGTCATACTGTAAGGTGCTGATAATGTAACAGCGGAAGTAATGTTAGAGACAAAAACTGCAGGTCCTTAAACTTTGCATTATGACCACAGATTCGGATGAATAACCTACTATTTTCCATTAATGTCACTGCTGACATCATGTTCATTATTTAATATCCTAAATATCAGGCAACAAACAGTCAAACAAAACTGCGAAGAAGTGGCAAGCAATAATAGAGAGCAAAAGTGAACGTCACTTCCTGCTTCAGCATGCGTACCAGCAATGCATTCGCCATTTATTTTCCCATAGACATTTCGTAAAATGCTTATAAAAATAGTTTTACTTGTTCAAAGCAAACGGACCAAAATGTAAACAAAAATTGTGGATTTAAAGAAAATATTTTTTGGATGTTTTAAGTTTTGGTCCGAGTGAAAAATATAAATAAAATATAATATAGCTGAATGACTTGGTTTGACCAAGTAAAACTATTTTTATAAGCATTTTACGAAAAGTCAATGAAAATAAAAGGGCAGATGAAATTCCTTGGGACCAACGGCGTAGCTACAGGTGTGCCTGGGTGTGCCAGTGCCACCCACACAGGCAGCTGGCACACCCAAAAAAAGGGGGGGGATAAAGTTTTTGTTTGTTTGTCTGCAAAACACATCAGCTGTCATGTGTAAGTGTCCGACTGTCCGCTGACCTATGACTCTGTGCCCCAGAGCATCATGGGAAACTAGCTAAGCTGTCTAGTAAAGTAAGCAAATGCAGCGCCAAATCAAGAAGACATGAAACAGAGCTTGATTTTAAGCATTTTTGACAAAGGCAAGAAACGTCACATTGACAAGGAAGAAGATGACTCATCCCGCACCTGTATTGGTAGTGGACAGTGGAGAGACAGATGATGATGAAGATGATGCAGCCGAAACAATGACATTAACAGCGGGGGACGCAGCCAAAAACACACCGGTGGTTTGTGCAGCAGCAGAGCCAGAAGACACTAACGCTACAGATCTCTCTGCAGTAGACGAACCTGCATGCCAACCAAACTTGCGTTCTTTCCCGACTAGAACACTCTTTGGAAAAAGTAGGTGTTTTTCAGCTAAATGGTAGCCTACAACAGATACAGTTGGCTAGAGTACAGCATTAAAGTTGATGCTGTATTTTGCCAGCCTTGCCGCCATTTCAGCACAGTCCTATCTTAATATTCCTCTAAATCTGGCTTGAAAAGGCCTTTTTTTTTACCAAATGGTTCGCCCCCTGCACACCCTGTGTTTCTGTGGCTCCCAATGTGCCAAGGCTGGCTACGCCAGTGCTTGGGACACATGCTGAAGCAGGAAGTGACGTTCACTTTGGCTCTCTGTTAGAAGAGTGGCAAGTCAGAGCTCCTCCCCTTTCCCTCAAGCAATGTCATTGACCGCAACATACACAACGCAGCTTATTTTCTTTCTTTGCAGATACCAGATTATAAATCCTTCAGAGCCGCAACAGACTAAATAGGCGCAGTGAAAATGCATCATATACTTAACTTCCCTTTCAGACAAACTGTATTGAGGGATTTAAGAGAGAGATAATTCTAAGTAAGGACTTAATTTCTTCGAGGGGGGGAGGTGTGATAAGAGGAAGGGCGGGAAATACTTTATCAGCAGTTACAATGGAAAGTACATACCGTGCTCTGAGATGAACACATAGATGCATTCCTAATTGGTCCGAGGAAGACACCGGGGGTCTCATGCACCTTATTCAACCGTGCCAACGCTGAGATGATGGATGCGCACGCTGGCGCTGCAGATAAAACACACACAAGAGGATGTGGGTGAGACAGAGAGAGTCAAGAGAGAGAGCTGATAGACAATGTTTTTTGGGGAGAAACACAGATAAGGTAATGGCAGAATATCTCAGGAAGAAACACATTTAATAGTAATAATCAGAGTGAGAGTGGTCCCTCGGCTGTTGAAGAGTAGCCTTGCAATGATCTTTCTGTTCCCTACCATATTAATAATAATCGTAATCATTGTAACTTTAATCGCATAACGTTCTAATTAAAAGTATGTTTGGAAAGGTCTAAGACATCCATGCAAACATGTCATCAGCTCTGGGGTTGACGGCAGGTGTGTGGTAACCTGACATTGCCAGATGGGGGCGGTATTGTTTGTTTTCACAAACCAAACCGCACATCCATCTGGGTATGGCCTGCGCAGAGCCGATGTCACGGGGGAAATAAATTACTTGGCAGGTGATTGGATGAAGCATCTGTCTATCACCGGGACTGAGATATGACGTAGGCTACATGTAGTAGCTCGGATCCGAAGCAGGCTAGCTAACATGCTAACAACAAATCCAGCTGCAGGGTGCAATCATTGACTGTTCAATTCGCCATTCAAAAGAATGAAGAAGAACTGCTCATGCCCAAGGATGAACACTTTTGTGGAGGTAGGCCATTTGTGGAGGTAGGCCATTTTTGTTGTCTTGCACCTTAAATTTAATCTTGCCGACTGACTGCCCTGGCCTGCATACTAGGGATGGGCATTTCTAGCAAAAACACTATTCGAAATTCGCTGGCCAAAGTCGACTTTTAATCGAAATATTCGAAAATAAAATAAAAAATGTAAAAACATTTTTTTTTTTTTGTGAGTGAAATTTGCATTGTCTCCCCTGATTCTAAGTCTAAGGCTTTATTAACTCATTGAGTGCCAGCCACTTTTGGAGAACGGACGCTCCCAGTGCCAGAGTTTCAGAGCGTTTTCAGTGATTTCTCGAGGCCCCCATGTAAACACCGAACACGCACAAAGAACGATGAGACTCTATTGTATCAGCAGCAAAAAAGTTTATTGATATCATTTTCCGTTCTTTAGTTATCAGCCGGAGAAGATAGGTCAAAAACAGAAAAAATTGGCGTTTCCATCTAGAAGCTGAGATATTGAGCCTTTTGTGAAATATAGCATTTCAAGCACATGACTGACTCTGAAGGTAATATTTTCTGATGTGACACCTCAAAAATAATTTACTTCAATAAAACAGTGAAAACAAAGGAATTTTGTTTGGCAAAATAATATTTTTTAGCTGCAACCAGCAGCGCTGGCCCCTGCGTGCGCAGACTCTACACCTTCTTCCTGGTCTTGATTTACTGCTGGTGGGCATCAGATAGCTTGTTTGCCTGTCTCTGTCAATCGAGCCTGCTGTGTGGGTGTTGTGTGTTGTACGCTGCCCTGCGTGCCCCACCCCCGTCTCCTCCTCCTTCGTGGGAGTGTCTCTGCGCGACTCTGAGTGTCGCTGCGTTTGCTCTCGCTCTGCTTTTGCTCCGTCTGCACTGAAAAGTGCGCTGCATCCCCCCGCTTTTTCACAGCCTGTCCCGGCTCCCACCTGAGAATAATGTAACTTTTCAGAAAGAGGCTGGTGTCGGCAACTAAATCATATGGAGGGGCTATTGCAGCGGAGACGGAGGAGCTCAATTGTGGTGTCAGCAGATTGACTGCTGTTCACAGGCACAGCTAACGTTATGCTTCATGCATATCGATGCGATTTCCGTTTCCTCATGACTTCTTCTCTCTTTTCTCCTGGCCTTTCTCTAATCTGGAGAGCACTGTCGCCACCTAATGGGTCCCTAAAATAGCTTTTACACATTCAACAGCCACCATACTTTCACAGGAGATGGATCAGGCACTCAACGTTACTAAAGCAATTGACGACTAAAGTCGTCATTGGCACTCAATGAGTTAATTAATAGAAAAAGCTTCTGCTGTGGATTTTTAGCTCAAACAAGCATTGCACCACTGAAGTAAAGAACATGTTACATGACATTGACATTTTCGAAAATAAAAAACTGTTTTGACAATCATGAGTGGTTCATTAAATATTTAGTAGGCTCAGGTCTGAGTGCCAAAGGGGTGCCAAAGTCACCCCCTCTCCCTCTTCATGGGATTTCATCCGCCATTCATTTTTCCATAAACCTTGCTTAAAATGCTTATAAAAATTGTTTTACTTGCTCAAACCAAGCGATTCGACTATACTTAGAATCAGGGGAGACAATGCAACATTTCACACAATTTTTTTTTTTTTTTTTTCGAATTTCGACTTTCAATAATAAAAGTCGACCTTGATAATAACAACGATTACGATGCCCATCCCTACTGCATACCTGTGTTAGCCATGGATCTGGGTCTGTTAGCATGTACATTAGCGAGTTAACTTAGCTTGGAAATAACGTTACGCTACTTAACTGCAACTGTAAATATGGAGGTGTGATGCGTAATAACAGCAATAACATGTATCATTGTTCATTTTTTAGGGACTGATGACACTGGACACCGGACTGATCTGATGATACCAGGCAGCAATGGACAGACGGCTAACGTTATTGAGACTCAACATGCACAACGCTCTGTAAAGGCTGTGTGTAAATAGCTAGTTAAAATGTTGTATAACTTTGATCTTCATAACGTTGGTCATTGTAGACTACAGAAGGGGGGGGGGCGCACAGGTGCTGCAGCACCCCCTAGATTTTTTCAAAAAAAAAAAAAAAAAAAAAAAAACTTTTTTTTACAAATGTAATTAAAAATATTTTGCAGTGCACTATGTTCCTTTCTTGTTTAAGAATGTTTCGGGAAATGAAAATGTAGCCTATTTAAATAGAATTATCAACAATAACAATCAAGGAAGTTACATGCTTGTAGGCTAGAGAAGAAGAAGAAGCGCGCATGCACGCACATGTTGTGTTGAACCAACCAACAACCAATACGAATTGTTTAATCTGGCAATAAAGAAATGTGAACTTGACATGCTATTTTAATAGCCTACTCAAAAATGCACCTCCCACTATACAGCAAAGAGAGGAGTCAATGTTTCTTGATATATGCCATTCAGATCAGAATAATTAGTCTAGTCATTAAGTTTGCTGATAATATTTCTATCATGTTAAGTCTGTGTCATGTTAACTGGTGTATTCAGAGCAAATAGGGAGATATAGAGCATTATCATCATGCTATATATCTCCCTCTTTGCTCTGAATGAGTGAGAAAAGGAGAAAATACTGAATAATTACATCACAACAGTATCCTAATGTTAATTTAAAATGAGATATTCCTCTAAATATGGCAACAAAATGTAAAAAAAAAACGTCCAAATTTTTTTTGGCGGGGCCCTTGCGGGCCCCACCGAGAGTCCCTTCCTCCCAGCACCCCCTGCTTAAAATGACTTCCAGCGGCCCTGGCTTCAAGTACCTGGGAGTCAATATCCACCAGGACCTGACATGAGCCAACCACACCGCCACTGTTGTCAAAAAGGCCCAACAGCGACTACACGGACTCAGGCACCTGAAGAAATTCGGGCTAAGGCCAAAAATCCTCAGGGACTTCTACAGAGGCACCATTGAAAGCCTGCTGACTGGCTGCTTCACCACCTGGTACGGGAACTGCACCACCATGGACCGCAGGGCGCTAAGAAGGGTGAGGCGCGCGGCCCAGCACGTAACAGGATGTGAGCTGCCAGAACTGCAAGATCTGTACAACCAGCGGTGCCTCAGGAGGTCCCTGAAGTTCATCAAAGACACAAACCACCCCCACAACAGTCTGTTCTCCCTGCTACCCTCAGGGAGGAGATACAGGGTCCCAAGAGCACGCAGAAATCGCTTGAGGGACAGTTTCTTCCCACAGGCCACGAGACTCCTTAACATATACAAATAGTGTAGTAGCCGTACTGTACCGCACTGTAGATGCTACCATTATGTATGACTAATGTTCAATAGTATGTTTAATTAGGTATACGCTATTTGCACCTAACAGAATGTTATTATGTTTAATTATGTTTAAAGTATGTTCATGCCATTTGCACTATGGGCAGTGAATACGCCACTGTCTGTGGCGTGTCTTACTGCTTTATTGCTTGTTGCCTCGTTTTTTATTATATATATTTTATTTTTTCCACTATGTTGTAACGGAGCCTATCACAAGAATTTCACACGTGATACTTGTACTACGGAGTGACAATAAAAATCTTGAAACTTGAATCTTCATGTAGCCTATTAGTCCATGGGCCAAGGCTGAAATTTTGACATATCGGTACCACCTGAGCAGAGCCAGATTAACACCCCCAGGGGCCCCTGGGCACTGAAGCTCCCAGGCGCCCCCCTACCCATCACCGGGTGTTTGGATGTTTTTTCGCCATACTTAGAGAAATATCTCATTTTAAATTAACATTAGTATTACTGTTATGTCATTATTCAGTTTCTGAGATTCAGTTTCTCACTCACTCATAGGCGATTCTAGGCTTTGCAAACAGGTAGCACCAGCAGGATAAAAATATTAGTCTGACTGGGGGGTTTCTAGGGGGGGCTGTGCCCCCCCCGGACAAAGAAATGTTGTACATTTTAAAGTAAAATGCATGAATCTGATGCACTCTGAGAGCAATAGGAAGAGGCTAATCTTCACATTAATATCCTCTTCACTGTGCTGTGGCTTTACAATGATGAAAAAATAATTGACATTACATTTCCAATATAAAACAGCAGAGGGTGCCGCAGCACCACAAGCACCCCCACTTCCCGCGCCCCTGGTCACCACTTGCCCACAGGCATCCAATGAGACTAAATCATCAGACTTAATCTTCTTGGAAACACATTTTATTTTGTCCTGATTGGTCTTAGATTTGTGTCATAGTTCTGTGGAGCCCAACATGAGCCCGACCAAAAAAAAAAAAGTTTTTATTTTTTTTTATTTTTTTTGGAGGGCCCCTTCACCCCGAGGGCCCCGGGGCACCTGCCCCGGTTGCCCTATGGTTAATCCGGCCTTGCACCTGAGGTGACCGCACAATTTTGTTATTTTTGTCTTCCTACATGTCTCTAGTTTAGATTTTGGTATGATAACCCTTCCGATTTGGTAGCTTAAGGATAGTTATCACTCTGTAAACAAACCTACCCCCATATAAATGACAAAACCCTGATTTCATCATATCTCCTGAACCACACATGATAACACAGAAAATGTGATGTCTACCCCTATGTTTTCATAGGCAAGGATTACAATGACACCATATACAACATCATAAACTGTTCACATGAATAGTTATTGGTGAATTCAGTGGTGTTTTGGTGAATTCAGTGGTGTTTTGAGAAGGATACAATGCAATTAGTCCATGGGCCAATGGTGAAATCGGTACCACCTAAGGGGACCACGCAATTTTTTTATTTTTGTCTTCCTACATGTCTCTAGTTTATATTTTGGTATGATAACCCTGCCAATCTGGTAGCTTATTGATAATTATCACTCTGTAAAAACTACTCCCATATAAATGACAAAACCCTGATTTCTGTGTATTAGTCCAGATGATATGTGAAAATCATGTTAACTTTTTCATAAAAGCATGAAACTTGGTACGCATATAGTTTGGGCCCCCATAAATCTTCAGAAATTAAGCCATCACAAAAATGCCTCGTGGTGGCCATTTTAATTCTGCCATAAGCGAATTATGTAGTTTGCATCATAGCACATGATAACACAGAAAGGTGATGTCTATCCCTATGTTTTCATGGTCAATGATTACAATGATACCATATAGAACATCATAAACTGTTAAAGTAACTAATCAATGGTGAATTTAATTATGTGGTAAGGAAATCATAGTTTCTGATAACTGATGCTATAACCTCAATTCCATGACCACTCTCTGGCTAAGATTTTTTGATGAGTAATTTGACTTCTATGGGCCTTTTGTTAAAATAGCCCCCAGGTCCCTCCCAAACATCCTGGGACTTTCTGCCAGATGGCCAAATCCAAGATGGCCACTCGTGCAATCTTGAAAAATTTACTTTTGAACCAGAGCACCTAGAATAATGTATGAAGACACTTTTTGGTGTAAGCCAACCACAAAGAATCTGATTCTGACACCGGTTTAACATTCTGACATCATTTTGACCCAGAATTCCAAGATGGCTGCCATCCAGTAGCATGAAAACTTAACTTGTGAATGGCAACATATACGTATGTGGTGTTTGGGGTTTACCATTTACCAAGGAGATTAACAATCGTGAATTATAGCTATTTTAATTGCAAATCCATGCCTACCAAACATGGTTTAGTAATGACAATTATTGTGTTTTGAGGGTAATTTCATAATTTAGTTAGTCTCGCTGGCCAGCCTCCCCTCCCTACCGGGAGAGGAGTCTGGCGCCACGGAAACAGGCAACTGGGATAAGCCCTCCCCTGCTCTACAGCTGCCCCCCATTGGAGCGACTGTTTCAGTGGCTGTCGGATGTCCGCTCCCGGCTTATTACAAACTCTGTCATTGGCTCCGACCACGTCAATCAGAGCAGCTTCCACTCCCTCCTCCCTGTGTGTCACTGTAAATAGTGCCCTGCTGCCTCAGTGAAAACAACAACGCTAACTAGCTAGCAAGCTAACGGCAGAAACCTACACGCTAGCTCGTTGCTACACGCTGAAAAGGGCAAGTTGGATTGTTGGAAACTATTTTCCAAGGTCACTGCCGCTAAGCGCCGCCCATCGCAATCCCACTATGGAGACCTGCGGCGCCAGACTAAGGTGACCAGATTTCTGAAATGAAAATCGGGGACATTTTCTGGTCCACTAGGGGGGCCCAGGGGGGGCTGTACCCCCCCGGCTTTTAGAAAATTGTGTACATTTTACAGTAAAATGCATAAATCTGGTGCAATTTGAGAGCAAAAGTAAGAGGCTAGATCTATGAAGAACTTTGTGATTTTGAAACAATTGAAAAAGAAGCAGTTTACAATGTAGTTATCTGGCACATTTTACCACAAATTAGACAGCCTAGGTAATTCATGGGAAATAGGCTACTGGTGTATTGTGTAGAGTGGCAGGAACATAGAGAGGGACAACTTCTCTCTTTGACCTCACCAACTGGTGGATAATTTATTTCCACAAAACAAAAACATTACAGTAGTGATTTATTACCTCAGTAAACACTTTCCTTGAGTTTAGGGTGTCGCTCACCAGTTTCAAGTAGCCTATTCAATGGCCACATGACCATATTAACTGCTAATTTAATATGAAATGCTGACAAAATAATTTAAAAAATCATGTTAATACTAAAAGGCAATTTTAATGATTAAAATTGTAATCTAGAGATAAATATGACCTATTGTGTTAATTTAAACCAGGGGTTATCAAAGTTTTGATGGCTGAAGGCCAATTTAGGGAACAGTAGGCTAAATGACTAGATAACAATGATCCATCGCCAATCATGTTAAAAATTGACATTTTTTTTTAATGGAGTTTGGTGTACATAAAAACGTTACTGACTTCTCTGCAAAAACGTTTTGAGTTAGTTACTGCACTTACCAGATAGTTTTACTGTACTTTTAACTATTCAAAACAACTGGGATGGATAACCCGCTGAATGGGGTCCGGTAAACAAGGACGGTAGCAAAAGCAGCAAGCAGACGCCGCCTCTCGTTCGCCACCTCTGGGGCTTCAGTTGCGGGCGGCTGGGTCCTGGGAAAACCATGGCACGGGCAGAGGCGCGTGATTTCTAACCCCACATAGGATAAGCAATAACCACGCCCTGTGGCGCCGGGATTGGCCAGGAGCAACACTGGAGGGCACGCAGCCCAGCGATTTCATGAACCAACTGAATAGCTCTTGAGAACGGACAGCGATTTCAAGAGCGGACATTGAAATGAATTATGGTCACCTTAGCCATAGTAATAATAATAATAAGCATAATAATTGTAATCTAGGGAGAACATCTACTCTGTGATCTACTCTGTCACACACAGGCAGCACTTTGCACAACGTGCGCACGACAGGCTTTTGTGGTGCCGCAAATGCTCTGTTATCGAGTTTCTTGCCAGTATTATTATTTGACTTTGTGGCCAAAATCGGGGACATTTTCGGGGACAGCTCCAGCCGGGGACAGAGCACCGAAATCGGGGACTGTCCCCGAAAATCGGGGACGTCTGGTCACCCTACGCCAGACTCCTCTCCCGCTAGGGAGGGGAGGCTGGCCAGCAAGACTATGGGATAGGTGAAGGTGAATAGCCTATGTCCATTGTCCAACAACTTTTCTCAATTAATTTCCCTCTTTGCGATGTGATAAAAGTTTCTCAGTGAGTTATAGTTGATTGCCTCACTGAATTATCTGCTAATACTCCATTTTAGCAGCAGAATTTGATTTCCTGGGGTGGCACGTCCGTGTGTAATGACATATCCAAAAGGAATTTTACTCTTACGCTGCGCAGCACAGAGATTATGGTGCGCTCAAGCGCAGCGGAGTATTTAGCGCGTAAGAGGTGCCTTTTTTAGCGCGTAAGAGGTGCTGCCCCGTATTCTGCGCAGAAACGCCTGGTGTGGCATGTGACACGCCTATGTCCAGTAAAATTATAACAGGCATCGGCATGTGCACGCCCCCAATTTGCATTGCGCGCGGCGTTAAAGAGCGCAAACACTAAATTACCGCTTTTGCGAAGATAGGGCCCCCGGGTCTTGCAAGAATCTGGTCAACTTCTCCTCTCCTGCAACATGGGCTGATTTTAAGTCTGCAATGAGTTAATCAGAGGCAGGCAGACTGTAGGGTGCAGAGGGTTGGTGAGGCCAGGTCAAACGGGAAGGAGTTGAACTCATGCATGCAGGCATGGCTCAAAATGGATGCGAAAAGGTACAAACACACCAGACGCTGAAGTGACGAAGCATCTGGAAGCGCAGCCAGTTTCATTTGGGCGCACTTGTTAGCACATTAGACCGTTCAGTCAGACCAGCCGTGATGCGGCCGGCTCGCCCCATGCAGAGATTGTTTCAGCGTCTGATCTATTTTTGTGTGAGACCCGCGAGTGATTGTGTGAAGCCAGTCAGTACAAGTTGTCACCGGCGCGGAGCAAAGCAGTGCGTCTGGTGTGAATGGCCAGGGTCCTGCTCAAGCTGAATTTACACACAGCGGCACTTTGCGTCTGCAACATCACAATCATCTTCCACCCTCCTCCCTGCATGCATGCTCCATCCTGCTCCGACTGACTGGTGGCGACCATTTATGGATTTCGTTTTCACTCCCTCCGTGTCGAATCTGTCTATCTCAAATGCCTGTGCCACTGTGAAACAACAACATCAACAATGCTAGCTCGTTGCTACATGCTGAAAACGGTTGGATCTGGATTGTGCAATAAAGCAGGCCTGCTTGATACTTTTGGTGGATAGTTGTAAAGGTAAACAGAGCCTTTTTCCCCTATACCAGGGTGGAGGTATTAGCAGCCAGACTCTGCGGTTGTAGGGAGGGAGTCTGGCAAGCAAGACTACCTGGGGAGGAACTCAAGGTAGGAGCTGCTGAGATGGAGTGGAGCGCTCCAAGGCAGTGATTGACCTGGTTGTGGTCAACTTGTAAACCTCCACGAGTTGCTGGAACATTGTGTTTTTGATGAATGTGTGGCCTTATTCAACTCCAACAGCACATACAGGAATACGCAGAAGAGCAAGCTCATCTAAGCTCTATCTCCAATCTGTAGGGCTGCAAGAACCCTACATCACTCTCGTTGACATGGGCATGATCTAGAGGATGGCAACTCCATCTGCAAGAGATCGGCAGACACAAGATGGCACCCCATACAAGTGGTCAGACTATGTCCACAAGGTGTCATCCATTATCCTTGCCCACCATGGTGATGTTGACATATCATCTGTGTGATCGACCGGTATGACACAGCATACTTGGCTAAAGATGATGAGCGGAATCTAATGATTCAGAATCTATAGCGAGGCAGAATTCAATCTGATCATATGCCATGTTTTAAGTGGTTTCATTATTCAATTATTCAAGTTACAGCTAATAAAAAGAGCTTATTTTAGTTATCTTGTCATACACTCATTAAATATTTTACTGCAAGAAATCCTGAGGGGTAGTTGGTACAGCAGTACCAAGGTAAAATGTGTTGACATTAACATCTTTTCAGTTAACATAATTCTGAAATGACTCGCAAAACAGCCACCATTGTTAATCTCCTTCCTTGTGGTAAACCCCAAACGCACAGTATACCTTCCCATTCAAAAGTTACATTTCCACAATACTGGATGGCAGCCATCTTGGAATTCTGGGTCAAAATGATGCCATAATGTCAAACTGATGTCAGAATCGGATTCCTCGTGGTTGACTTACACCGAAAAGTGTCTTCATACATTATTCTATGTGCTTCAATTTTTCAACATGGCGCCAGTGGCCATCTTGAATTTGGCCATCTGGCAAAGAAAATCCCAGGATCTTTAAGAGGGACCTGGGCGCTATTTTAACAAAAGGTCTATATAAGTCAAATCACTCATCAAAACATCTTAGCCAGAGAATGGTCATGGCTTTGAAGTTATAGCATCGGTTATCAGATACTGTCATTTCCTTCTCACAACGTCATCGAATTCACCATTGATTAGTCACTTTATGTTCTAATATGGTATCATTGTAATCCTTGACCATGAAAACGTTGGGATAGACATCTCCTTTTCAGTGTTAGCATGTGTGGTTCAGGAGATATGATGCAAACTACATAATTTGCTTATGGCAGAATTAAAATGGCCGCCACAAGGCATTTTTGCGATGGCTCAATTTCTGAAAATGTACAGGGGCCCAAACTATAAGCCTACCAAGTTTCATGCTTTTACGAAAAAGGGAACATCATTTTCACATATCATCTGGACTAATACACAGAAATCAGGGTTTTGTCATTTATATGGGGGTAGGTTTGTTTACAGAGTGATAACTATCCTTAAAGGAGGACTTACCCCCTAGATATGTATTAGAACAGTGATTTGAAAATACCTATGGAAAAAACCAAGAAATGACATATACTCTTGTCTATACTGGACTCTTTGGCTGTGTTCAAGTCCAGATTTTTTTTCAGAAATCGACGCCATTACAGTTTGCCTACTGCCTCAAAAATAATTTATTTGAGAGGGGCCATATCTTTATAAATATCAACAACTAGCCAACGCTGGTGGCCTGTTTGGAAAGAGCTTTGCTCAAAATGGTTGAAAGTTATATCAATTTGGTAATTCAGTGGCGAACTAGAAATTTAATTATTTTTCTGCATGTATCTCTATGGAAACTACTCAAACTACGTTACGAGAGCAAAGTGACATGGGCTCGTTAACAGCAGCACACCCACAATAGGACAAACCTCTCGCTCTGGGGTAACACAATGCGAGATTTCTCCACGTAATTCCCTCGTCTAACTAGAGATAAACCGCGCAATGAAATCCGTTTTTAATTTGCGTTTTGGGGCTTTTCGTGATTCTTGTTGAAAGTTACAACACCTCTGATTTTTCCTCTCAGGGCGCAGGAGGCAGCGCAGAGCTCTTCTCCTCCTCACACTGTTCCCATGCGAATCCCCCCGAGCAGCACACACACACAGACAGAGCCAGTCGCTCTGCTCTGCTGACTTGATTTCCAGAAAAGTTGGCGTTGCTTGTACACAGTGATGATATTATATTAGCCGATATGTTTAGAGAAGCTTTGTCACATTGTCACGTCGTAGTATAGCGTTATATTTTACATGTCCGCTAAACTGCGACGAGATTTGTTTGCTGAAATGTCAGACTGTTGAAAGCCCCCGCCTCTCACTGCTGCTGTGTGCTGCTGCCGCGCGCCCCCGCGGGTGCATGAGAGAGCAGACTGGCCGAGAGAAAGTGCTTCCAAGTCGGACTGATAGCCGCGGAAATGTCAGACTGTGCTGCTGCTGCTTCTGCTTTCACGTCGTAGTATAGCGTTATATTTTACATGTGCGCTGCGATAAGATTTGTTTGTGGAAGGATGAAATTGAGGCTCTCACTTTGATGCTGGGCTCTCGGAGCTGATTGCTGCAAACACACAATAAACCCCTCCCTCCCTCCGGGCAGTCAGTGCAGCAGCTCTGTGTCCCCAGCGAAAAGGGGCACAGAAGACCACCAGTCGTCCTTGAGAGGATTCCAGCATTCGTTGTCTCTCAACCTAATTATATGGAATTCTGGACAAAATCATATCTAGGCTATAAAAAATAAAAAATAAGATTTACATGAGACCAAATCTCATCATAGGGCCCCTTAGTATGAAAAAGGTTGGGAATGATTTACTTGCTATGTCCTTCCTTTTATGATTATAGTGGCGTTTATTTATAGTATTGTGTTACATAGGAGTTGGTAGGAAAATAACAGGCGATTGTAATAAATTAACAGGTCAAGTGACATCATGGCAATAGGCTTGGAGTTGTGAGGAGCCGAAAGGGTACAGGGGGAGTAGGGGAGTAACTATCTTGAAATCCCATAGACTTTGGTTCACCATGACGTCATGACGTGTCAAATATCCCATTCATTTGAGAGAAAAAAAAGCAGTGTTACACCCTTAGAGGGCGCTTATGCCAGGTATGCTGCTGAAAAATGATACAAATGGTAAAATGGCAACAGTTTGGTGTCAAATGTGGAAATTCTGACCAGAATTCTTCACACATCACCCCCAAAGTCATATATATTGGTTAAAAGCTGAAAAAAAGTGTTTTGGAGGTAAGTTCTCCTTTAAGCTACCAAATCGGCAGGGTTATCATACCAAAATATAAACTAGATACATGTAGGAAGACAAAAATAACAAAATCGTGCGGTCACCTCAGGTGGTACCGATTTTTGCCTTGGCCCATGGACTATATGGCTTATAAGCTCTTCTGCTCTCCTGAGATGTAGAACGTTAACGTGTTAGTATTTTCCCATACGATGCTGAATCCATGAATCCAGTAAACTAAGGGTGTATTCACACCTGTAGGTCGTTTGCTTTGTTCCGATTCAGGTACTTAATTGATACAATTGTTGCATTTGTGCCTTGGTTCGTTTGTGTTCACACAGCCACAAATGAAACGATCCAAATAGTATTGTCAAACTTCCTGGATTGGCCAGAAGACACTCTGATAGGCTAATAGCCTTTCGGGATGGACAAAATAATTCCCAGAGATTTTCCTATATGATTATAAAAATGCGTTTTGTTAGACCTACATTTTAGGCTATGTCGGGCGTCCGCCGTGCGAGGAGAGAGAGAGAGAGAGAGAGAGAAAGAAAGAAAGAAAGAAAGAGGGAGGGATCGGGAGAGAGAGAGAGGGAGAAAGTTCTTTATTTATTTATTAATGTATGCTATGTAGCCTATGCAAGCCTATGTATTTATTTAGCCTATTTAGGCTATCGGGAATTTGGAGATAGAAGATCAAAGACCCTCGCAAATTCTGCTACTAGGCGACTATCACGGAGATGAGGATTAGCCGAGACATATGAACACCTCTCCTGTCAGGAATAAAATATTAATAAATAATTTAATAATAACGGACATTTCGAGGAAGACATCATGCAATCAGTCTGATTGTCTGATTGAACCAGACAATCTTATCACAAAGAAGGCTGGCTCTGATTACCACGACTTGTTTTCATTTATTGAATGGAGACCAGAGAGAGGGAGAGAGAGGGAGGGAGAGGGAGGGAGAGAGGGAGCCAGCAGCACACCGCATTGAACACATTAACGTTGCTTCCCATGGTCCGAGGTACGTTGATTGAGTTCAAACTGCTGATGCGATGATCCAAAAATCCCCCAAAGTTTATCGATGCAAGTCACAAGTCGCCAAAACAGGATCTGAAAGATGTTGTTTTTAAACGATAAAAATGTTCGTTCTTCAGGCCATTACGCACAGCGCAGCTGACTACGGCAGCTGGTTTATCCAAAAATGCACACCATTTACTGCTGTTGTGGCGGATCGAGGTCGGCTCACGTTCTCACCACAAACGAACCGCACCAGAGTTCGTTTGGAAGCGGACCGAGACCACCCTTTCTTGGCGATCTCGGTCCGCTTGTTTTGTCCCGCATCCGAGTGCGATTGCTGTGTTCACACTCCCCCAAACGAACCGTACCAAGGGGGAAAATGCTCTCCGTTTCGGAACAACTGCTCCAAACGAGATAGGTGTGAATACACCCTAAACTTAAAGCTATAGCATTCGTTAGCCTACTAAGCTACATGAGGGCAAGTGCTGACTGCATAATACAGCATGGAAGTTTATTATGCCTCCGCCGGCGATAGCCGGGCCGGAGGCATTATGGATCCGGGTTGTCCGTCCGTACGTCCGTACGTCCGTCCGTCCGTACGTCCGTCCGTCCGTACGTCCGTCCGTACGATGTTTGTTAACGCGATATCTGAGGAACGCCTGGACAGAATTTCATCAAATTTGCCTCAAACATCGACTTAGACTCAAGGATGATCTGATTAGATTTTGGTGGTCAAAGGTCAAAGGTCAAGGTCACTGTGACCTCTCGAACGCCATTTTCAAGCTTGTTAACGCGATATCTGAGGAACGCCTGGACGGAATTTCATCAAATTTGCCTCAAACATCGACTTGGACTCAAGGATGAACTGATTAGATTTTGGTGGTCAAAGGTCAAGGTCACTGTGACCTCTCGAACGCCATTTTCAAGCTTGTTAACGCGATATCTCAAGAATGCCTTGACGGAATTTAATCAAACTTGTCTCAAACATCGACTTGGACTCAAGGATGAACTGATTAGATTTTGGTGGTCAAAGGTCAAAGGTCAAGGTCACTGTGACCTCTCGAACGCCATTTTCAAGCTTGTTAACGCGATATCTCAGGAATGCCTTGACGTAATTTAATCAAACTTGTCTCAAACATCGACTTGGACTCAAGGATGAACTGATGACATTTTGGTGGTCAAAGGTCAAAGGTCAAGGTCACTGTGACCTCTCAAACGCCATTTTCCAGCTTGTTAACGCGATATCTCATGAATACCTTGACGGAATTTCATCGAATTTGCCTCAAACATCTACTTAGACTCAAGGATGAACTGATTACATTTTGGTGGTCAAAAGTCAAAGGTCAAGGTCACTGTGACCTCTCAAATGCCATTTTCAAGCTTGTTAACGTGATATCTCAGGAATGCCTTGACGGAATTTCATCAAACTTGTCTCAAACATCGACTTGGACTCAAGGATGATCTGATTAGATTTTGGTGGTCAAAGGTCAAGGTGAGCTCTCGAACGCCATTTTCAAGCTTGTTAACGCGATATCTCAGGGATGCCTTGACGGAATTTAATCAAACTTGTCTCAAACATCGACTTGGACTCAAGGATGAACTGATTACATTTTGGTGGTCAAAGTTCAAGGTCACTGTGACCTCTCACACACCCAATTTCCAAGCTCTGTAACGCAACATCACAGGAGCGCCTTGACGGAATCTCTTCCAATTTGCCTCAAATGGCGATTTGGACTCCAGAATGAACTAATGGCGGAGGCATAAGTCCGCGTTGCGGTCGTTCTAGTTTGGAGTGGGACTGCAGCAGAAACCGTAAGTACGTTACGTCTCTCCAAAGCGAGACTCACTCTTCATGGGCCCTTGACAGCTCTGGGCCCGGTGCACTGCCTGCACCGCCGATCCTTACGCCAGTGACGCTAAGTACGTATTACTGGTGATCCGTTTGTTGTTAATGGGATTGGCAATAACATCAGCTAACGCTAAATGAAACAATGAAACAATATGATTTAATGCTACTATTTAATGTTAAGGACTAGTGAATTTGAACATTTATTTATCAGTGCATTTATCAGATGTTTGCTGGCTTTTGTGAGAATAAACTGAGGAAAGATGGCCTTGTGCTGGTGTTGAATGTAAATCTGAATCATGTATCGCAGATGATCGCTCATTCTCCGTCGTCTGGTCAGAGGCACGGTTGGATAAAATGATAAGATGTGTTGATATAAATTCATATAAAGATGATGATGTTGGAACGCGAAAGGGAGCTGACCAACCCTGGAGCCCAGAGGACGTCAGGTAGGCAGAGAAGAGAAAAAACAGCCTGGTAGCACCCTTCAAATCTGAAAGCTTTAGGTTTATATTTATTGAAATGTTTTGATATCTGTAACAATTCGGCACATACACCATGTAGCATGTATTTCAATATGATTTCAAACTGTAAGAATGATCCCTTCCTTGTTCCTGTTTGAAGTGCTGCTTGGTAGATTATCTATTTAATCTATTTATCAGGAGAGTTTAACAATAGGTGTAAAATCTGAAACTATATTCTATCGATAAATCATGTTTACCAATAATCTGTGACACATTAAATTGCCAGATTTTTTACGGAGCTTGGCATGTCCAGCCGAGCTGGCTTGGCATGCTAGCCCCGGTCCCAGCTGGTCGTCTAAAATTTAAAATCCAAATAAGCGTTATTTAGATAAACTGACCTCATAACGGGAATCTACTTTGTTATTCGTCTACTACACATTTTAAAAGTTCATAAAGTACCATATTAACATTTGTAGAGCTAAAACTATCAGCATTCAGCTAAGCATTAGCTGAAACAGGCCGCAGGCAGGCTTGTTGATGACGTCACACACCAGCCCAAAGCCCGCCTGTAGCTACCGCTGATTGGTCGACAGCTGGGTGTTCGGCGGCTTCAGTCATTCACGTTAGACCGAGCTTGATAACAAGATGGATTCTCTCGCAAATCTCGTGAGGGAATCCAGCTTGCTTGCAAGGTTAGGTCTGTGGCACTGCTGGCACAACCTCTTGCGTAAATGGGTAATCAGCAGGTTGCACCGAATGTACCGCATACAAATCACAGATTATGGAAAGACTGGGGAGTTTACATTACATGACTGGTTCCTTAAAAGGGGACTTACCCCCCCAGATATGTGACAAAACGGCATGCTGCTTGATTAAAAACAAGGCCAGGTGGAAACCTGGCATAGGGCCGGTGCATGGTAGCCTATTGCCTATTACTTATCCTACTGCATAGGCTAAAGTACCCGCTAACGTTGACGTAGCATATTAATTAATTAATCGTTGGGGGAATAGCTTATTATACGCTGTAACCTTATGGACTGCTAACGTTCACGTAGCATATTAATTAATCGTTCGGGCAATTGGTTATTATACGCTGTAACGTTATGGACCGCTAACGTTCACGTAGCATATTAATGAATCGTTCGGGCAATTGGTTATTGAGGAGGTTTTTCCAGTGAGGCATAGGAGGATGGTCCTCCTCTATTAGATTGGGGATTTTATATAATTTTTTTTTTTTTTCATTTTTCATTTTTTTTTTATAATAAAATATCAATCAAATGTGTTTTTCTTATGTGCAGACGCTAATTTTTTCATTCATTATAGCTCCATGCAGACGAGTGACTCTGGCCCTGGTCCCACCTTGGAGTAGGAGATAAAAAAAACATTCGCCCTGTGGGCATTTATTTATTTGGGAATTTATCTAATGAAAAAATAAGATTGGTTGAAAAAGACAGACAGACACAGAGAACACGTGAGATTGATGTGTTTTTACTAGGGGTGTCACGATACACTCAGTTCACGATACGATACGTATCACGATACTGGGTTCACGATAACGATACGATACGATACGATTTTAACAATATTTTTTTAAACTTGAATAATGACAATATATGACTGGAAAAGTAGTATTTTATTTGAAATGCACAAATACAAAACATGCTGTTGTGGGAAATTGTTATTACAATAACAACTAGAAAAAACATGAGATTGGGATAAGGCTTATCTTGAAATAGAATGAGTTACACCGTCACTTAGATTTACTTTGAACTAAAAGGTTTCTCAGCAGTATAAATTCTCATTATGCATCTTCAGTTTTTCTTCAAACTCAAACAACAAGACTTTTCTTAGTCTATTTTTTATGCATCTTCAGTTTTTCCTGTCAAGTAAACAGTTTTGCCAGAAACTCAATTGAATGGTTTCTCTCCTGTATAACTTCTCATGTGTCTCTTCAGAGACTTGTTCAACTGAACTACTTTCCACACATTGAACTTCAACAAACAAAGACGTTTCTTTGTCTATTTTTGAATTTTTTTTTTTTTTTTTTTTTTTTTTCACGATATGAGATTTCATCTCAACGATACATATCGTGACGTTTTACTATCGCGAAATTTCGTGGGACGATATATTGTGACACCCCTAGTTTTTACTGTTTTCCCACCAATCAGGTTGAGCTGGGAGGCAGCCCTCCCTTACCCTGGTTAAACCAGGTGAAACCTAATTGGTTGTGTGTTGGATAGATTGCTTGACATTGATTGACATTCTGTATTGTCCAATGCTGAATACGTCTGAAAATCTTGTTGAATCTAGCTCCGTTGTCAGTAGGAACTAGGAAATGATGACCTCCACGCTGTGACAACCTGACAGATTAATAGATAGATTTACAGACAGTAGCACCTATACTTTCGCCTTTCCCTATGTTTTTTTTATTATCAAACAGTAAGTTAGCTCACAAGCCGTTGCATGAGCGCCCGGAACACGATTTTCTGCAACGAGTTTAGAGAGACTGCAGCGGGGTTCACGGAGGCTCCCGAGGTAGCAAACACTGGGATACTGCTGCAACCTCATCGGCTGCACGGCGCACCGACTACAGACAGCTGTGACAGCATTGGATATGCAAGTAAGTCAATTAAGTTCGAGTTATCCAGGTCTTCTACTAAATTCGGCGTCCACCAAGCAGCGCTATTATATTGTTTTATGCTGAATAGCCCGCCATTTCCTAATACAATGGCGTTCTTAAACTCGCACATTTTTTAACTGAATTTGGCAGCGCTGAACCAAACATGGAACGCAATGAAACATGCAATTTGCATGTCGCGCTGCCAAATTCAATGGAATGAAACGAAACTTGTAGCCTATGTTGGACATAGTGAAGTGTTTTTGATTGATTTGTTCATCCATCAAACCTTTTACTGACAGACTAACTGTTAGCCTAAATATCTTACTTTATTTTGAGGTGCATTAGCCTACATTGCTCAGCCAGAAATTATTCCCACTTCAACTCTCTTTCTCCTGGGTGCGCTATAACGTTAAAATGCACCAGAGGACATCCATCTTATTTGTCCTCAATCTGCATTGAAAATGTGTGAAAATTCACCTTCTTGCAACAGTTGTAGCCTAAGATAGTGGTTTTCAAAGTGGGTTCCCCAGCAAAAAGGGGGGATTAATCTATTGTAACGTGTTTGGGTAATCCAGGTATTACCTGTAATGTGATGTGCAACCTCAGTGTCTGGATTGTAGCTAGGAACTAATGTGTGTGGGGTGTTCCTAGGGGAAACGGAGTATATAGGACCAGCGGCCGCTGTGCCGGGGTCAGTCAAGCTATAGAGTGAGCGAGACCGGTTGTGGTGTCTAGAGCTAGCGTTGTGAAGCTAGCTGCTAGGAGCTAAAGGAGCCTGTGAATAAAGAGCCTGTACCAACTTCAAGTCTCCAGTTCCTTGGACGAATACCCACTTCGTTACATTGGTGCCAGACAGTAAAGCGGTAACGCCTCTGATTCGGCCGAGAGGGGAGAGGGTGAGAAGGAACGGCAAAAGAGACGGGTGGTGCGGCTTTTTGGCTCTAGAAACTAGCGCTAGTAAGTTAGCTACCAGGGGTGCTAACTGCTAACTGCTAGCTGCTAAAACCACGTGCGATGGTGCGCGGAGAATCAAGTATCTCCGGAGAATGGCCATCGGTGAACGGGAGGAAAGGAGAGCTGACGGCGGGGATCAGCTCGATGCTGGCGGGCATGGAGGCCCGTGTGTTGAGAGAGGTCGGACGGCTGGTGCAAGAGACTCCTGCCTGGGCAGTGGAGGTGATGCGGGCGCTGCGAGAAGTCATGCAGCGGGTGGACTTGATGAGCGCGGAGGTAATGCAGCGGGGAGAGCGGCCGGAAGAGCCACGAAAGAGACTGTGTTGGACCTGCAGAGAGCCGGGCCACGTGGCGAGGTGGTGCCGATGCGGTTCCGGGAGACGGACCGGGTATGCGGGACAACGACATGGACAGCAGGGAGCCTGCTGGACATGTAGCGAGATTGGACATCTAGCCAGAGAGTGTCCAAAGGCTGTCGGAGATCGGGGGACAGCGGGAGAAGAGAGACGTGCAGGCGGCAGACAGGTGAGACTCTGCTGGATTTGCCAGTCACCGGAGCACTTGGCCAGGGACTGCACTGAGAGTGTGGAGGCCGGAGGTGAGACGCAGGCTGGGAAGAGCGTGAGCAGCCGGGGAGAAGAGAACGACATCGTCTGCAGCGTTGTTACAGTCGGGAGAGCGACGCTCGTGTCTCCGAGTGAGCGAGAGGGGTTACCGCCGGGGGAACCGGCCCAGCCTAACCGCTATACACCCCCTAACGTTGCACTGCGGAGAGCCGAGGGGAAGATCGACGCCGGTGGTGTTCGCTCTGCTGTCCTCAACCCTGGAGGAGGGGGACGGAAAAACGAGCGGAGAGCCGAGGGGAAGATCGACGCCGGTGGTGTTCGCTCTGCTGTCCTCAACCCTGGAGGAGGGGGACGGAAAAACGAGCGAGTGCGAGGCCGGGAGGACGACGCCAGGGTCAGCTGGAGAGTCGACGGGCGCGAGTGGAGACCGGAGGACGAGGATGTCGATCCGGTGCTCGTTCGTGCATTTGCTACTGGAACAAACAAAAAGGGGGGACCGAAAAGAGTGCTTCAGGGGAATTGGTGAAGCTGGGAAAAGGGGGGATGGAAATGGGGTTTAAAAGAAAAGCTAAGGAAAATGTGGGGGCTTGTGTTTGAATTGAATGTGTGAAAAAGAAGGAAATAATGAAAAACTAGACATTATGGAGTGCCTAATGGGAAACTAGACATTATGGGGGTACCTAATGGAAAACTAGACATTACGGAGTACCTGATGCAAACTGGACATTATGACGGGGGTGTGGGGAAAAAAGAAGGGACTAATTGTGGGGAATTGAAATGTTGTGGGGTTTGTGGGAATTAGATTTTGATGTGGTGATGGGAAAAATATTGTGTTGGGTGTGTTTTGGTACAGGGGGATATGTGTGGGTTGTGGGTGTCGACGTGGGCGTCGAGCTAATGTTGGGTGAGGAGTATGTAACGTGTTTGGGTAATCCAGGTATTACCTGTAATGTGATGTGCAACCTCAGTGTCTGGATTGTAGCTAGGAACTAATGTGTGTGGGGTGTTCCTAGGGGAAACGGAGTATATAGGACCAGCGGCCGCTGTGCCGGGGTCAGTCAAGCTATAGAGTGAGCGAGACCGGTTGTGGTGTCTAGAGCTAGCGTTGTGAAGCTAGCTGCTAGGAGCTAAAGGAGCCTGTGAATAAAGAGCCTGTACCAACTTCAAGTCTCCAGTTCCTTGGACGAATACCCACTTCGTTACACTATTTTCACTATAATTCCATCCATAAGTAACACAATCACAGAATGTATGACTATTTTGGTCATGGGTTTTATATAATGTCTGATAAAACATCTAGCAAAACTCTTATCAGATGGGGGACCCTGGAACAAAATCTTATCTATATGGGAGTGCGTGGTGTAATTTGTGTTAGTTTAGGGCTCCTTAACATGAGCAAGTTCGATAAACACTGGCCTGGGCTACATCTTCTGCCATAAAAATTATTGCAGTTGAGGAATCTGTCAAGCCAGCACCCAAGTTTTAGGATTGTGTGATTGAATTAAACTGAAATGAAGTTTGATGTTGCCTGTTACAGTGTAGATGGTAAAGCGGTCTGTAGCCTAATCATTTCTATTGATCTCGTTTCCTTGAAGGAGACTGGTGCTGCTATTGAGATTACATTAGGGTATAGGAGTGACATATTTGGGACCCGTTTCTGGCCTATATGAGGTTAGGGGCGGTGGGTGACTTGCTCAGCTGGTTTGTCTTGGGGTGGTAGCACCATATTATAATTGTCAATCAATAGTATGCTTTGCTTTGTTTTCCAGCTGTGTCTGAGCTTTTGTTTTGTTTGTATGTTGTTAAAATCTGTCTTCAAACTGCAAAAGAGAGAAAAAAAGGCCCAATTGCCAAGCTCACCAGCCACCACTGCTGTATACCATAATATATCATGAATCTATGTGAATAAATAGATTTATATAAATAGTAATCACAGCCTAATGCATAGAGATAAATCCTGAAACCTTCTCGCAACAGTTCTAGCCTAAGCCAGTGGTTTTCAAAGTGGGGTCCCCTGTCCCAGCAAAAAGGGGGGATAATCTATTTTCACTATAATTCCATGCCATCCATAAGTAACACAATCTAAGATAGTGTAGAAGTGAGTAACTAGGCTAATTATAACCATAACAGCACAAATAATTGACAAAAATCTCGAAGTAAATATACAGTATTTACTCTGAGAAATGAAATAATGAGAAAAGGAACAATTATTGATGGTTAAAACTGAATAATGACATCACAACAGTCTAATCCTAATGCTAATTTAAAATGAGATTTGGGCGTTTTGGGCAAAAACTGCTTGTGGGTGAGAGTATCAGCAGCAGAGCACACGTCATATTTTCCCTGGGACCGCCTCAGATGCCAGGTGCTGTTCCGTCCTGTAGTCCTCTCACTGGGTGCTAATGCAATGCTCCTCACTGGGTGGAAAGCTAAGAGGCTTGACAGCATGGGAAACATGGCAAATACACACACACACATGCGCGTGCGCGCACACATGGAAAAAAAAAGGCCCAAATTTTTTTCGACGGCAACCTTTGGTCGCCGCACTATCTTCCTCCCCTGTTTCCAAGCTCACCAGCCACCTATTATACGCTATTATACGCTGTAACGTTATGGAGATTTCTCATTTCAATTACTGCCTGTCTATTGTGTTATGTTATACAACTGCTACGGACTCCACTCACCAGCACCCCCCTCCCCCCAGCTCTTTCTAAACAAAGACTCCTCATGTCTCCACTCCGCGAGTGCATATAGTGGAGACATACCTAGCAACAATGAGATGATAGCCTATTACTTAGCCTACTGCATAGGCTAAAGTACCTGCTAACGTTCACGTAGCATATTCATGAATTAAAGGACGGCTTTCCCGTGGGGAATATGAATATATATTAAATCTCACGCCCCTATGGTTTTCGAATCCGTTGAAATTTTTGAAATTGGTTCTTCACAGCCAGAGATATCAACCGTAATCCACTCTGTGTGTGTGTGTGTGTGTGGGGGGGGGGGGGGGGTGGAGGGGAGGGGCGGGTGCGGGGACCCGAAATCCTACATTTCCCACAATGCACTGGGCTCGCGTGGCCTTCGTTTCCACGCCCACCCCTCAGGCATTTGGCTGATATCAAACTCCAGTAGGTGGCGGTAATGCACATATATGCTTGCCAACCGCCATAAAAGTCAAAGAAGAAGAAGAAGAAGAAGGCTTCGACATAAAAACATTTATTAGAACAAGAAAAAATTAAAAAAAAATTGCCTCCAAATTGCACCAAAAATTTAAACGGTAGTATATATGTCGGGAGATGTCTTCATAAAAAAAATCATGCATTTTAAGGCATTTTCCGAGGAGTTACGCGCATCTGATGTTGTAACTATTTCATGTAAAAATGTGTAAAAACGGGTACATTGCTCAGCGTTGATTTCGTTACTTCAACGCACCGACCTCCCGCTGGTTCGACCTCTCTCTATTCCGACCTCTCTCTATTCCGACCTATACCCTCGACCACCCAATGTTCCACAGACAGGCCGCATCTCTCCTCCACTCGAGAACATCCTTTCCCAGCTGTCGCTGTCCATCAGCAGGAGTGCTGAAATGTAGATCAATCATTTTCGGCTGCGTGCATCCAAGCACCGATAGCCGCTAATGGTGACATGAACAGGTTCGTTGAGAATTCACGGTAAATGTAGAAGAGCTAGAGAGAGAACTATGTACAGGACTGAAAGACTGCCTCATCCTGCACACATACCCCCGAGCAGGGATTCCGCTAGCATTTTTTCTGGCCGGCCAATTGAGCTGGCGACATTCCAGAATTCTGGCTTTATAGAATATTTATCGGCCCAGTCAAAATGTAGCCTATTGAAAAAAGATAGATTAATCATTTCTTAAATACATAACATATTATTGTATAATTTTTTAGCAAACAAAATTTTAATTTTAAATCATTTTTTGATTTCCAAATAATTTTCTAACTATTCACTGCGGTCTAAAGGGAGCGAGCTGCAGGCACACTGCTCCTTCTTTAATTAATTAATTCAGTTCGGGTTTGCAGACCCATTAAGATTAAACAATAAAACACAAAAAACAAAAGCTATTATCGTCCAACAAACATATTTTATTATAGTGAATGAACTCCCCACAAACTTTGAGAACTGAGTTTGTCATATATTCCCGTTTAATGCCTAAAGAAAGACACTGGCGGGCCTACATTAAATGTCTCTTTGCCTCCAAGAACGTGAAATTAAATAACTTGAAAGATAATCTAAATGAAGAAGTTGCCTACCTGCAACAAGCCAGAGATGAGACGTGCAGTCAGTCAAACTTTATAGCCTGCAGTGTTATGTATTGTCTATTCATTCATCTTCCTTTTACAATGCTTTTATTTTCTTCTTGTCTGGATTTGCTGCCATGATTGATGTAAACCGAACGTGTGCGTAATAAGATCTCCGTGCCATGGAGAGGTGCATACACACTTGCGCTGTGTATGAGTTCGCAGGGTGCTGTCTAGTGACGGTTGTCAACAAACAACATCGGGTTTCGGGATGCAGGCAAAGGCATTGCAAGTATAATTGGACCATTCTAACATTCTTGGATGATTATATATTGCTCCACTAGATGGTCAAATCTGTTGTAGGCTATTGCATCCAACACAATGTCACGGTCATGGCGAGCAATGTACATACAGATTGTTATTAACCACACACACACACACACACACACACACACACACACACACACGTGGACCCGCGACATAATAAACAATAATAAGAATCATAATAACAATAAAAACATAAATATAATAATAATAATAATAATAATAATAATAATAATAATAATAATAATAATAATAATAATAGAACATGGGGGTGGCTTTCTTTTATTGTTTTTTATTTTTCGGGACAGAGTTCACTCAAAAGGTACATGTCAGCTGGCTGAGTTGAGTTGGGCTGAGTTGTGTGTGTGTGTGCGCGCGCGCGCGTGCGCGTGTGTGTGTGTGTGTGTGTGTGTGTACACAGGTGTGTGCATGCTGTGGGTGTTGTGCGAAACAGCGCCTATTGCGGCTGTTTGTGTGCGCTTCCCATGGCATTGATTTACATGTGATTAAAGCTTGGTTGACAGAGCCGAATTTATGGCAGCGTAGGTCGGACTAGTGAGAGGTCGGAATAGAGAGAGGTCGGAATAGAGAGAGGTCGAACCAGCGGGAGGTCGGACTAGCGCCTGGACCCCCCTACTACTAGATGTAAAATTTGACGAGCTTTCCAATGCCGCCAGTCCCGTGTCTGTACGTGCTTCCGTTCTGCTTCCGTTCCCGAGATATGGTCTCTTTGCAAGGAGCTATGGAAAGCTAACAGCTACCATAGGCTAGGCGGTGGAAAAAGATGGCTGCCTTTTGTTTTTCTTCAAGACCTCTGAAGGGGCGTGGAGGACCTCTAGAGGCGGGACCATGGCGCCGCCACCTATTGGACTGGAGTGTGGAAAGACATTTAGAACCTGAATCCGTGCTCAAATGGTCTGGGCGACAGAGTCGAATGTAGGGGCCCTGCTGTGCATGCTGCACACCGGCCCCAAAAACAAAGAAAAGAAGCAGAAGCAGAAGGGCATCTCCTCGTCTCACTACACTCTTTGGCTGTGTTCAGACCATTGATTGTTTCAGACCGGAAAAATAAACCGGAAACATTTTCCCCCACATAGATGAAAAACGGCATATGTCATATCAGAGTGTATCAGCGATAGAGTACGTTATAAATATAGCCACATTATAAACAACTAACCAACGCTGGTGGTCCGTATGGAAACAGTGTTACTCGAAATGGTTGAAAGTTCTTTCAATTTGGTCATTCAGTGGCGTTTTACTGCCATGTAACATAACTAACTAGCCACTAACATTAGCCACAGTAGACGATTACCCATGATGCCTTGCGCTGTTAAAGGGCTCGTGCTACAAACGGGTCCAATGGAGTGAATGGAGATGTTGCAACTCTCCTATTATAGACGAGTTTCCATAGCAGCCTTTCGTGTCCCCGGCTTCCGTTTAAGTCCACATTGCGTCCACAGCAGCGAGCACATCAGAAGGCAGCAGCCGAAATATCCAAACTTTTTTACAACGACCGATAACATCAGCTACACTAACGTTAGCAGACGTTATTAACAATGGGTTATTCTGGAACACATTGTGCAGTGCGTGGCTGTCTGTCACAATACACAGAAACGCCTGAACGAGTAGTGTTTTGAGCATCAGCCCGCTACCAAACGGCTTTGTCCCTGCAAGTCGGCAAAATAAAATGCGAAAACAATGCGCGTTTCCATCCACTGCTATTTTGCGAATTATAGAGCTGACAATCACCTCGTGTTTGAGGTTGTCTGAGCTACTGATCAGCTGCTAGACCCGATATACAGCTCTGTTAAACACATCTAACGTTATTAATTTAAAGTTTCTTGATGATGTACAGTCAAGTAGACAAAGGTACCATAACGCCATTTCTGGATTACCAGGTGCGACTCGGCAAACTAACGTTATAATCCCAACCCGATCTCCAAATTCTTTTTTAAATAGCAACGTTTGTGGACCAACGTTGCTATGTTACAATTTCGTCTCCGAAATTGTAAAATGGTAATCCACGGAGCAGATAGTAAGTGTTAAGTGAATACAATTTCATTTAAGTCTAGAAGTGAGTCGCCTTAAAGTTAATATCCCAGTCTTCTTCTGTTTACCACGGCAGGTATTGTGCTGCGTATTTACCATGATTTACCGTGTGTAGCCCTATTGTGTGGAGGCTACACACGGCATGTCATGTTTTGCAGTGATCAAGGCAAACTGTGTTGTTTTTGAATGGAGAGACACCTAACATTAGTCTGGCTGACTGTGACAGAGGAGAGGACTGTAACCTAACGTTAGTCTGGCTGACTGTGACAGAGGAGAGGACTGTAACCTAACGTTAGTCTGGCTGACTGTGAGAGAGGAGAGGACTGTAACCTAACGTTAGTCTGACTGTGAGAGAGGAGAGTACTGTCACTGTAACCTAACATTAGTCTGACTGACTGTGACAGAGGAGAGGACTGTAACCTAACTTTAGTCTAACTGTGACAGAGGAGAGGACTGTAGCCTAACGTTAGTCTGACTGACTGTGACAGAGGAGAGGACTGTAACCTAACGTTAGTCTGGCTGACGCTTCGGAGCTTTTGAGATTGTTCATCGCGTTGCCGTCCACCGCCATTGATTCCTCAAAATACGCTATAATACTGCCTGTAGTTACGTTCGGCCATTTACACATATTATCTTCCCATGTGTCCACTGTCAACGGATGTGGGATAGACACTCTGTCGTTAGATAGGAGACTCGCAGAATGATCCCAAGTTTGCATTTTTTCGGCGGTCGCTATGGCTACTACGGTAGTATGTTGCGCTTCTCTGTATTTACAAACACCGGAAGAGACAGACACGATCGTGGCCGAGTCCGGAAGCAAACCGGAAGTGCCCAGGAAACCTGTCTATAGCTCTGGAGTAATGCTAAAGGGAAAGGGGGGAGTACACTGTGAAAAAAAAGCAGGTTTGAACCCATAGAGGGCATTTTGCTGCCTGAAAATAATACACTGTGTACAATTATAACAGTTTTTGTCTCAAATGTGGTGATTTTGACCGGAATCCTTCACATACCACACCAAAAGCTATTGGTTAAAAGCTGAAAAAAAAGTGTTTTGGGGGTTGGTCCTGCTTTAAGATTTTTTATCACGACTGAAAAACTGACTGAATACACTATACGACTGACTCAGACGAGGGACCATAGACTACACAACTTGTCACAGCAACTGAGCCCAACTGAACCCAGCAAAGAGAAAACAATGAGCGCTCGTGGCTACTAACCATATGGAAGCTAGACAATTTCACTTTCAAAATAAAGGCGCTAATGTATTACTGCATGACTCATTACGGGTTAAAATTGACTTTATGTCCAGTTAAAACAGGTTTCTATGCAAATGTGTTCTCTATTTCCTCTTTGGTACTTGGGGTATTTCAGATCACACACAAAAAAAAACGTTGCAATGGTATACTTCTATTTTGAAAGTTGTAACGGGAAGTTTCCGTTTTATTCTGGCTGACTTGACAACTGTGAGCAAATGACTTATAGCTGTTGTCTTTGATGTTGTAATTGAGTCTTCCACTCGTCCCCGTATACTGTAATTCACATGTGCTTTAGTATGAGAAATATCTATTGTATGAAGAATTACTAGCTATTTGACTGTTTGTGGCTCATAGTTTTTCATTGGATATTGACACATGCAGGTGAGTTGGTGATGAGTTGAGTTGAGTCGTTGACCAATGTACAGTCTACGATTGTGTCCAGAATTGGCTTGGAAATTCAAACATGTTTGATATAATCGTTGTGGCTCCGACTGGTGTCGGAAGGCAGTTCGACGATTAGAATCTGTACCCCAGTATATGGTCGGTACGAACGTACCGACTGGGACAACAACTGCAGACTAGAGTAAACAAAGACAGACTGAGCTCGACTGGAAATCATGTGTAAAATACAAGTAAATGTCTTGTAGTGTAAATTAGGCATAAACCACAGAACCAGCTAAAGCAACGCCTTGCTAAGGCAGTTTTATTTCGGCGTCCTTGTTAACAGGGGAAAGCGATCACACCGGCCCCGTGGCCTTGCGTTGCTGCAACGAGAGTATCAGCGTCGGGTCTATTTTTGACGAGTGACGTGAGCGGCCGCGTGCAGCCAGGCATGAAGTCAATACAAGTTGTGACCGGTGCAGGGCAAAACAGCGAGGCATGGAGCAAAATAGAGCGTTTCTGGTGTGAATGGCAAGGCTCCCTCCTGCTCAACGCTTCCGTGAGGTGCTGCTTCAGAGATGCTTCTGGTGTGTCCCAGCCATTAGCCGATACAGCGGGGCTGGCATTGTTTTCACCTTGTGAGTCTACTGTGTGTGTGTCATCATGGCCAGATGTGGTCGTTAATCTGAAACCCATCATTTCAAAACCATGTATGAATGGGAGGTAGGCCTATATTGGGAAAGCTATAGAAACACATTCTGCACATAATGTATATTCCTGGAAATTAATATCTACTATATTTAGATTCCCATATCCCTCTCATTGTTACATAGGCCTACTGTATGTATATTACCATCAGCAACAAGATCCCAGCAAGCAAAATTACATCATGATAACGTTGTGATGACGTGTTTCAGTGATGTTCAGGACTAGGCCGGATCACAGGGTGATTTGGGGATGATTTAGACGTCTACGCGGGAACGTCAAGCTGACGTCGAAATATGACCGTTACCATGAATGGGCATGTTCAGTTATTCTGCTATGTACACAGTGTATATTCAGCAACTTTATACATAAAGCTATAATTATGTCCAGATGAACAATTTATGCTACATTTTCAAAAAATAAATGACCACCCGTGCGGGATTTGAACTCGGGATCTACAACTTATGGAACGGCTACTCTACCAAAATTATCTGCTGTATGTTAGAGTAATATAGTCTACCATTTCAAAACATGGACCCCTTGTTCTTTTTATACCGGTATACATCCATGGAGTCAGGACAGTTTTAATACAAACGAAAGCTAATTTAATTCAAACCTTATCTCGAAGAATCATTGAGGAATTCCCTCGAAATTTACAAGTGTCACCCTATAACGTTTGTTTACCCAGTGCTCCTATTAGGCTATGAGACACGAATATAGCCTATGTAGGATTATGGCAGAAACTTGTTTTATATTTAAAACGTTGGCGTCAAGTCTTGGATCGGACATCACAGTGTAACCGTCTACAATCTGTGTAAGAAGAACCCCGAAACACATTGCAGACAATTGCAGATTCCCCGTAATTCATCTCCTCGTAGTCCCACCTCCACGAATAAACAGTTTGTTAATCAGCGCAGATTGTCCAGTGTCCACATGCAAGTGCTGATCACTCGGATTTTGGATAAATAAATATCCCGGGCTGAGAAATACGTGATTGATTGCAACCATTTAGTTATCCTCATGGATATTTCAGTGGTGACCGGTGAGTGAAATTACCGTAAATTCCGGACTATAAGCCGCACCGGTGTATAAGCCGCACCTGCAAAGTTGACTATTTTTTTCTTATATAAGCCGCACCGGACTATAAGCCGCGGGTGTTTTAATGTTTTTTTTTTTTTTTTTTTTTTTTTTTTATTGTGTTTTAATGTTTAATTACCATATGTAAGGGTTCATGCACAGAGGGGATTGTCGGGAAAGAGATGGCTGTTTGAGGAAGCTCCCATTTATTAACATTTCAACAAAACAACATAACACAACACCACCTGTGTTGTTTTTTACAGTGCACACAGTGTCATACAGTGTCATACAGTGTGGTGAAAAGAGGGCAAGAGAGGAAATTAAAACTTATTATAGTTATATAGGATTTATAGTTAGAAAGAGTGCTAAAAAAGAGATTTTTTTTTTTTTTTTTTTTTTTTTTTTTTTTTTTAAATCCATAGATAAGCCGCACCGTTATATAAGCCGCAGGGGCCAAAAAAAGCCAAAAAACGGGAAAAAAGTTGCGGCTTATAGTCCGGAATTTACGGTAGTTGGATAGTGATTATACAGTGATAATCTGGGCCAGATCTGACTCGTCATGATATGACTTGAGCTGGCCCCGATTGGGCTCTCTCGATTCATCCGGGTCCGTCCGTGCTTGCTGGGATGTCTCATCCCTCCAAGTCTCACCAAAACTGGAGTAGTGGTTATGGTCTTTCAAAATTTGAAAGTTTGACATTTAATTTTTGCGATCAGGCCAGTCAGTGTAATTTTTAAATGCCAGAATATGGTGGAAAAATGGATAGTCAGTTCAAGTTTTGTCAAAGCCAGACCAGTAGTTTCCGAAAGGCTTAAAATGTTCACCCTTAATTATAGCGCCCTCATCAGCCCAGTCAATGTAATTATTTGAATGACAAAACGCGCTGATAAGATCCAAAAGTTTGCCAAAAATTAGACCAGTCTGAGATATCACACTGACGGATTCAACCCAATGCATACTCCTCCTCCAACCCAAAAGTTATCATGTGGAAGACCATATAAGAATAGGAGCGGCATACAGGCCTTGGTTAGGGGAAGAGATGGCGGAACCAATATAGTGGTACAAGTTCTCTCTTGTCCCCCCAGAAATAGAGCTGGAGAGACCTAGACTGCTGTCACATTCAGAGTGTTAAAAGATGTCAGCGAGCGGAAGGCAACGGGAGGCGTTTTCAGGGTCTCTCAGCTGCTATGCTGTGTTATGAAACACAAATCACGGAGCCAACATCTGACAGCAAGCAGGTTAACTGTGCTGTGAGCTCAGCACGGATTTCCAACCGAAATCCAGCTAACAAAGCCACAGTTCCAGATGAGCTCGGAGATCACGACAGGCGGCGCTCTCGGCTTGACATGGAGTGCATCATCTCCACTTGTTCTCCAGAGGAATTACAGCAGGATTGATGAACAAAAAAAACATTTGAGGAGTAAAGATGGACCATATCCCAGGTCAGGACACAAGAAAAACAAAACAGGAACAGTGATCTTCTCAGTAACAGAGTATTTCAATCATTGAAAAACACAATATACCTCCTCAATAACGGAATCTCAGCAAGTAAAAAAGAGAAGAAAATTGCGAGAGGGTGATCTAAGTGATACTGTTATGGCACAAACACAAGAAAAGCATTGTGCTTTCTGACTAAAAAGCTCCCAGCGTCCCCCCCGCCCCCCCACACAGGCGGAGAACTAAGGCTGCAAGCTCAGAGTATTGGACCGCATCCTCAAAAGCCTTTTGATCCCCCCCCCCCTGCACATACACACAGTTATAAAAGAAAAAACTAAACAGAGCCCAGGGCCTTCACAGGAAGAAGAATTATCTTGTATTGGAAATGAGGCTGGCAAGCCAGAAGAAGAGGCCTAGCGATTCAGTTTGTCACTAGTCTCAACTGTTCCATTCAGAGGCCATTGATCAGATAGTGTATTATTTCCAAGACTCATGGTGCTCCATTTCACCAAGTACCAGTGACTGGAAATTCACTCCTTAGGGGCCATGCAAGGAAATGTGGTTACAGCCATTCTGGTTCAATTGGACACTGGTTACTGAAGGCAATCAAGGACTAACCATATGCACTCTGCATGAGAAGGCATACAATAGCCAAGGTGAAATAGGAGTTATAATTAAAAAAAAAAAATCGTAACGGACAAGCCCGTCTTTTATTGTCACACGAACACCACAATACATGCATGCGGCCACAACACACTCATGCTGATGGTGGCCGGTGAAAAGTGTCCTCTGCATTTAACCCATCCAGGCATGTCCTTTCCTCCGGGGGGCAGGCCAGGAGCAGTGGTCGCTTTCTCGTACAGCGCCCGGGGACCAACTTCGGATGTTGTCGTCACTGGTCGGATGATGATGACGATCTGATCTTCTGCATGTTTTTAGTGGGGGGGTTATATATGGAGGAACCCCCTGGGGGAGCACGGGGAGAACATGCAAACTCCACACAGAGAGAAAGGCCCTTACGACGAGATAACCCACCTGGGCAGTAGGCACTGAAGATATGGGGGGGAACACAACCACAGCGCCCACAGTGTCCCAGGCGAGAATCGAACTCAGGACCTTCTGACTGAGGCGACAGCGCTACCGACTGCGCCACCGTACCCCATACCGTAATAAATGCAAGTGTGTTAGAGTTCCGGGCGATGAACGACCCATGCTCTGGTTTGGATTCTTGTACGGGCTTGAAGGGCCCGTACTCTCATTCACATTCTTGTCCGGGCTTGAAGGGCCCGGAGTCTGGTACGCTTTCAGCGTTCATCAGGTATAAACCTGGCTAAGATCTCGCAGCTCGCGATGTCGCAGGTGTGTCTGTCAAGGTAAAAGGTAAAGTCCCAATGATTGTCACACACCTGAGTGTGCAAAATTTGTTCTCCGCATTTGACCCATCCCCTGGGGGAGCGGTGAGCAGCAGCAGTGAATCATTTGGTGATCTAACCCCCCAATTCCAACCCTTTGATGCTGAGTGCCAAGCAGGGAGGCAATGGGTCCCATTTTTATAGTCTTTGGTATGACTCTGCCGGGGATCGAACTCACAACTTCCCAGTCTCAGGTCAGACACTCAAACCACAAGGCCACTGAACTGGTTCTATGTCTATAGCTACTTTCACACATGAACTCCGGATCAGGTGAGGGTTGCTCCCCACTGAGCCTGCCCCGGATGATACGTGAAGTGTACCCTTTCACACATGAGGCATGTTGCATTCTCACATGAGTAGCACCTCCGCAGAGTTTGTAAAGTAGAGAGGGGGCGGGGGCGGGGGTGGGGGAATTTGGGCATAACCACACAATGGGGAGTTGTGAAAACTAAAAATACATAATGGGCGATAACTGCCTAACATTCACGGCATATAATCGTTTGCGCAACAACCCTACAACTCACGCCCAGATGCATCGATTTCCTCGAGTCGCAAGCACTACAAACTAAACAGGTCTTTGCTATGTTCAGTCCTAAAATGCATCAAACCTACTAGAATTATACAGAATACAGGAAGCTAGACGTTTTTACCTTCAAAATAAAATAAATGTTGTATTACTTAGTAACAAAAAATCAGAATGGTCGACTCACTACGGGTTAAAATTGACTTTTCGAAGGGAGCAGATATTCTTTCAGTTTATCTCCGTTCTGTATCTTTCGAAACACACACACAAAAACATTACACGTGCATTTACTTTTACTTAATACATTTACTTATACATTATTGCGAAGGTTATACCCGGAAGTTTTCGTTTTATACTGCCTGACTTGACGCTACTTGGAATTTGCGGTTCTTGAGCTTCATTTGGAAACACTGAAACGGCATGTTTTTTTTGCTCGCTCATTCACATCGACTATTTATATAATAATAATCTGTCACGCTGGCTTTCTGTCTCTGTCCTCATGCACTCACTGACCTGGCTACTTCACGGCTGGGGGTACACTTCCCTCCGGCTAGGAGGCTCGCATGAGTCACCAAAATTTGTTCACACATACAATGCCATACGGATGGATGCCCTCTAGATAACTCCTGAATTCCAGACATGTGTGAAAGCAGCTTATGTCTCTCGAGGTAACTCCAAGTATCTCGTCTGGGTTCAGATGCGGACCTGGGGTGTACTTGTACTTGGGGGACTGTCTAATGTTGGGGTAACTCCAAGTATCTCGTCCGGGTTCAGATGCGGAGCTGGGGTACTTGGGGGACTGCCATAGGCTTCCTCTCCAGGATCACTATCTTGCGTGGAACTCTGTGATCGTGGCACGGTTAGGAGAACGTTAGGAGAACGTGTTCACCGCTACTTATAGCTTCCACTTGCTATGAAGTTATGACATCATCAGTGGCCTGTCAGGGAGTTATGACATCATCAGTTCACATGATGTCACAGGCACCCCGCAGGCAGCATTGTGAGGTCATCTTGCAGTGATGATGTCATTGGAGAAGCGTCATCCGGAAGCGGCCAGGGGCCTAGCCGGACCCAGAAGCCCAGCATCTCCTCCGGGGGCCGGCTGGCCTGGTATTGATGCAGATCTTTTTAAACAGCAAGGGTCAATTGAGACATGGTTCTACTGGAGTCTGCAGTATCTGACCATTGTTGGCGTACTGGTGCGCAGAAATGGCAGTATTAACTCCAGCGGTGATCGTACTTCATCAAGAAAGGTGAAGTAGCTAATGTGTAAAAGCAATTTTATGGCCTAATGAATGGCCCTCTGTGATGGTTCCCTCTGGGCCGCTGTTGTTTTAACAGCCTATAGTGGAGAATATTCAAAGCCCCGAAGAGTGCAGCTTACATTCAGCCATAGTGCCTTGGCAAGAAGAGAGGGTGGGAATAATTAAAATGTATGAGACTGGGGGATAGCACCTGGTATTCAATCAAAGATGAGAAATATTCGAATTCAAAGCAGGAAGGAACAGATGGGCTATGCACTAAAACCCAATCCTGTGTATCTCCAAATGTTTTTCTCCGCATCCTTTTGATTTGACTTTTTAGTCTGAAATGAAGAGCTGAAAGGAAAGTTTTTAAGTTTTGTTTTGACTGGGATCATCTATTCACTGCCTATTACCTTTGAATGAGATGAATGGAAGTGCATGCATTAAGTCGATGTTGTGAGCAACCAACAAATTCCATTACGCCAGAGTTGTTTTCTCCATTTCTGTCTCTGCCATAATTTCCCTAAGCGCCCGACGCGCCTTGTGCTTTGTTTCTCATCGTTGTTTGACACTTCTCTTGCATTGCATTTATTTGTCAAGTGCAAATACTAACATATTTCAGAGTTCTGCTTCAATTCCAACAATGTTATTCTAGATTACACTATTCACCGTCTTTTTCTCCTCGCAGACAGTTTCCTTAATAAATCCATGGTCACATGTGGTGGGTAAACACACTGGTCTGTTTACAGCTGTTATTTTACAACAGAGTGGAGGCATATGCTGCGCAACCCATTCTATAAATAATCCAAACACGAGTTGGAGATCATAAATATATTCCTGAAGTTAGTAATTGCAAAGGTTTACACAAACAAGCCAGTGAATTCAATTATGCTTGATTAAGAGCTAGCTTTATTAACTCTGATTAATATTTCATCGCTGTTTTCCATTAGTGAACACTATACAGAGATCCAGCTAATTTGCTTAACTAGAGCGTAAACGTCTGGAAATTGGTTGAAAGACAGCTTCACTGTTTAAAGCTCTTGAGGTTCCCAGTATCCTGCCGGCTCTGATAAATCAGTTCAATTAGCGTCCAGGAGATGACACAGGGAGGCTGGTGACGGACAGCTGAACTAACACAGCTCACATACCTGCGATGGTTTACAGCAGCGAGGAGAGGAATGTGCTGTGAAAGCGCTCTTTGATAGTGTCAGAGAGGACACGAATGGAAGGCTAGATACACTGACATCTATTAAAGCCACTTTATAGACTTACAGCACCGTGTCTGTGACAGCTTCTGAACCTCATGGCATTTTGGGGAGAAAAATTTGATGCCTGGATGTTGCCATGCGGTAAATGTTTGCCAAAGATATAAGGCAACGTGACAAATCACTCAAAGATGATCATTTATATAACGTCCTACAGTATAGCCGTGCGCATGTTGGAAATGTCTAGTCTCTTTTGTTGCAAAATACATATCTCTTTCTCAATTTAACTCCAGAGCACACAGTCTGAAATGTCAGTGTACCAAGGAAGCACAGTTGTGTCTATATTGTAAGCGTAAGTCATATCCAGTGTTGGGACTAACGCGTTATTAACTCATTGAGTGCCAATGACGACTTTAGTCGTCAATTATCGTCAATTGCGTTTTTTGACGGGGGGATGTCGATCTAAGCCTCTTACATCGCATCTTACAATATGGGAGCTATTGAATGTGTCTAACCTATTTTACAGAACCCTTAGGTGGCGACAGTGCTCTCCAGATTACAGAAATGTCAGGAATACAGCCTGAAAAAGCCGTGATCAAAGCGAAACCGCTCATGCTGCAGCCCAGAGCCATGTAGATTGCTCTGGCTGCTGCTTGACGGTGCCTGCCAACAGCAATCAATCCGCGCACACAACTGAGCTCCTCTGCCTCTGTCTGTCTGTCTGCATATAGTTTCTCCACACGATTACCCACCAGAAAGGCAGCACCCGACCCCGAAGGGCCAAACCTTTACCTGCAGTCCCGTTTGGCATTTCCTTGTCGCGCTGTGAGCTGTCGCAGCGCTGTCGCGCTGTGAGCCGCTGTGAGCCGCACCGCCCGCAAAAACGGAGGCTCCGAAAATAGACTGGGTGCGTGTGGGGAGGAGTTTGCAGCTCAGGGGGGGAGAGGGGGGTGGGGCACGCAGGCTCCACAGAACTACACCAGGTCACTTAGCTAGAGTCAGTGAATGTGCTTGAAATGCTGCATTTCACAAAAGGCGGAATATCTCAGCTTCTAGATAGAAATGCATGTTTTTGCTGTTTTTTACCTATCTTCTCCGGCTGATAACTAAAGAACGGTAAACACAAAATGTAAACACCGAACACGCACAAAGAACGATGAGACTCTCTTCTATCATCTGCAAAAAAAAGTTTATTGATCCCATTTTCCGTTCTTTAGTTATGAGCCGGAGAAGATAGGCTGTTTTGAGCAAAAAGACACTTTTCAAATTAGAAGCTGAGTTATTCCGCCTTTTGTGAAATGCAGCATTTCAAGCACATTCACTGAGTCTGAAGATAATATTTTCTGATGTAGTGACGTGGTGTAGTTGTGTAGTCTGGGCACCTTTCATCCCGCTTTTTGTCATGGGGCGTAAACCACGGAACCAGAATGAACACCGGGAAGGCAGTGCGCCAAAAAACGTCTTTGTTGCCGTTAGCTTGACGTCTCTTCCCTCGATTAATTGTCTGATTCAAAGCTTCTGTATTGGCTTAAAAGATGTGAGATTGTGAATCCGCAATGTTTCTAAAAGAACTTCTTCAAAAACTTCGTTCGGTACGTCCATCTTTTGTTTTGTTGTTTGCCGTTCTGATACTTGGGTCAAATTGTCAAGTTAACGTGAAAGTTGACGAGCTAGAAACGCTGCCCATCCGGTCTAGGGCGGGCTCTAGGCCGGAACCAGGTAGGGTGACAAAATCAATTGTGGGCGGGAGCCAGGCTCTTTCTCGCCGAGAAGAGCCTGGTGACGCGAGGTTAGTAGTTGTGTGGTGCCTGCGTGCCCCACCCCCCTCTCCCCCCCTCAGCTGCAAACTCCTCCCCACACTACACAGCCTCACGCACCCAGTCTATTTTCGGAGCGCTCCGCTTGTGTGCGCCGGGCGGCTCCCAGCGCGACAAGGAAATGCCAACCCGGACTGCAGGAAAAGGTTTGGCCCTTCGGCGTCGGGTGCTGCCTTTCTGGCGGCTAATCGTGTGAAGAAACTATGCAGACAGACAGACAGAGGCAGAGTAGCTCAGTTGTGTGCGCGGATTGACTGCGGTTCGCAGACAACGTCAGCTGCAGACAGAGCAATCTATATGGCTCTGGCTGTAGCATGCATCGGTTTCTCTTTGATCACGGCTTTTTCCTCCTGTTTTCCGGACCTTTCTGTAATCTGGAGAGCACTGTCGCCACCTACTGGGTCGGTAAAATAGGTTATACACCTTCAACATGCCCCAAAATTCTACAGGAGATGGATCTGGCTTTGATCCACGTCCCACCGTCAAAAAACGCAATTGACGACTTTAGTCGTCATTGGCACTCAACGTTACTAAAGCAATTGACGACTTTACTCGTCCGTGGCACTCAATGAGTTAAGTAACGCGTTACAGTAACTAAGTTACTTTTTGCGGTAACGAGTACTGTAACGAATTACTTCATCAGTAACGTAACGTACTTACAATTATTGCGGTTTAAACAGGCTCGTTACTCGTTACTTCACTTTTTTTTTAAGTCGAACTGCACCGATATTTGCGCGTGAGCTCCTTAATCACTGTGAGTATTTCCAGGTAAAACGATTCTGTGCGGGACCTACAGCAGCGAGGGTAGAGAGGAGAATGCCTCGAGTCTGACGGCGGTCTGATGAGGAAGTAATCGTGCGGCACTTCTATACTTTCTAATGTTACTGGACCAAATTCTGATAGTGAAATGGGTCAGCTGTGTTGTGTACGGTAGCGGTGTTCACTTCACACCGCTCGGGCAGCTCGGCGAGTCAGCAGCATGGAGCCCTCTCCTCCTCGCTCCTCTCCCAGGCTTTCTGTCACCAGTGCCCTGCTGCACCAGGCAAGCAGCACCTCGTCTCTCACTCACAGATTCCCCTCCTGTTGGAGGGTGTTCACGGTGTGTTTTGCATTGTTTGGTCATGAAATGGTGAAAAAAATGGCTGCAAGTCTGCTGCCTTTTGGAGATGAACTGCTTTGGGGCTCTGCTCTGTCCCTATCTGCAGCGCTGGGCTCTGCTGCTCACTGTCACTCCACTGTTACAAAGGGTAGCCACAGTGTAAACACTGTGGTTACCCTTTGTAACAGCGGAGTGACTGATACAGTTGTTAATTATACAATGCCAAAAGTGTACTGGCTACTTTTTCAAGGCTTGTTTTGAAGGCAACAATAAATATGCCTCAATGCCTAAATGTTGTGTTTTCTTGTTCCACTACTACTATGCTGGATTTAGAGGAGATAATCTCTCAATTAAACTCATCTACCTGTCAATTAGATACAATCCCCACTAGGTTTTTAAAGGAGGTTTTTCTAACAGTTGGCCCACATATTCTTTCGATCACCAACTGTTCATTATCTACTGGATCTTTTCCCTCCAGTTTTAAACATGCAATAGTCCGACCTCTCCTGAAGAAACCTTCACTAGACCCACAAATTTTAAACAATTTTAGACCGATTTCGAACTTACCCTTTTTATCCAAAATTTTAGAAAAAGCTGTGGCCACTCAACTAATATCGTTTATGACCAAAAATAGCATCTTTGAGCAATTTCAATCTGGATTCCGTGCCCAACATAGCACAGAAACAGCTCTTATCAAGGTCTCAAATGACCTACTGCTTGCAGCTGACTCAGGGGCTTGCTCAATGCTACTCCTGCTTGATTTGAGCTCAGCATTCGATACAGTCGACCACAGCATCCTTTTAAAACGTCTGGAAAACTTTGTGGGCATCAAAGGCACTTCCCTTGCCTGGTTTTCCTCCTACCTTTCAGATAGGTCCTTCTCCATTGTAATGGGAGAAGTCTCCTCATCCTCTGCCCCCCTCTCATGTGGTGTTCCACAAGGTTCGATTCTGGGTCCTGTTTTATTCTGTATTTATCTACTTGCTCTGGGACAGATCTTCCGCAATCACAATATTAATTTCCATTGTTATGCGGACGACACGCAGCTATATGTCCCGCTTAGAAGCGGCGAAACAGACAACATTGCACGGGCGATGGCTTGTCTGTCTGATGTGAAGTGCTGGATGTCACTTAATTTCCTCAGGCTCAACGAGTCGAAAACCGAGGTCATTCTGTTTGGCCCTCCCAACTTGACCGCAGAATGGCGAAACAAGCTTGGCAATCTATCTGGCAATATCAAACAGACCACCCGAAATCTGGGAGTGATTTTTGACTCCGAGTTAGGTTTTGACAAACAAATCACAAAGGTAGTCCAATCCTGTTTTCTACAGCTTAGAAACATAGCCAAAATCAGAGCCTTCCTGTCAAAAACGGACCTTGAAAAAGTCATCCATGCATTCATCTCCTCACGACTAGACTACTGCAATTCTCTATATTCTGGACTCAGCCAAAAATCAATTTCCCGTCTCCAGCTGATACAAAATGCAGCAGCCAGACTTTTAACAAACGCCAAGAGACAAGATCATATTACACCCATCCTCGCCTCCCTTCACTGGCTTCCTGTTAAGTATAGATGTGATTTTAAGATTTTACTGGTTACTTTTAAAGCACTACATGGCCTTGCTCCTACTTACATTTTAAATTTATTATCACCTTATGAGCCTAGCCGCTGCCTGCGTTCCTCTAGTCTGACTCTTTTAAATGTTCCGAAAACCCGCCTCGCTACCAAAGGAGACCGGGCATTTGCTGTTCGAGCCCCGCGGCTATGGAACTCCCTTCCTGAGGACGTTAGGCTAGCAAATTCAGTAAATTCTTTTAAATCACTTCTTAAAACTCACTTTTACAGGAACGCCTTCTCTTAAACATTTACAGCATTTGTCGTTGTTTTTATTTATTTGATTTGTACTATTTTAATGATCCTATTTTATTTTGGTGTTTTATACTATTTTATACATTATTTTTACCTGTGAGTATGTATTATCTTGTACCATGTTTTGTGAAGCACTTTGTAACTTTGTTTTGAAAAGCGCTATACAAATAAAGATTACTTACTTACTTACTACTTTTCGTCGTAGTGATAATGGGTACAATGTTGTCTTGTCCCACACTGTGCTACAGCAACCGCAAAATAATGTGTGCGCATTAATTAAGAGAATTGAGAGTAAAAAAAAAAGTTACTCAAAAGTTACTTTCCTAGTAACTAGTTACCTGGAAAGTAACAAGTAACTTAAAGTAACTAAGTTACTTTTCAGAACAGTAACTAGTAACTGTAACTAAGTTACTAATTTAAAGTAACTTGCCCAACACTGGTCATATCAGGCCTTTTCATATAGAAGATGCAAGACAGCTGCGCCTCACTGTGAATGGGATGTTGACTGTGGAAACACTGATAGTCCCCAACCACAGTGTTTATGGCGATATGGGCACATTTTATGGGTCGTAGCCGTTATATATATAATATAGTATAATGAAATGGAGGTCATTTTGATTTAAAAGCTCAAACAAATATTTTATTAGTCCACGAATTTCATCTCAAATTCATTGCCAATGGAAAAGCGGCTGATTATGTGTGTTGATGACATTGAAGATTAGACACTTGGTAGTCGGGCCAGGCGTTCATGCTGTAAATACCTGTCCTAGATAATAGGTGTGTAGGTATCAGTGTGGATTCTATTTTAAGGGGAGGACACTGTTTCTCTTTTAACCACGACGCAGTAACTCCTCCATCTGAAACGCATCAGGCCCAGCCAGGTCCATGTATCGACCTCATTGAGGCTGCACTTGTATAATTTGATTGTTGAGCCTGCCGGTTCTATCGAGTGGACCTGGGCACTCCTGCTGGGGAGATTACAAGTAACCCCTGGGCAAGACCTCACAGATCAATGCGGGGGCCGCTTCCGATTTGCGCTGCTTAATCATTTGCCAGCCAAGTGATCAAGAGAAGTGATCCGAAACATTATCACGTTTTGACGTCCGGCCTGAGTGAAATTCAATATCGATCCCTCGTACGGGACGTGGTGGTGTGCGCGTGTTTACACGAGGGCGCTTGTGTTCGCCGCATGCACAATTCACACCGACATCTGTCTTGTTAATGTCCTGTCCTGTAGGACTCTTGTGTGTATTGATGGGCATAGAATCAAGGAGCACTACAGCATTATTCCCATTATAATTCATCAAAACAATAATTATATCTATTTTTCTGGAGGCTTCCTTCAGTGACCTAGCCTGATATCAGACTGAATTGTCACCTTGTTACACTGATTTACATCTTCTATTCAATTCAATTCAATTCAACACTTTATTCCGGACACAGAGGCGGTCCATAGTACAGTACAATAAAAAATAGGAAACTACAAAACACAATAAAAGACAGACGGATACAAAAAGTATCAGATATTTGCATACAAGCTAAAACACCAAAGGTTCGAAAACCTTGAGGTGAATCTTCTAGTCTGAGATTGCACTCGTGTATAACTCAAGTTATTTTTAGGAGGGGATCTCCCCAGGGGAACTCCATTCTCCATAACCAATCACTAGATCACATGTATCAGCCTGAATTTTATGTTAGTTACTCCAGTCGGGAGAACATAAACAAAAACCTTCTCCCCTTTGAATAAATGCCTTCCAAGCAGTGTGGCGTTCGGATTTCAAAGTAATTGGTACAGCCCCTTTTCCGTAGCCCTGCCCCAGATCGGGTCTGCACCAACATCTTATGGGTTCTTCCTTGGCCCCTGCTACACCCTCCCACGAAGTTTCATGAAAATACAGTAGGCCATCAAAATACCAAGCAGGCTTTGTGGCCTATACAACGCTTTTAGCAAGGCGCCTAATTCTATTAAAATGGAAATCCGTTAGCTCACCTTCTCATTCCTTATGGATCAGAGATATTCTTTATTTTATTAAATTGGAAAGAATTCGGTGTACGATGAGAGGCTCGTCAACTAGATTTTTGAAAACATGGGGACTATTTTTTAGGGTGGTGAAGGGTTTGCAGTTTCCTGAGATCCCAAAGGACTGATTTCTGTTTCTCTGTGATGTGTTGGGCCTGATGATGTCTGTCTGCTGTGCTGTCTTCTCTTCTTTTCTCTTGTGTGGGTGGGCTGTGTAGATTATGGATATTTGATCATGTACTTGTGCACTGTGTTTCTGATGGGTGATCGGATCGGACTATGTCAATTATTGTTTTACTTTTGTTTTGTTTTTGTTTTTGTTAATAAGAAAAAGGAAGTATCTCAGGGTGAGAATATTACTTGTGTACTGTTGCTGTTAGGGAGGGTATGGTATAGGTATTTGTTTTTCCTCCTCTTTTCCAGTGAACCTGTTTTCCTACGACCGTATACACATATCTTTACTTTTGTTTTTTGTTTTTCTTGTCTTTCCAGTCCTATAACAGGCAGTGAAATTTAAATACTGATGTGCTGTATCATTTATGCCCTGAAAACTTCAATAAACAGAAATGTGAAAAAGAAAAAAAAAAGAAAATACAGTAGGCCCAGTCATTTTTCTGTAATCCTGCTAGCAGACAGACAGACAGACAGACAGACAGACAGACAGACAGACAAACGGCCCCGAAAACATAACCTCCGTGGTGGAGGTAATAACAATAAGCATGTACACAGCAAGCAGTCAAAAACGAATGTGCTCTCAGGGCTCCAAGCTTCAACTAAAAAACTAATGAGCACCTGCAGCCAGTTAAACAGTTGGACCGATCAGAAGCCAGGGTAGTTTGTGTGACTATATAACTGCTTATCCTTAGCAGATTAAATACAGCACATCTACATTACTAGGCATCATCTCTCGCACGCCCTGCAGCTCGCCGGGCTGGCCCTGCAGCTCGGCCGCTGCGCGGCCTTGCCTGCCCTATTGGCATGCACAGCACAACTTTACATCATGATGACATCACTGATGATCTCATAGACATTGTGACATCATCAGTGATGCCACAATTGCCCGAGTGTAACCAAAACCACAATAGCAGCCTTTGACATCATCTGCGCCTATGACATCATCAGTGATGTCATAAGATGAATTTGCTCTTATGACATCACTATGACATCATCAGTGCATGCCATAATCAGTGATATCATGAGATGATTTTGCTCGTATGATATCACTATGACATCATCAGTGGGACAAAAATTGAAACAGAGAACAGAAGAGAAGAGACAGAGATTGCCCACTTGCCCCTTTTATAGTTCTATCATCATCATCATCATCATCATCATCATCATCAGTACTAGTGCAATACTCGTGGGGCTATAATAGCCCATATAGGCTTAGACTGATGACATCACTGATGACATCATACCCGATGACATTACCCGATAACCTATAATAGCCTCACTCATGGGTACATCTACCCATTCCCATTCCCTGACATACTGACAGACACTAATTATTAGGTAGATGACATCACAATGATTACAGACAGACATACAGATACTTCTGGATCACAATGATCAAAATGTTATCATCAATGAGTGATGTCATCAGTTACGCAAAGTTGAGTAATTGTGCTCATGGAATTATCACTCCTAGGGGTGTCACGATACACTCAGTTCACGATACGATAGGATTAGAGCCCGACCGATATTATCGGCCCGCCGATATTATCGGCCGATATTGGCGATTATCGATATATCGGTATCGGTAATATTTGGCACCGATTTTTTTTTTTTTTTTAATATTTAATATATATATATATAAGTTATAGACAGCATGGACAGCATGTTGTGTATATTTGATATTTTTTCTTAACTATTTGTTCTATTGTGTTTTTGTATTTCTAGTTATTTATAATTATTAAATTCCCAGTTAAGTTTACTGTTTCATTGCATTGAGTTTATTAATAAGCTGTAAAATATCCTGCCTACATCACATATTTCAATTCATGTCAACTCAATCATATCTTTGTCAAGTGTTTGATATTTGAGGGTTGCTGATGTGGTGCCTCCTCTGGTCGTTAAGGGCGCCTGTTCGGAGGGAGGGGAACTCGTTGGAATAGCGTGATCCTCCCACGTGCTATGTCCTACCGGTGAAGCTTCCCCTGTCAGGTGAAAAGAAGCGGCTGGCTAACTGCCCATGTGGAAGCATGGAGCCAGTTTTCTGCTCTCCCCAGATCGGCAGAGGGTGGAGCAGCAACCAGGATAAATAAATAAAAAATTAGCACTAATGGGGGATTAGCACTAATGGGGGATAAACATTTGATGATTAAAAAAAAAAAAAATCGTCCGATATTATCGGTATCGGTAATTTTTTATTCCCTAAAATCGGTATCGGTATCGGATTCAAAAATCCCATATCGGTCGGGCTCTAGATAGGATGCACGATATTGGGTTCACGATAACGATACGATATTTTAACAATATTTTTTTTATATCGATTTGTAAGTTGAGGGGGCATCCTCCATGCTAATTTGAGTAATTTCACCATTTTCATCCTCCGTGGCTGTAACGTCCTTCGTTTGTTCAAACAAAGCACTGAAAAGGAGAGCGCGCATGCAATCAGATGCGGATCAGTGCCACCATGTTCAGCTTCTTTTTCTCGCAATATGAGATTTAATCTCAACGATACATATTGTCACGTTTTGATATCGCGATATATTGTGGGACGATATATTGTGACATCCCTACTCATCACTCATCATTGGAATTATCACTCATGTCATACTCCTGGAATTACTGATGACATCATAATGATGTGTGTACTGACATACTGACAGACACTACTGGAATTATTAGAGTTAGACTGATGACATCACAGTTGTGACAGACACTGCTGGAATTGCGCAGACATACTGACACACTGACACACAGACACTTGCGCAGACATACTGACACTTGCCATACATACTGACAAACAGACACACGGACACTGCTGGAATATACCCGTCGTGCCTGTCCCTCCCTGGGGTCAAATATGCTCGCTGCCAATCTACATCGTGCCTTGGCTGTTGAGGCGTCCAGGACCCCTCGCGTTTGACTGTCGGAGCTCTCTCCCCTTCTGGTCACTCCCGTCCTGTCTTTGTAAACCATTGCTCTACCCCCCCTCATGGCCTGGTAGGCTCTTTACGCCTCCTCTACCTATCCCCATCCCTGTTGTAATTCCTAATCAAATTCCTGTACATACCACTGTTAGCCTCTCCCTCTCCTCTGCACGTCTTCCTCGCCACTCTGCAAGACCAAAGGGGGTCACAGAGGACAACTTGATATTTATTATTATTAATTCTACCCCTTCTTCTCCCTCTCTCGATGAGGTCTCCCACACTTTTTCCATCCCTGTTTTACTATGTAATAACAGACCGAGCCCCAGTGTGGTTTCAAAGCCTGCATGTAGGCGTGCTAGGGACCGGCCTAGATGTCTCCAGTCACTGCCGCGAGCCTCAACGTTCGGCAGAGCCGGATCCGACTCCATCTGCTTTGGATTACTAAATGCCCGATCCATAGCTAACAAATCATTCATCCTGAAGGATTATTTTACATCCAAAGACCTGGACTATCTGCTGATTTCGGAAACCTGGCAGAAAGCAGACGATTTTGTCCATCTAAACGAACTCTGCCCTCCAAACTGCGCTTATTCTTGCCCCCCCAGATCCTCAGGCAAAGGAGGAGGAGGACTAGCCATAGTGTACCGAGACTGTTTCTCCTCACGCTCGGTGAGCCCTGGATTTTACGCATCCTTTGAAATTCTTATGAACAAAATTGGACAAACGAACCCTTTTTATTGTGTTTTAATTTACCGCCCTCCTGGCAGAAATGGTTCTTTCCTCACTGAGTTCGGTGACTTTTTAGCGTCCATCATTCGACTGGATAGAGTTCTCATGATTGGAGATTTTAACATTCATGTAAATAATAGTTCAGATGACTTTGCCATCAACTTCTTGAATGTTACTGAATCTTTTAAATTCATCCAACATGTCTCTGGTCCTACCCACATCAGAGGAAATACTTTAGACCTGGTGTTTACGTTAGGGTTAAATGCTAATAATGTTTGTACTGAGGAACTGCTGGTGACTGACCACAAATGTGTTCTTTTTAATCTGTCTTTTGACAACGACTTTGTGCCGGTGAAGCGTTTAAAATGCTCACGTATTGTGAATAGCTCAGCCGTTGAGAAATTCACCTCCAGCTTTGATAGAAATATCTTGGTCTCCCCTGTTGATGACATAGATTGTTTGGTTCATGATTTTAACTCACACTGCGAAGCTATTTTAGATGACATAGCACCCATGGTGACTCGCACAGCCAGGCTGGTAAAGTCCTCCCCCTGGTTGAACGATGAGATCCATGATCTTAGACGTAAATGCCACAAAATAGAACGGCTATGGAAACTATCCAACCTCCAAGTCCATCGTCTCTACCTCAAAGAGCTTTTAACAGAATTCAATGATATGGTCAAGAGTGCTAGAGCTGCTTATTTTGCAAACCTCATCTCCTCTAGCAAGCACAATCCCAAAGTATTGTTCAGGACCATAAATACAATTGTCAGCCCACCTCTCCCATCTGTACCTGTTCTCTCAAATGACGACTGCAACCGTTTTCTTTTGTTTTTTTGTTGACAAAGTTGCCAATGTGAGGGCAAATATCACCCCCTCCCCATCTCTCATCTCCATCTGTCCAGATATCATCCCTGAGCTGTTTCTCTACCATCGCCCTGAAAGACCTAACAGACATAGTGAGCTCTATGAAATCCTCCTCGAGCCCTCTAGATATTCTACCCACCTCTATGCTCAAGGAAGTTTTGAGTTCTGTTGGCCCCAGTCTTCTCACTATTATAAACAGGTCCTTAGTCCTGGGCACGGTTCCATCCTATTTCAAGCAGGCGGTCGTTCAGCCCCTCCTGAAAAAGCCCAACCTCGACCCCTCCCTACCAAATAATTACAGACCCATCTCAAAGCTGCCCTTTGTATCGAAGGTGCTAGAGAAAGTGGTAGCCATTCAGCTTACCACTTATCTGACGAAATATAACATCCCAGACAAATTTCAATCAGGTTTTCGAAAAAAACACTCCACTGAAACTGCCCTCCTCAGAGTTTCCAATGATATCATGATGTCCACTGATGCCGGTAATTGTTCTGTCCTGGTTTTACTTGATCTCAGTGCAGCATTTGACACGGTTGACCACAGCATCTTGCTGGATAGGCTCAGGGACTGGGTGGGTATCTCAGGGAGCGCACTAAGTTTGTTTGCCTCTTACCTAACAGAGAGAAGTTTCTCAGTAGCCGTTGGCCCTTTTAAATCTGACTCCTCCCCCCTTTCGTGCGGTGTGCCACAGGGATCCGTGCTGGCGCCAGATCTTTTCGGCCTGTACATGCTTCCCCTAGGCCTTTTAATCAGTTCTTTTAAGGGTATTTCTTATCATTTTTATGCAGACGACATCCAGCTCCATTTCTCTTTTAAACCCGATAACTTAGAGAGTCTCAGCATCCTTCATGAGTGTCTGGCCGCCATTGAGCAATGGATGGCGAGCAATTTCCTACAACTAAATGCTGCCAAGACAGATGTGCTGATCATCGCTAGTGACAGCTTTGCCTCCAGAGTGGCGAGCCACATGGGGTCCCTTAAGGGAAATATCCGCCCCTCTCTGAGAAATTTAGGTGTTTTCTTTGAGCAATCTATGCATTTGGATAAACATGTAAATTCCCTAACCCGCTCCTGCTTCTACCACCTCAGAAATATTGTCAAATTACGGTCCATTGTATCACCTGCTGAACTGGAAATAGCTGTACATGCTTTCATTTCCTCAAGACTCGATTATATATATATAAATAAAGGTTTACTTACTTACTTACTGACTTTCTCCCCATTTACACCCCCCCATGGGTACATCTACCCAGCTGAAGATTCTGCACCATCCCCCCCCCCCCCCCCCCCCCCCCCACATGGGTACATTGTTTTTGTCCCACTGATGATGTCACAATGTCTATGACAGCATCAGTGATGTCATCAGTGGTCGTGTTTCCATTACCCTCAGAAATGCGCAAAATCTAAATATCGCAATAGAAATTGGGTAATGGAAACATGTAAATTTCGAAAAACCTCCCAAATATCGCAAAAAGTTTTTGCGCTCTCATGAGGTGGTTTTTCAGACGTGTTGATATAGCAGTTTATCGCAAAAGTGTAATGGAAACACATTTTCCGCATTTGCACGTCATGTGACCCACCTTCTCCTTTGGAAAAGGAGCGGAAAATAAGTTCGGTAAGTAAGGTTCGATAAGCTGTGGCAAAACCTCCGCAGCAAGTGGAAAACTTTGAAGCAACGCTACCTAGCAGAAAGACGAGTGTTGTGCAAAAGCGGAGCCGGGCTAAATAGATCATGTTTAATGGCAGAAATCGGTGGTGACAGCAGGCTGCGCGTGTGCGCGCATTTGAGCGGCGAGATGAGGGGATGAAAAGCACACACCGGTGGGGTGCTGTTGACTGAAGTGAATACAGTGACTATGAGTAATACATTACACACGTTTCAGGTGCAATGTTATAATTATAATAGGCTACACGACATTCTGATTATTGCACCATATCAGCCGTTCCCCTCCATCTCTAAATCGGACCAATTGTATTAGGCTACCTTTTTTCCTCTGCCTGTCGCGCTCACTGCATTCACCGCAGCCAGCAACATTGCCACTCATTTTCTTTTGAATTGATAATCAGGCTCGTTTATATGCGTTGTAACTTCATGTTGTGATTTGACCATTGGTTGGATTTGAGCATGCGGTTACCAGGGCCGTAACCAGGGTTCCGAAATAGGGGAGGTCCAGCAAGGGGAGGTGGATTCGGCGGCGCCCGTTTTTCCCCCCCTTTTTTAGCCATATTTAGAGTAATATATCATTTTAAATCAACATTAGGATTATACTGTTGTGATGTCATTATTCAGTATATTCTCTTTCATGTCACCACCTGCTCAGCTCTCCTGTCAACATAATTGTAACTAACAAACACAAACTGTTTTAGCCAAATTCATATAAAAATGACACCTACAAACACAGGTACACAACCCAAGCCGTACACAACACACAAAGTCATCATCGATAATAAAAAAAACATACAGAGGGACATTTATTTATTCCTGATAGGAACGATTGAAAAATAAAATAAAATATATTATGTTGTTTTTAACTTTACACCACCTCTTTCTGTTACTTATTGGGTCATGAAACTGAAACCATGCATATAGCCACCTGCATACCTGACTTCGGGAGCTTGGCAATTGGCATCATGCATGATTAGCCAGTAGCATCCCAACGTGTCACACAGGTAACATTACTTAAGAGACAGACTAGACACTTACTTTCTTGGTTGTTCACTCGCTCACTGTCTCGCAGCTCGCTCACCTTCAATTATCTCGCCAGGCAGACAGACAGTCATCACTCACCACCATGCTGCTGCTCTCTCGGAATCAAGTTACCGCGGACGCTGCATCAGATGACTTCCTGCCTGACCTGCCTTTCGTTTCAAAATAAAAGCGATCCCGTGTTTTTCATGCTTTTCCATGCAGATTGTTTTATTTTTTTCTCTGAAATATTAGGGGAGGTCCGGACCTCCCCGTCCTCATAGCTAGTTACGGCCATGGCGGTTACATGCCGCCATTCCGACGTGCTGCCACTCCGACGTTCCGCCACTCAGAAATATTGCCACTCAGAAATCCCGCCACTCCGATATCCATAAGCTCTGCCACTCCGAACTTGATTTGACTTCCAGTTCACGTTCAGGCAGCTGAACCTCCCCAGCGAGCACAAAACGTTTTTTCAACGTTGATTTTTAGTTGAAATCTGGGTGATATTGGGTTTGAACGTCTTAAGACCTAATTTCACCCTCTTTTCAACCGGCTAAAATGCGGTTACAACTAGGGATGCACCGATCGATCGGCACGTGACCGGAAATGGCCGATTTTCACGTGAACGGCCTCGATCGGTGATCTGCCTCGATCGGTGATCTGCGCCGGTCACTCTAAATAGCCGATTCTGTGAGCCGATTTTCACATGACGTGCGCGCACCCCAAAGCACCGCGACAGGCACCCAGCCACCACACCACACACGCCAGCATACCTTCCTCGTTGTGGATTTTTTTCACCGTCAGTGAAGTAGACAAATCTCGCAGTTTGTCACACATGCAAGTCGAAAATAAGCCGTGGAGACAGAGATGCGGCCGAGTCCCGCTCGGCTGGAGTCAAGTCTGAGCGGCTCGCTTCACCTCACTGGCCCCCCTCTCTCTGCTCTCTCTACCCGGGAAGCAGTGCTGCTGCACCCGGCCACAGTGCACAGCCGACTTGGCGAGGTGAACGCGAGCATTGTGTCCACCATTCCCCGACCTGCCTTTTCCATTCCACATCAGCGCTGGTGCCTCAGCCTGTCAGTCATGTTGTAACGTAGATACAGGAGAGACTATTTGTTTCGTATTGCAAATAGAACGACGGACATAATAATAAAAATGCATCGGACTCACAAGTGTGCAAGGATTTCTGTGCGTGACGATATTTTTTCGGATGGCAGATAAAAATACGCATACCAAACTTCGGACTGTGTGTAAACTCCGCCTGATATTCAGACTGAAGATCGTTACTGTAACTCATAAACTCATTTCCCCTCTACTCAAGAGGACTGGTCTGGAGCCAGGCTATAAACTCCTTGTCCATGGATCATTTTGATGTTCTGTTGCACCTGTTTTCTTTTGGAAAAGTAAATGCATGATAGCTGTGGGATATAGGCTATTGGATTTAATTTAATTTTTGTATTCATTGTATTTGCACAAAAAAGCTCTGTCCAGTAGCCTAACCTGGAACACTTTTATTTTGAGATGTGTTTGAGTGAGATGGTCCTACTTCATGCAAATGATAAGATAAGATAAGATTATTTGGATCCCCATTAGATGTAAGAATTGTTCTATGAATCTTAATTTTCAACCAAAGTTACAAAAACGTTTGTGTAAGCTGTCAATTGTTGTTTTTAGAAAAAAAAATCGGAATCGGCAAAAATCGGTATCGGCAAGTCAGACTATTCAAAAATCGGAAATCGGAATCGGCCAAGAAAATGGCAATCGGTGCATCCCTAGTTACAACGTCAACGTGTCAAAAAACACAATTTGGTTAATCATATTGTTAAAATGTTTGTTGTAGCTTGAAATAGCTATTGATAGTGTGTGAATTGGCATTTGTCCAATTTATTGTGTAACTGAGAGTTGAAATCTGGTCTACACGAAAACTACATTTCAACGCATTTTATGGCACATGAAATATCATAAATATGGGACTATATAGGCTATGTGGTGCAAGCAAAAAGCTTCCAGGACACATATGGTTAATAGTTTAGCGCAATACTATAAAAATAATGAATTTAGTTCCTGCAGCAACGCGCATGCACAAGTAGCCTACTAGTCGCTAGCTAGCTGTGACTGACTAGACCAAAGCAAGTCTGCACCGGTCTGCACCAAGTGCGGAACGAGGTGGTCTGGGCACGCTATGTTATTGTAACAGACTGTATAGGACGAGGTGTGTACCCCCTGAGTTTCTGGTGTTAAATGAAGTTAACCTCTGAAGCCTACAGCCTACAGACTATAGATGCACACACACACAACATAATTTTAGTCTGTTACATATTATTATAGTCTTGTACACATCACATAAAATAACCTGTCCTCCCGATCGTTGAGCCTACAATCCTGTAGTCTACAAGTTGTGTGCGAGATAGACTATATATGTGCCCGGCTCCCCAGATAATTAAAGTAAAAGTTTAGCTCATTCCGTTGGGTGCTTGGTTTGAACCTGGGAGAACGTGGTTCGAATCCCGTGACTGGTGCTGATTTCTTAATTTAAGATCTTTGTGAAATATGGTCTAAATGTGAGCATAAACGTCGGTGAAAAAACTTTCACTCTTGAACCTTTCTTGCACGTGTTTTCAACGTTTACCCTAAACGTTTTTTAAACGTCTTTTCAACCTAAAAATGCTCGCTGGGTCGTTCAGACAGGCACCTCTCTCAGATGCTGCTAAATGGGTTGCCTCGAATCCTCGAAATGATTGTGGAGCCCAACAAAATTTAAATAAAGACGTGTTGTTCAAAGATGTTGTTGGTGCTCCCTCTAACTCCACAATGTGCAAGATAGTAATATGCTATGTGTCTCTGTGCACAACGCACACACCCTGCTGAGAGCAGCGCACACACATGCTGACATGCCCGCGGGAACATAGCCTAATTCTGTTGTCCCTCCATGCGCCCTGCAGCTGTGTAAAATGTCATACGAAATAATTATAAATTCCAATAGGATAAGCTTGCCTGATTCACTGAAAACAATTAAACAATAACGAAAAAAAGAATATCCTAACGAAAATAGAAGTCTAATCAAGTAAATAGCCTTCAGAAAGCATCAGTAAAAGCCCAGTTCTAATAGGCTACTGCTGCGCTGCTGAGACGCACAGTGTGCGACTGAAATGTCTGCACTTTTGTGCCATATTCCACAATATCCGAACTTCGGAATAAAGGTAAAGGTAAAAAGGTAAAGTCCCACTGATTGTCACACAATGTGTGAAGTTTGTTCTCCGCATTTGGCCCATCCCCTGGGGGAGCGGTGAGCGGCAGCATGCACCGCGCTCGGGAATCATATGGTGATCTAACCCCCCAATTCCAACCCTTTGATGCTGAGTGCCAAGCAGGGAGGCAAATGGGTCCCATTTTTATAGTCTTTGGTATGACTCGGCCGGGGATCGAACTCACGACCTCCCAGTCTCAGGGTGGACACTCAGACCACAAGGCCACTGAGCTGGCGGATCCTTTAGAAAAAAGAGGAAGGGCCGACATTTTGAATAATGAAGGCAGGAATTTTCGTAATGGTGGGACCTATGAAAAAAAGGTGAAGGACCGCCAGTCCGAATAATGCAAGTTAACGTTCGGAGTGGCAGGGTTTCGGAAAGGCAGACAGTTACAGAGCATGCAGGGGACGGGATATGGGGCAGATCCCCGTGCGTAATCACTGTGGCAGCTGCTGGTAACGGGGAATTGCGTTCAGGTGTGTGCGCCGTCAGACCAAACTCAACTTCAATGGAAACGCCTATAAGTCGCAATTGTACATTGTCGAAGTTGTAGAAATATCGCAATTATTTTGCGAAAAACTGTAATGGAAACACAGCTAGTGAAATCATTATTGACCAAAATCCATCTTATGACATCACTGATGATGTCATGTGCATGACACATACATACATACAGACACTCCTGGGATATGGCACAATATGACAGACAGACACTTGCCAGACATACTGACAAACAGAGAAACAGCCACACGGACACTGCTGGAATTATAATAATAGAAGATAAATGGGAGCTCTGTGTCTCTGTCTGTCCCACTGATGACATCATCAGTGATGTCATAAACCACTGATGACATCAGTCCCACTGATGACATCATCAGTGATGTCATAAACCACTGTGTACTTCACCTCCTAAACTTCAAGATAAAATCACAGCCTTGTGAAGTCAGGATTTATTTACAAAGGACACTATATAGACGAATATTTATTTATTTATTTATTTAGTCTTTGTCTTTGTCCTGTGTCAAATGTCCTTGTTAGCTTTTATCATATTTAGTCAACCCCTGTTTTTATTAAGTCAAAGTTTTAGTCAACTAAAAGTCTGAGTAGTCATGGGGGAAAAAAGTAATCAACGAGCATTTCATCGTATTTTTTGTTAACAAAATGAACACTAGGTTTGTCAGATACCAGCAGCAGGCCGGCTCCAGCAGAACTGTCCAAACTCACCGAAACAACTAAAGGGGCGTTCACACCGAGATATTTATTTTTCGCTCTGTCGCTCAAGTCAACCCTTTGGAATCGCTCTGTCGCTCTGTTTAAATCGCTCGTCAAAAGGCACTTCTCAATACTAGTTTTTTTTTCGCTTGTATGACGTCATCGGAGCGATTGCGTGCCGGCCTGGGATTCCCGGGGAAATCACTTGTCGCGGGAGATCCCAAGTGACTGACAGCTCGAGCGCTTTCTTCTCTGCTGTCCAACATGTCTGACGACAATGACATTATCGTTGTTGGCGGCTTGTATCTGCTGTGGAAGTCCCACAAGCGCCGTATGGTCAAGCGTCGACGCTTCTGGGTCCACAACATCCTCCAGATGCGGGACCACCTGGGTGAATACCACCGGCTGATCCAGGAGCTCCGTCTGGATGCAGACCGCTTTCAGCGGTATATGCGGCTGACAACGGCCCAGTTCGATGGCCTGTTGGCGAGGATCGGAGGCAGGATTGCCCGGGTGGATACCAACTACAGGCGTTCCATTCCACCTGCGGAGCGCCTGGCTATTTGTCTCCGGTGAGTGGCTCTTTCATTGTCCTTTATAACAATGACATTACTGAAATAGAGTCTCAGTCATTGGTCTCAGTTGAGATAGGCCTACTCTAGGGACCAAAAATTAACCTATAGCCTACATTAGCCTCCTTTCTGCCAGATGGTGAGTTCAGCATTGCATGTTGTTAACATCAAGGTTACTGCACAATAGAAAGTAATAACAGCTGAGAATAAACTGTCTTTGTTGTTGGTGTAGTAAGTGCCAAGCAGTTTCTCAAACATGTACAGTACAGGGATTGAGTTGCAAATGTAGAAATATTTTAACTTTTTTTAATTAAGGCATATTAGCCATATAAACTTAAATGTATGACATTAATTGCAGATCTGCAAGCTCATAACACAATGTGTTGTGTAGCCTAGATCTGCTATTTTTACATTGTTATAACAAATTGAAAGGGGGTACTTGAGGGAGTTCTAGACTCTAGAGGGTACCCACCAGGCATGAATACTTTCATCCGAAAGCTGTTGTTTGTTATCATTATTTCTCACATTTTCATGTATATCTCCCTATGTTATGTATTTGTCATTATTTATTTGTTGGTAGGTAAGCTACTTGTAAATTCTCAATTTGGCCATTTTGCATCTCTATCTACACCCCCCCCCCCCCCCCCCCCTTCAGATATCTAGCCACCGGGGACTCCTACAGGACCATAGCCAGCAGCTTCCGTGTTGGGGTGTCCACAGTGTCCATGATTGTCCATGACGTTGCCAGTGCAATTTGGGACAGCCTCGTGGGAGAGTTCATGGCTGTGCCCACCACACAGGAGTGGAGGACCATCGCGATGGAGTTTGAGGAGCGGTGGAACTTCCCTCTTTGCTGTGGCGCTATAGATGGCAAACATGTGGTCATCAAAGCCCCCGATGACACAGGATCCCAGTTCTTCAACTACAAGGGAATGTTTTCCATCGTTCTATTGGCAGTTGTGGATGCGCGGTATCGCTTCCGGGTGATTGATGTCGGGGGCTTTGGTAGATCCAATGATGCTGGGGTTCTGGCCAACTCCCTTTTTGGTCGTGCACTCTCGGCTGGCACGCTCCAACTGCCCGCTGACCAGCCACTGCCAGGAGCTGACCACAGGGGACCCCAGCCTCATGTGTTCATCGCAGACGAGGCCTTTCCACTGCAGAGACACCTGATGAGGCCATTCTCCAGGGACAGCCTGACCACAGCTGAGCGCCGGATCTACAACTACCGTTTGTCCCGTGCTCGGCTTGTTGTGGAGAACGCGTTTGGCATCCTCTCCTCCCAGTGGAGGATGTACAGGCGTGTCATCGAGGTCCGTCCAGAGGTGGCTGAGATCTGTGTGAAGGCTACCTGTGTCCTCCATAATTTCATCCAGAGCACGGCCCCAACCCAGGCTGGAGGCATCACGCTTGGAGAGGTGGACCCCCTGCCAGATCTGAGAAGAGTTGGTGCCAACAACGCTGGAACGGATGCCCTCGGGGTCAGGGAGGCCTTCACAGCCTTCTTCTCCGCAGAAGGAAGAGTCCCCTGGCAACATACTGCATAGCACGAATGTGCATCCCCCTAAACGGCTCTTTTAAGAGCCACCCACACAAACCTAAGAGTTGAATTCCCACAAAATTGTGTGCAGTGAAAATGTATTAAAGGCATATAAAATGTATACTTTTTTAAGCAAGTAAAATTATTTTGAACCAGTTTTTACGGTTACACTACATTGCCATTTTTTTGCCTTCATCCCCCAGATATTCTCTCAAAAATGGTGAAAACCAGACATTTTAGACTAGGTTCTAAAAGGAAAGAATGGATGCAAGTAATTTGTGCATTTATTTTCAATTTTGAACCCTTAAAATGAGCGTATAAAATAATCAAGTGCTTTTAACACAAAGTGCTTTATACAAAAAAAAAACACAATATTAAATATACTGTTCATAGACTAGTATGTAACCTGAGTTTCGACTGCTGACTTCCTGCAGCACAACATTACCAAAATAAATAGGGATGCACTGATATGAAAATGTTGGCCGAAACCGATAACAGATATTAACATGGCTGTTATGGCCATTTTACCAATGTCGATGTGATCTGTAACAATAATCACATTTTATACATACTGAAAAACATGTTAACACTGAATTTGGAGAAGAAAAAAATACATTGTTAAAGCTCATAAATCAGATTCACAGAATCTTCCTGAAATCCCTGCATCGTCTCCTGCAGAGAGTCCCACCTAATCTTACATATATTGGTAAGCTTTTAATTTATGATATGCAAATGTATATAATTCTAATTTAAATTCTTCCAAATTTTCAGGCGGTACTTTCTGCAGGAGAGGTTCAAGGGATTGAAGGAAGATCTGAATTTCAGATAGTGGCTGTGGAGGTGGAGAGGGTGCTGCACTGGCCCGCTTATTCAGCAGCTCCGTCAGTAGCTGCTGAATCGCGACCTCTGTGTCATCAATGGCCACCTTGTTCTTCTTCCTACCTGTATGAATTGAAAATGCCATATTTTAGTTAAATTACAGTAATATACTCTATAAACATGGTTGCAATCTCATGCAGGGTAAAAAAAGAAAGCTAAGAGAGACCAGAGCAGACTAGTATCACTCTTTAAGAGCTCTATTTAGGGATAAAGAAGGGGAATGCCTCCTAAAGCAGTGTTTCTCAAATGGGGGTACAGCTCTGTCATATTATCTACTTTTATGAAGCTTTTACATTTTCAGTTTGTTGACATTGTCAGAAAGGTGATAATTATACTTTGTTTATTATTGAGGTTGTAGTGGGTGGTGTTGGTGTAATGGAGTGCAATATATTGAAAAGCAACATTAATTAATGATTGTCTTTCAGTTTCTTTGGCAAATGACCATGGTATAAGCAGGTTAATCAACGAGTAGGTGTGCGTTAAACAGTTTTGAGGCACTTCAGAGGGTGGTTCTTTGCTTCCACGTCGTGTCTCACAATCATTTAAAGCACACCTATTTGTTGATTAACCCTTACATATGTGCCTGTGTGCACGCACACAGTAAATGTGCATACCGGGAGGGTGGAGTGGCCTGTCTGTTGGTAGACTTTCCTCTGTGTGCTTCTGCTTCTGCAGTCTCTTTCTCCCTGTATGTAAAATAAACACCACATTTGATTTTGGAACATATATATGCATCATCCAAGCTTGAACCCCCTCCTGCTTCTGTGAAATCACTGGTGAGGAAATATTTTGCGTTCCTGGTGAGCGTCCCGCTGCTGCAGCTTGGTTGGCTGGCTCGCTGTATTTCCGTGTTCAATTGGTCCATTCAAAATGGTCCCTCCTTCCCTCGCTGTCGTAGGTATCCCAGCAAGGCGATGAGCGAGCTGCAGCAGCGACGGAAGGAGGGACCATTTTGAATGGACCAATTGAACACGGAAATACAGCAAGCCAGCCAACCAAGCTGCAGCAGCGGCCAGCGGGGCGAGTGGCGAGCTGATCGCCCACAAGAAATGTAGGTGTGAACCGTTACGTCGACAATGTTCGCGTTGTCGACAAGAAGACCACAGTTTGTAAGCTATGCTATATGCGTGTAGAAGTGCACAGTGCTGTTGCCCAAGAGAGCCACTAGATGGCAGGCACCCTCTGTGACTTCACATTTTGTTTCCACTGGATTGGTAAAGCAAGTTATTGTTACATTTACATTGTAAAATTGTACACAACACATATACATGCTAGCGGTGTCAAAATGTCCGCGATGCGGACGTGTGAATCAAATCGAATCGTTGACAGATTAATCGTAATGTAATCGAATCGTGAGGCCAGTGAAGATTCACAGCCCTACTACATGCACACGAAAAATATGCACGTACTCACCAGGAGGATTGGGTGTGGAGGGTCTCACTGCAGGACTCGGGGTGCTTCGTCCACTGTTGTCACTGCAGGTATCTATATCGCTGTGTGAAATTGGGTTCAGAAAATATTCAGATCCCTTCACTTTTTTTCATATTTTGTTATGTCGCAGCCTTTTGCTAAATGTATTAAAAATTGATGCATTGAAGGTTCCCAAGAGCACAGTGGCCTCCGTAATTCTTGAACGTAATTCTTAAAAGTTTGAAACAACCAGGACCATTCCTAGAGCTGGCCACCCGGTCCAACTGAGTATTTTTTGTAACATGATTCTACAACAAAAGGCTGCAACATAACAAAAAGTGAATGGGGTCTGGACATTTTCTGAACCCATTGTACATACATACATACATGGTGACACACGTACACACATTTATAAATGCATACAAAATGATGCAGGTACATACCTTGGTGGAGGGGTGGGGTGAGGCGGGTAAAGGTCCTCCTGATAAACACCAGCGAGGGAGCCGTAGTACTGGCTCCCACTGTCAGCCATGCTGTTTGAAATGAAGACAGTACTTATGTGACACAAAAGCCATATAAAAACATTAAGTATCTACACATATCTACATGTATGCACAAACACAAAGTATGCATGTACTTTGAAGGTGGAAGCATGGTTGGGGGAAGCATTTCTCCATGGATCAGGGAGAGAGAGCCAGAGAAAAGGCTACCAATTTCCGTCAGGGTGGGGGTGGCGACCATGGTGTGCAGGGCACCAGCGGGAGCGGCGCCCGCACTTCTTCTGTCTGCCACACTGTAGGGAAAAAAACAGTGCTTTGTGAAACTACAACTAGACATATCTATCTATGTATCTATCTGACTATTAAAAAAAACAGCAGATATGCAATTAACATATGCAAATTACAAATTTTCACAGCCAAATCTGTATACAAACACCAGTTGTTATTGTTTTTTAAGGATACGAGCTATCCGCAGAGGTGTGGTTTTATTTGGTCGTTGAGTTTGAATATCAAGTGTTTCTCCAGAAACACTGCCTCAACTTTTAAGGATACAAGTCTTTAATTTTAATCATGTAATTATTTCTTTTGGATAAGGCATAATAAACAAATGATAAATGTAAGTATCTGCCTTCTGAGATTTATGATTCAGTCTCCAAAATATATATATACTGACAAAATGGAAAATCCTCTGCTATATTTAGGAATGTTACCAATCCTGAACAATTGGGCTGAATCCACAATGACACTTGTGTCGCCCCCAGATATACACACACATGCAGATATACACATACACATGCAGATATACACATACACATGCAGATATACACACATGCAGATATACACACACATGCAGATACACACACATGCAGATATACACACACACATGCAGATACACACACATGCAGATATACACACACATGCAGATATACACATACACATGCAGATATACACACACATGCAGATATACACACACATGCAGATATACACACACACATGCAGATATACACACACATGCAGATATACACACACACATGCAGATATACACACGCAGATATACATACATAGACACAAATTATGCATTTATGTACCTTGGGGTTGGAGACAGGCTGTGAAATGAGGCGGCAGGAGCAGCACTGACATCCTCATCACTCTCTGAAAAGAACAAAAAAACATCATATCTATGCCCCAAATAAATCGATGATTGTGAGTATTTTTATCTTTGGTGTTTTAATATATTCTCATCCAAATACTTTAATTACTCTTTATAGTGCTATAATTAATTGAAGTATTGGAGTTCATCTTCCACCATGGAAAGAGAGGTAGTTGTATTGTTTGTTCATTGTTGTTGTTGCTGAAATATTGATTGCTCTGCTTGCAATGAAAATCGTGCTTTGGATGAGACCACATAATAATATTGAACAACCACTGCCCAACCAACCTGCTATGTCAGTGTCTGTTGTCGCTGCCTCTGAACTCCTGTCATATGCGGGCCTGTGTTCCTCAACCCCCAGCTCCATGTTCCCCGACGTCGTTCGGGGAACGTAAAGGGGCTTGAGGAAAGATAGGACCGCGAAATGTCTCCATGGCTTTGTCCTCTGACCAGACCCACTCCTCCCCTCCTCCTTGTATTCTTTTACCCGCCTCCTGTAGGTGTCCTTAAGGTTTTTCCACCTAGTTTGTAAGTTCTTCACTGTCAAGAAACAAGCAGCACACAGCTCTAACGTTAGACAGGATGAAAACGCAAACAACACAACTGCGTTTTCCCCCGATCCCAAGAATGAATAAATACTCGCCCAGCTAGCAGGCTACAGTTAGCTAACATTAGCAGGCGCTAGCTAACATTAGCAGGCGCTAACTACTTCCAATTGAAGAAACAAATTACTTTTTTTAACTTACCATCAACCCCCATCTGTCCGCTGATTTCCCGCCATGCAATGTCCTGTTTGTGTGTTTTTTTATAGTCATTGATTGAGTGGTCCCACAGAATTCTGTGAGACGAGACGAGCACAATCAGCTTATCGATATCAACTGTTGTCATGTTGTGCGTCTCTAGAAGGTGTGCACCGGTGTTTACTGCACCCACTTCCGGCCCAATGAGCGTTGAGCGGCAAGCGACTGTGTGGCAGTGAATTTCGCTCGAGTTGGAATATTTCATCTCGGGCGACGAGCGTATTTTCGCTCTGTCGCTCTGTCTCTGCCGCTCGGACGCCCAGCGATTATTCTCCCAGGCGAATATACGCTCAATCGCTCGTTTGCATTGACTTTGTATGTAAACTCGACGCCAGCGACCAACTTTAATAGGTCGGTGTGAACGCCCCTTAAGCCACTTCTTAACATGCAGTGGAATCCGTATTATAACCTGCACCTAGCCGGTTGGCCTGCATGTTAAACAACAATTAGCCGGCCTATGCGCACTCCCGCGACTCCGTATCTTATCTACCTCGACCACCGGTATAAGATCCGCTTCCACGCAATCATGGCTCATGTTTAACAGTGGCAGGTCATTATCCGCATATCCGTAGTGGGCAAGTGTGGCTCTTCGTGACTCACTTCACGTTCACTAGTTTATTAATTAATGAATCGTTCGGGCAATCGCTTATATCAACGAGCAAACTCACGGTTTCCTCAAGTGCTGCTGATAAAAATCGCAAGTTTGCTTTGCACATGCACAAAGCTCACAACACGCAACAAGGGATTTCGTTCTCAGATGTAGGCTACAGGTAACACAATATTCTTACCTTTTGCCCTTCAGTTTAAAGTAAAGCAAATATTCTCATGTTGTGAAGTAGGCTATAAGTCCGTTCTGAAAGCGAGTTGGATGCCCGCCTGTCAACCAGCTGCAGTCCCTCGTCATCGTGTCAATATAGACCGCTTCAGAAAATATATAGGCTATAAAGTTTGACTGACTGCACGTCTCATCTCTGGCTTGTTGCAGGTAGGCAACTTCTTAATTTAGATTATCTTTCAAGTTATTTAATTTCACGTTCTTCGATGCAAAGAGACATTTAATGTAGGCCCGCCAGTGTTCTTTAGGCTTAACTCATTCTCTGCCAGGGTCATTTCGGTCTGTGTGCTCCCAGTGCCAGGATTTTGAGCATATTTCCTGATCTTCCAGGACCCACAGAATATTCTGTGCTAGGAATAAAATTACACAACATATCTCACAATAAAGCAGAGACTCTCTTCTTACCCCTTGTAAAAAACTGAAACTCGACCATGTTTCCTTGTTTAGTTACAAGCAGTGGAAGTTAGCTTGTTTTCACTAAAAATGCCCTCCTTGGAACAGAAATATGAGAAAAAGAGGTTTTTAGTGAAGGACACCGTTTCAAGCAGAACTCTCTTTTGAGCCTTTTATTTTTTGCCTCAGTGACACATCAGACACATTATACAGTATTTGTTTTCCCAAATAAATAAATAAAAAATAAAAAATAAGAGAATGTATTTGAGGGAGCTGTGTCGGTCCATCCCGCCCAGTGAGTGGCTACAGAGAGAGAGAGAGAGAGAGAGTCTGGCCCCTGGGGTTTCTTGACAGATGAGGCTTGGCCGCAGTATTTATCAAAGTATGATAAATATGTGCACAAAATCAAATAAATAATTTACTTTTACAGTTGCCATGTGGATTTTTAGCTTAGCTTGATAAAAGCATAAACAAATGGAACGAACCCTTATGTGCTAACACTCACACACTCTCTCTCTCTCACACACACACACACACACACACACACACACAGGAATAACGAGTGCTGTAACGTTACCTGCTGTCACGTTACCTCTCATAACTAACGTTAGCACAGAAGATCACACAATAGCTACGTTAGTGCTGTAAACTTTGAAATGTTTATGTGACACATGTTTCGCCTTGGTTGCTGGGGACGGGTGTGTGACGCGGTTTGACGCGTTTGACGTATCCATGTGATTCCCCCTCCCTTGAGTGTGACAGAGCTCTCCCTTGAGAGGGAGAGCTGGCAAGAGGAAACGTGAAGCGAGTCATGCCGGCGGCATAAGTTATAAACAATGCGTGACAATTATACTCGAATGTTGTGTGTGTGATCATTTAATCTCAAACGCGATACAAAAAATAGGCTACTTTTTACCATCGTCATCGCTCTCTCCAAGTGGCACCCATTTCTCCTCCTCCGATTCATCTGTGTCAGACGGATCAGAACGCTGTGAAGGGGAGCCTTCGTCGCCATGGCGCTCCGTCGTGGAGCAACAACAAAAACGCTGGCGTCTTCCTCGCCATCGTCGCCATATCCGAGAACTCTGGGTCGGACTCTGTTTTTTCGACCACAGGCTCCACCCATAAATACTAAACTAGCGGGTTCCTTTTATCAGTTTGACCTGAAACAATGTCACAGGCTGGGAAAGTGTCTGATGTAATGTAAACAGCCAAAACATGAAAGTACGTCCGAGTACGTCTTTGGCACAGAACGCCATTGTTAAAAGTACGTCCGGGTACGTCTTTGGCAGAGAATGAGTTAATTAAACGGGAATATATGACAAACTCAGATCACAAAGTGTGTGACGAGTTCATTCACTATAATAAAATACATTTGTTGGATAATAGCTTTTGTTTTTTGTGTTTTATTGTTTAATCTTAATGGGTCTGCAAACCCGAACCGAATTAATTAATTAAATAAGGAGCGGTGTGCGTGCAGCTCCTCCCTTTGCGCAGACCGCACCGCAGTGAATAGTTAGAAAATTATTTGGAAATCAAAAAATGATTGAAAATTTAGATTTTGTTTGCTAAGAATTATACAATAATGTGTTATGTATTTATGAAATGATCAGCCTACATCTATCTTTTTTCAATAGGCTACATTTTGACTGGGCCAGTAATTATTCTATAAGGCCGGAATTCTGGAATGTTGCGGCTCAATTGGCTGGCCAGAAAAAATGCTAGTGGAATCCCTGGTTTGGTTACAAATTCGCTAAAGCTGTTTCCTAAAACATTTCTTTTTTTCGATAGGCCTACATGCTACCGCGATCACTGGATAGGCAATCTGTCAATCACCTGTCCTTTTCTATCATCTATTTGACTCCAAACGGGCGAGTTATATGACAAATGACCCACCTACAGTTGTTATGAAAGGGTGAAATTAGCTATATAGACCAAAACCATGTTTTGCCCCTCACTGGAAAGATAGTTAATCCTGTTACAAAGTGGAACATTTTAACATGGCGGGGAATGTCTACTGCCCCCGACGACTAGTGGCCATTCGAGGAACTACAGCTTTTCAATTCACTTCAGCATCAGAGGGAAGGGGGTGGGCTTGCCCACTGGGAAGGAGAATTTCTGCTCATGATAATTTTGGTGAACCTCCAGCTCCAACCCCCAAATAACGGAGGAATTGCACCGTGGATGAGTGGACTAATGACTTCTGAGGAACCAGGAGGAATCCCTGCTTCGTCAGGAGGTGGATAACCTGGCCACAACAGCCAACTGGAGAGAGCAGGGTTTGAACTCCCAGAAGCTAGAGTGGAGGCTGGAGGCGCTTCCCCAACAATCCAACCCCTATCTATGTTAAGTTATTTTTTATTTATATAAATACATGATTATTTTGCCAGTACCTTGGTCAGGGGCACTGACAGGAGTATTTACCCTAATAAATACAGCACATCTACATTACTAGTAATGTAGATGTGCTGTATTTGATCATGCTAAGTGACCGTTCGTTATTTAGAAGGGGGGTCACTGGAGGGATTGGGTGTGCTCTGCAATAAAAAGATGTGCCCCTTCCCTGATCAAAATATATTTTTCCTTGACCCTCCCAAAGCGATCTGAAAAATCTAATTGACCCTCCCCAAACAATATTGTGGCAAGCTTGCGTGGAAGAATGCAGACTGACACAGATATCTTACTTTTAACCAAACATTTGCAGAACTCCGGCCAGAGGTCATCGAACACACTAACAGTCTCAGTAGTGGTGGCTACATTGATAGTAAAACTAAACATATCCTGGCCACACAAACATTGCCATTTACCACATAATGCAATCAAAACATGAGCACAACATCACTAAACCATGTTTTTAACTGTACAGTAACAAGCTACCCACAAGAACATGAACTCCCATAATCCTTTGCGCTTAATAGAACAGAACTGTCACCAATCAGAGCAACCGCCTCCTCCGGTGCTACATAATGCTATTTTCGCTTGTGAAACCATCTTCAGTCTGTGTATATCAATATTTGTGTTTAAATAGCAGTCAATGACTGATGGAAAAAAGTTAGCCGGTTATATTATTGTGGCGGACTCTCCACTCTCTGTCCCCCCTCTCTCTCTCTCTCTCTCACTCCCTCAGCAGACAGGCACAACGCCACACATGTAAAATCTCCCAGCATCCATTGAGCTACATTTCGATAACAAATAGCATCCAAATTAGCCTAAATAGATAGAAAGGTAGATAGAAATAATGTTAACACAACATGCAATTGTAGAACATTTCAATATTGGGCAAAATAAAATCTCGAAATCAAAACACAACCCTATGTGAAACATATATGTCATCCTGGTGGAATAAATACCCCTTGCAGACTTAACGTAATTTAGGAGATGAGTGAGCCGTAACTCGGCTCTACCGTGACTTCCTAGACAACTTATCTGGCGCAATGATAGAGCCCATATATATTTTGTGATGCCATGTCTGTTTGTTTGCTCGACTTTTCGTGCTGGAAATCCATATTGTGGCACCTAGAGACCACATATAGCCAGGCTCCAACGCCGTTAAGGCACACACACCAAGAACAGTGGCGTGTCCAGACCTTTTTTACCAGGGTGGCACAAGTGGGGCACAGACTTATGAAGGGGTGGCCAGGAAGGGACCCTAGGCGCCGCTGGACTTTTAGCCAAAAAACACACGCACTCGCTCGCACTGTGCACACACACGGCACACGTCAGAATAGCGTTAATTTACCATGTTCGTCCCAACTAGACTACATATATCTACTTTAATTAGTAACATTACAGTGTCTTACGTTCCTGTGTTTAAAAAGCATAATTTAAGAGAAATAGACCCATCAATCACACAGAGTAGCACCATACAAATGTAATATAAAGGGCTAGACACTACTATGGCTCATTACTGCCTCTCAGGTTTAAGACTGGATTGTGCCTATACATGGAAGCTTGGTTTACTGACTGGGCAGAGAGCCAATCATATGGGGTGGCACCTGGGGTGGCCAATCAGATTCTAGGGGTGGCCCGTGCCACCCCAGGCCACTCCCTAGACACGCCACTGACCAAGAAGCAGCTTAATATTAAAATAGGAATCTTTATTATCGACAAAAAAATATATAGGCTATATGTTTTAATTAAAACAGCTCATAGCATCACAGCACAGGTTGGTTGACACTTGTTACATATCACCACGTCATGATAGCAGGCAGCAACAATAATTACGTGTAAGGGCTCCTGCAGGATGGTGGTCTTACACAGTAAGTTATACAATCAAATCAAACTAATGTATCACAATGAGTCGGCCACTCGTTACGAAAGACACCTCTGGGGCTCGCGCTCCCGAAAGAAAGCAGCAAATGCACACCAGCCTGTCGCAGCCTCGCTGGTATGAACGTATAGGTTACCCCAGCGGTGCGTACAAGACCCCAGCCCTCCGTCGAGGCAAACAGAGCCCAGCAGCCGTGGAATCACCAGAAAAGCGCCACTGATTGGCCAGATACTGTACACGCCTACTGTCTGGATAGGCCAAGCACAAAGATCGACAGATCAGACCGCCAAAGAGAAACAATGCACCGGGACATACCAAACAGTTTGGACAGGAGGGGTGTAAATGAAGCAACTCAATAGTTGTTGAAGTCTGAAAAGCAAACATTACACACAAACAAAAAGTTTATATATTTTTATCTAATCAAAATTGTATACCCCTCCCCTGGGCTCAAATTAAAGAGAGTGTACCCTCCCTCAAACTAAATTTAAAACAAGATTACCCTCCCCTATTTTCCTCGAGTGGCCCCTTCCCTAAATAACGAACGGTCCCTAAGGATAAGCAGTTATATAGTCACACAAACTACCCTGGCTTATGATCGGTCCAACTGTTTAACTGGCTGCAGGTGCTCATTGGTTTTTTAGTTGAAGCTTGGAGCCCTGAAAGCACATTCGTTTTTGACTGCTTGCTGTGTACATACTTATTGTTATTACCTCCACCACAGAGGTTATGTTTTCGGGCCCGTTTGTCTGTCTGTCTGTCTGTCTGTCTGCTAGCATCTTTTTTTTTTTTTTTTACAATATATTTATTGGTATTTTCATTTTCATTTCAGTTTACAGGTGAAGTACAGAGATTTTCACAAACTTTACCCCAAATCAAACCCCGCCAGTTACTTCCCTCCCACCCTCCCCTAGTGAAAAATAGGAAACGGGGGAAACAAAACAGAAAAACAAAACAGAAGGATGACAGTACATTCAATAAAACACAGACAATAACAATCAAGACATAAATAGTTAAGAAAACAACCGTTGCAGTATGCAGTATATAATAGCTGTTGTTACACCAATATTTTGTTTAACCAGCTGACAATTATATATTTTGTAGGTACCGCCTAAAGTCACTCCAACATTTAACAAAGAGACCAGTTTTTTTTTTAAGATTGAACATTATTTTTTCAGAGGCCATATATGCAACCCGTTCTCACTCCGAGCGCATAGCATATTGACGCTTTGTCCCGTCCCTTGTGCGTCGCTTGTTACTAACATGGTACCCTTGAGCGACACATGAAACGACTTGGGCTTTCCGACTAAACTCAATGCAAACCCATGGAAGTAATCTTTGACGCTTATGGCAACTGCTCCCCCATTAGCCTAACTGCTCTCCCATTAGCCTAACTGCTCCCCCGTTAGTCAAGTGCTCCCCCATTAGGGTCTGGAGGAACTAACCTCTCCCAGACCCTAACCCTAAACCTAACCTCTCCCACCCCCCATGCCTAAACCTAACCTCCCCCAGACCCTAACCCTAACCCTAACCTCTCCCACCCCCATGCCTAAACCTAACCTCCCCCAGACCCTAAACCTAACCTCTCCCACCCCCCACGCCTAAACCTAACCTCCCCCCAGACGCTAATGGGCGAGCAGTTGACTAATGGGCGAGCAGTTAGGCTGATGGGGGAGCAGTTGCCATAAGCGTCAAAGATGACTTCTATGGGTTTGCATTGAGTTTAGTCGGAAAGCCCAAGTCGTTTCATGGGTCGCTCAAGGGTACCATGTTAGTAACAAGTGGCGCATAAGGGACGGGACAAAGCGTCAATATGCTACGTGCTCGGAGTGAGAACGTGTTGATATATGAGGCAATTTCTTTGAGCCACATGGAAACAGGAGGCGGGTCCGCACTCTTCCATAGCAATGCATTTGTTTCCAGCTATCAAAGCTCATTTAATGAAACGTGTCTTTTTCCTCTTATCAATGGGAAGGACCGAAATGTCTCCCAGTAAGACCAATCTTGGTGAGCGATAGGGGTGTCAAAAATAATCGATTATACGATGCATCGCGATGCGGACGTGCACGATTCTGCATCGATTAACAAATATCAAAAATCGATTATTATTTTTTTTATTTTATTTTTTATTTATTTTTTATAATCAAATAAAATAGAATGTAAGTACATGCAGTTGTTTATTTTAATTATGGATCATAATACAATGCAATTCCAAATGCACTTTTATTTTAAAAGTAGCCACACAGTGAGAAAAAAGAAAGTGAGAAAAAATAAATCATGTATTGCGGAAAAAGTGATGCATCGATTTAAGATGCATCGCGATGCATCGTGATGCATCGTTTAATCGAATCGAATCGAATCGTTGACAGATGAATCGTAATCGAATCGAATCGGGAGGCCAGTGAAGATTCACAGCCCTAGTGAGCGAGGTAACTCAATTCCTGTAATCTCCTTCAGTGCATCAAAGATGGAACCCCAGTATTGTTCCAGTTTCATACATTCCAAAAACATATGAATAAGGCTTCCCGTATCTATCTTACATCTAGGACATAGTTCTGATATGGTGTCATTCATTTTGTGAAGTCTTTCCGGGGTAAAATAAATTCTATGGATGAGATTGAACTGCAAAAGCTTGTGGCGACTATTATAAGAGAAGTATTGAGCTCCCTCGCATAACGCCTCCCAGTCATAGTCTTCATAAGTGAAGTCAAGATCCTGTTCCCATTTAAACCTACATTTTAAAGTTTTATTTGTCATCAAGTCCAGCATTCTACTGTAAAGGCCTAAACATGGTCGTCCGTCAGAGCCTCGCCCCGCCCTCCCCGTGTGACGGCGGGTGGAGCGCCGTCCTACGGGGAGGGGCCGCCGTCGGCTGACGGGGGCTGCTCGAAAATGTGACTTCACGGCGACGATACGTGCGTGACGACAGCTGCAGGAGAGTTGTGATTGGCCGTTGCCTTGGCTCTTCGTCGTAAAGTCGCCTTTCAAAGCATGATGTTAGATTATAACGAACTAGTTGTGTGGCTTAGCCTTCCCAAATGTTGAGGGTCGTTTTTTAGAATTTAATACATAGAATTGGGAACGTTACATTCAATTTCATTCAGACTGCCTGGCACACAATCTCCGCCATTTTCACACGGAGCTTCCACAGGAGGGAGGGAGGGAGGGCGTAGTGGCGTCCGAGCATGTAGGGCTCGCTGGCGCCGCCAGACGGCGAGACGGCTCCAATTCGAGGCGGACGGACGACCATGTTTAGGCCTTAAGTTATGGACACAAACCCCCTGGGGTGTTTGATTCCTTTTAGGATCTCGTCAATTGGAAGAGGATCTAAACCTTGCTGTGAGCTGATGTAGTGTCTGACCTGTAGATACTTAAAGAAGTGTTCCCTGGGGAGGTTGAAGGCCTCTCTTAGCTGGTCAAAAGATCTGAGTACGCTGTTCTCATAAAGATCTCCAAATGTTTTGATCCCCTTGTTAAGCCACATCTTGGTGCGACCATCCCTCAATATAGGCAGCAAGGCCGGATTCACATGGAAGGGGGTGTCATTGTATAATGGTTTTACGCTATTTAGACGCGTTTGTATAGTCGACCATAATTAGGATGTATGATTTGTGAATGGGTTGTCTGTGCCATTCTTCAAAGTATGGTACGACCGAATGAAAGGTATGCCAGCCAACGGCACATCCGCTGCATGAAACTGCTCTATTTGTCTCCAAGCAGGGGGGCCATTCATCTTTAGTTGCCAGAGCCAGATAGCTCTGATCTGAGCAGCCCTGTAGAAAAGTTCAAAATTAGGAAGCTTCAATCCGCCGTGCTGGGGAGTGTTATATAGGGTTTTAATTTTAATTCTGGGTACCTTCCCCTTCCATAAGAATCCTGACATCATACTCTCCAATTTCTTAAAAAACTTATTCGGAATTGGGATGGGGAGAGTTTGGAATAAATGCAAGAATCGAGGGAATACATTCATCTTTATACTATTCACATGCCCTATTAAAGAGATAGGGAGTCCGGTCCACCTGTCAAGGTCCATCTTCACCTTCTTAACACATTCAGTGCCACAGCGCTTCAGTAAAATTGTCTGGAGCCTGTGCCAGATTCACTTCCATTCAGTTGAAAACAGCTATAGAATTTTTTCTATTATGGCTATATTAACGGGGCTGGACTTTAATGAAACATTGAACACTCCTGCTTCTTCCAAAGAAGAAATTTTGTTTCTAGACAGTTCCATTATTAAATTACAGCCTCTCAAAAAAGTGCACTTTCAAGGGTTTTCTGTCGTTTTTTTTTACTTTCCAAGATATGGCCCCTTTTATGAATACCTTTTGCACTCTAATTTCGAGCACATTCACTGACTCTGGCTGGTGTTTTCTGATGTGGTGGCGTGTGGTGTGGTTTCTGTGAAGCCTGTGTGCCACACACCCCTCTCCCCCCCCCCCCCCCCCCCCCTCCCCCCTCCCCCCTCTCCCCTCTCCACCTCTGAGCTGCGGGCTCCTCCCACACGCACAGAGTTTGTTTTCTCGTTTTTGCCCCGGACAGATCCCAGCGCCCATCAAGAAGGAAATGATGCGCGCTGGCAAACGCGACTGAACGAAAAGGCTTGGCCGTTCGGCTTCGGATGCTGGCTTTCTAGGAAATCGTGTGGAGATAGATAGAAGCATAAGAGCTCAGTTGTGAGCGCGGATGCAGCCGAGCCCACTGTCCGCTGTAGACAGAGCAATATATACGGCTCTGGCAGAAGGCATGCATCGGTTTCCACTTTCTCCGCTGTCTCCTGTACAAAGTAAAGGATCTGAGGTGGGTGGAGCAGCTCCTGTGACGATGTTTAAGGTGGCGCCGTGTGATCCCTTGAAGGGATTCATGCTCACTGGCTAGGTACGACCTTAAACAGCAGAATTATGGAATAATATGAATTATGATTTTAGGACGTCCACAGACGTCCTTGGCACTCCTCGTTACTTTTTTTTAGGACGTCCACAGATGTCCTTGGCACTGAATGTGTTAACTCATTCACCGCCAAAGACGTCTTTGACGTGTTATCAGAGATAGCCATCCACGCCAAAGACGTGTTTGACCTGTTTTTGTTTTTATTAGTGCAGCGCGTAGTTCAAACACTTCCCCAGCCTGTGACATGTTATCAGGTCCCTAGCCTCAAAGGCAAGCCGACAACACGCGATCAAACACATACCGCAGCTGTTGTTTTGAAATGAGCAGGAGGAAAAACAGAGAAACGCGCTTCCTTCTAGAGAGGAGAAACGCCATTGAAACGCCCCTCGGCGCGCTGCACTGCTCGCCTTGCTGCAGGGCGAACCTGGATTGAGTTGTTCGCAGTAGTCAAACCCGTGACGAACATGATCGATCCGGTTCCAGCGCCTGGTCCCAAAGCCAAGCCGGACCCGTTCCTGTGTCGCAGCCATGGATTGTATGTCGCAGCATTCGTCCCAGCCCGAACGAGAGGAGGAAAACGATGCAGCAGAGGCAGAGGAGGCTAGACGCTGATCTCAAACCAGTTTGGTGTTCCCCTCCTATGCTAATTTGCGGAGGTGCGATCCAGCAGCAGCTGTGGACAGAACTCTCTCTCTGTGTGTGTGTGTGTGTGTGTGTGTGTGTCTGTGTCTGTGTCTGTGTGTCTGTCTGTGTGTCTGTCTGTGTGTCTGTCTGTCTGTCTGTCTGTGTGTCTGTCTGCACACTCACTCACACTGAGTAAACTGTATTGTTGAATGTAAAAAAAGCACTTCATGTATATATATATATACCGTAAATTTCGGACTATAAGCCGCGGCTTTTCCCCTGTTTTTTGGCCCCTGTGGCTTATATAACGGTGCGGCTTATCTATGGATTTTTTCAGCAAACGGCCACTCGGGAACCTCCAAAATCTATGGATTTTACAGGTTACACAGCTTCATCTGCACATCATTTGGCGGAAATCAACCGGTTACTCCTACCGGTTCAAAGTTCATTACAGTAGCAGACAGGAACCACAACAACAGCAGCAGCAGCAAAGGGTCGTGCACTAACTCTCACTCACCATGGAGAAGAAACGCAGAAATGCACACGATGCAGCTTTCAAGTTGAAGGCAGTCAATCTCGCATTAAAAGACGGAAATCGAGCAGCAGCACGTAACCTTGGCATCAACGAGTCAATGGTGAGACGTTGGAAGGGGCAGCAGGAAGAACTGTCTCAATGCAAAAAGACAAAAAAGTCCTTCAGAGGTAATAAAAGCAGATGGCCCGAACTTGAAGATTCCCTTGAAGATTGGGTGTTGACACAGAGAGCAGGCGGCCGAGGTGTGTCCACCGTTCAGATCCGACTGAAGGCCAAAACAGTCGCCACCGAAATGAAAATTGAACATTTCAGAGGTGGGCCATCTTGGTGCTTCCGATTCATGAGACGAAAGGGACTGTCCATCAGGGCGAGGACGACTGTGTGCCAGCAACTCCCTCCCGACTACCAGGAGAAAATCACAAACTTCGGCGAATTCACACAAAGGAAGATCAAGGAATATTCCATCGAACCGGAGCAGATCATAAATATGGATGAAGTGCCTTTGACGTTCGACCTGCCACTCACTCGGACTGTTAACAAGAAAGGTGAATCGTCCATCACGTTGAGAACCACTGGGCACGAGAGAACGAATTTCACTTGTGTTCTCGGCTGCACAGCATCTGGAGTAAAGCTGCCGCCAATGGTGATTTTTAAGCGGATCACAATGCCGAAAGAAAAAATTCCCAGCGGGATATGCTTCAAAGTCAACAAGAAAGGATGGATGATGGAGAGTGTGATGAAGGAGTGGCTGACTGAGTGCTACGTCAAGCGCCCTGGAGGATTCTTTCGCCAAAAAAAAGCTCTGCTCGTTCTCGACAGCATGAGGGCCCATATAACAGATTCCGTGAAAGCAGCCATCAAGAGCACAAACTCAATTCCAGCTGTGATTCCTGGGGGCACAACGAAGCATCTGCAGCCACTTGACATCAGTGTCAATCGTGCGTTCAAAGTGGAAATACGCGTTCAGTGGGAGGCGTGGATGACGAGCGGCGATAAATCATTCACCAAAACTGGTCGCATGCGAAAAGCAACTTTCGCTCAAGTTTGCCAGTGGATCCTGACAGCGTGGAGGAGTGTGAAAACATCCACGATCACCAACGGGTTCCGAAAGGCTGGACTGCTGCGTGATGAAGAGGATGACGCCGCCACAGCTGAGGCCCTTCAGAGGCTGTTCGATTCCGACACCGACAGTGACGAAGAGGAGTTCGTTGGTTTTGAGAGTGACAACGAAGGAGAGAGGAGAGTGGTTGACGAAGCCACCCTGAACCTGTTCGTTTCCGACACTGAAGATGAGGACTTTGGTGGTTTCAGTACGCAGGAAGAAGAGGAAGACGAGGATTAGTGACTTGACTTCTCTGGTTACAGCCGTTTGCTGCACCTTCACCTAAAAGATGAAGACAAGGATTAATGACTTTTCTGGTAGGCTCAGTACTGTTGACTGTTTTATTATTGTTTTACAGTTATTTTGATTAACAGCCGTGACTGCACCTTATCCTTTTGAGGATTGTTTTATTATTGTTTTACAGTTATTTTGTTTACAGCCGTGTACTGCACCTTATCCTTTTGAGGATTGTTTTATTATTGTTTTACAGTTATTTTGTTTACAGCCGTGTACTGCACCTTCTCCTTTTGAGGATTGTTTTATTATTATTATTATTGTTTTATTTTTTATATTTATTTTGTTGAAATGTTAATAAATGGGAGCTTCCCCAAACAGCCATCTCTTTCCCGACAATCCCCTCTGTGCACGAACCCTTACATATGGTAATTAAACATTAAAACACAATAAAAAAAATAAAAAATAAAACATTAAAACACCCGCGGCTTATAGTCCGGTGCGGCTTATATATGTAACAAACCGGCAATTTTGCTGCTGCGGCTTATACTCCGGTGCGCCTTATAGTGCGGAAATTACGGTATATATATATATTTTTTTTTTTTGTCATTTGTGTCATAATGAATAATATTTACATGTCTGATGTCAATACAGTTCAAAATAAAAGAATTGAGAGCGAGTTCTGCCTGAGATTGTGTCTTTTACAAAAATTGCCTTTTCTGCTGTTTCTCTTCTCCGAGAGACCTTTTTGGTGAAAACAGGGTGTATATAAATGGCTATAAGTAGAGTACAGAACATGCTAAAAGCTCACTTTTTTTTCTCCTGGTGAACCCAGAGACGTACATCTTCATTTTGAGGTATTGCAAATCACTTTGGTGCTAATAGATAATTTACTGTGGGTCTTGAAAGATGACCAACAATTATGAAAATCTTTGGCCTGTGCTAAATATTGGCAGTCCTAAACTGGCCATGAATGAGTTAAACAATAAATCATAATTAAGTGAAAAGATGATATCTAACTGAGTAGGGATCTTTAGACCCAAGTAAGTAATATATTGAGCATCCCATTGGAAGGGGAAGTTGACTCGAGAGAATCGTTCAGCCAACGGGTTGAGAGGTAAAGCCACACTTTTTTGCAGGTTAACTTTATATCCTGATATTGCACTATATGTGGCGAGCAAATCTGTGAGGGCAGGCAGGGAGGAGTTTAGATTTGTTAGAAACAGGATTATATCATCCGCATACAGTGAGATGACGTGGTCCACACCCCCGACCCTGATCCCGGAGATGGAGGGGTGAGATCTTATTGCAATGGCCAAGGGCTCAATTACCAATGCAAAAAGTAACGGTGAGAGTGGGCACCCCTGCCCGGTGCCGCGTGAGAGGGCGAATAGGGGTGATATATCTAAATTTGTCTGAATCATGGCTGTGGGATGCAGGTATAGCAATTGGATCATTCTTAATAAATTGGTGCCAAAAGTTCATTCTACGTAGGACTGCAAAGAGAAAGTGCCATTCAACACGGTTGAAGGCTTTCTCCGCATCTAGTGAGATAGCCAAGATTGGGTCATTTATGGACTTAGCACAATGAACTAGGTTAAGAAATCTTCTAACGTTGTCATATGAGGATCGGTTTTGAATGAACCCGGTCTGGTCCATATTAACCAATGTGGGTATTTTTTTCTCAAGCCGGGTAGCTATAATTTTAGTAAGGATCTTATATTCACATGCCAAAAGTGAAATTGGTCTGTACGATCCACACAGCTTGGGGTCTTTCCCTGTTTTTAACAGAACTATGATGAGGGCTTGCTCCAAAGTTTGGGGTAATTTATTACTTTCGATTGCATGATTGAACATATCTAGAAGGGGGTCAATTAGTTTGCTTGCAAATGTTTTAAAGAAATCAATTGAAAGGCCATCTGGCCCAGGTGCTTTCCCTCCTGGCAACCTAGCTACGGCATCTAATACCTCTTGTTTGGATATTTTGTCTTCCATTCCAATCTGTGTTTCATCCGATATCTTTGGGATATCCATGCCATCTAAAAAACATCCCATATCATGAGACCTCCTACCCTGTGAAGAGTATAAGGATTTATAGAATTCTGTAAAGATTTGGTTGATGTGCCTGGGGTTGCGAACCACGTCACCCCCCCCAATGGTTCAATAGCAGAAATACATCTAGCGGCTTCCTAATATAGGCCTTCAGAGACTCCGAGATTATGGAAGGGGAGGCAGAGCCTATGGTTTGTGGTAAGAAAGAGATCAATCTAACCGTTGATTAATTTAATAAAGTCCTCGTCATTGACCAAGTGAGTAGGGAACCTCCATCGTTTAGGTTTATTGTATTGGTCCTGTTTGACCAGATGGAGAAGAAGAGGGGCATGATCCGAGTGTGTTTTAGCTAGGTATTCACAGGATGTAATGTGGTGCTCCCTCCCTGTATGAACAAAGAAAACATCAATCCGAGAGTAGCTGTCATGTACGTGTGAATAGAATGAGTATTCGCGAAGCAATTTATGCCTATCCCTCCATACGTCTACAAGGTTAAAATCTACTAGTTATTTCTTAAGAGCCCTAGCTGCCGATGACATTGGTTTAGTGGTTGAAGAGGATCTGTCCCTGACTGGGTCCAAAACCAGGTTAACGTCTCCTCCGATGATAAGTCCAGAGGGAGGACATGTGATATTGAGAAAAAGGTTCACAAAGAAATTTGGGTCATCCTGATTTGGTCCATAGATGTTAATCATGGTGACTGGCTCGTCAGCCAAAAAGCCTCTAACCAATACATAGCGGCCACTTTTATCCTTTATCACCTGTTCCAATTGAAAGGGGATCCCTTTCCTAATTAAAATGGCCACCCCACGAGCCTGAGACGAGAACGATAAATAGTATATCTGGCCTTGCCACTGTTTACCTAGCTTGCAATGTTCCACATCCGTCAAGTGTGACTCCTGCAGGAATGCCACATCAATGGTGATTTCTAAGGAAGTTGAGGACTTTTTTGCGTTTAACATATTGGTTAATACCATTGGTGTTCCAACTCAGAAACCTATATGTTATAGCTGTACACATGGTTACAGTAGTGGTGCAATAATAATTATCCGTCTAGCACACAACCATCTGGTGAGGGGGAAAAAGAAAAAATCAGTGGCTGAGTAAGAAAAGAGTATTATGTCTTGTGCTATAATGAAAGAATATAAAGCAAAGTAACTGCCCTGTCTCTGGTAGCATATTTTGGTGGTGGGACGAAACCGGAGCACCCGGAGAAAACCCACACAGACACGGGGAGAACATGCAAACTCCACACAGAAAGGACCTGGGACAGACCGGGGTTCGAACCCGGGACCTTCTTGCTGTGAGGCAACAGTGCTAACCACTGAGTCACCGTGCCGTAGGTAGAAATTAGTTCACAAATACAGACTGACTGGACAAAACTGCACTGGCTGCCTGTTCGTTGACTAACCCACCTCTTGTTTCGAGCCAGCAACCCAACTACAGTGTCCCTGGGCCTTGAGTGCGAGCTTGAACTTCAACCATCGTTAATTGTGTCCTCAAAAGGAATGTTTGAACCTGCCGTCAGAGTTGGTGTGGTGGTTTCTTACCTGGTCACTCTTAGGCGGCGTGCACACAAAACGCATGTGAACGCTTTGGAAATCATGTCGAGAGCGCTTCCATTGTGCACAATTTGCGCTTTGTTTTGTTTTCCCCTGCAGTCGCCTGCAGTACAGTTCAGGACACAATGATCACATGGACGGTAGCCAGCTGGTTTCGTCTGTTTGATGTTGTTGATGTGAACATGAAAGCCAGATTATTGCCACTTCTGGGAGCAGTGGAGGAGGAGAAGAGGTATAGGAGAAGTGGAAAAGATGAGCAGCGCGCTTTTCCTCAGCTTAAAATGACCAGAGCGCTCCGCCAAAAAAACTAGACGCCACCAGCATTTAAACGCCAGGTGCGTTCCTTGAAAGAGGAGCGCGCTTAGCGTGTCCTTACATAGAGAATGAATTGCAGAAAGGCGTTGGCAGCTCAAATAAGCATGTTGTGTGTGCACGCCACCTTAGGACTCCTTTGTGCTGCATAGAGTTCAACAGTCATGTGACATCTCAGTTCCGGAAGAGTATTTCCCCATTCATATTCTGAAATTAGATTATTATTATTAGCCATAATGTTGTAAGCACCCAAGTTAGACTTACCACGGGTGAGTTAGTTGTGAAATGATGGTATATGTTCCACCCTATCACCCTTGTTTCTTAAAAAAAATAAAAAGTATTCGATTTCATGGAGAGGTACTACACTACCCACAATTCTAAAATCTAATATCGACGTCTTTGATTGGTGGAGCTCATTGTATCATCATCTGTGATTGGTGACCTGCACTCATTTCTCTCTCTGGCTCTTCTTCTCTGGCTGGCCTACTACGGGAGTAGGCTACAACTTGCGGAGTATAGGGCTCAAACCGCCACTGAGTGACTGAAAGTATCGAAACTATTACGAGCACGCTGCTTTCAAAACCAGCACCCGTTTTGTAATCCGCTGCCCGGTTTGTTCACATTAATGCACGGAAAAGCGTCTATCTACGATAACGTTAGCCATGGAGCTAATAGCTGTACTGGCGCCATTTAATACCATTGGTCCCGCCCACTGCCACTCAGAGTGCTCTCGCATTGGCTGAACCGCTCTGTCGCTCAATCATCCGCTAATCTGATTGGCCGGAAATGCCAGAATGGATTATGGGACGAGTAGTTTCTTCATTCTTACGATAATCTGTACACACTCTTATGCCCAGCAGCATTTCCCCCCCATTTGTCAATGTCTTTTCAACTCTGAATCAAATGTTTTATGGTCACGATTCTCTAGCTGGCCAGTTGGCTTGGTTCCAACCCAGCCTTAAAACTCTTTAAATAAGGATTTTGTTATGCCACCGCCGGCGATAGCCAGGCCGGATCAAATTTGCCTCAAACGTCGACTTGGACTCGGATGAACTGATTAGATTTTGGTGGTCATAGGTCAAAGTTCAAGGTAACTGTGACCTCACGAATGCCATTCCCAAGTTTGTTAACGCGATATCTCAGGAATGGTTTGTGACAGAATTTCTTCCAATTTGGCTCAAACGTCTACTTGGACGCAAGGATGAACTGATTCGATTTTGGTGATCAAAGGTCAAAGGTCAAGGTCACTGTGACCTCTCAAATGCCATTTTCAAGCTTGTTAACGTGATATATCAGGAATGCCTTGATGGAATTTCTTTGAATTTGCCTCAAACGTCCACTTGGACTCAAGGATGAACTGATTAGATTTTGGTGGTCAAAGTTCAAGGTTACTGTGACATCACGACTGCTCGTTTCATGCAAGTTAACGTGATATCTCAGGAACGCCTTGACCGAATTCAATCTAATTTGCCTCAAATGTGCACTTGGACTCAAGGATGTTCTGATTAAATTTTGGTGGTCAAAGGTCAAGGTCACTGACCTCACGAACACCGTTTTCAAACACCATCTTCGGTAACGCCACATCTCAGTAACACCTTGATGAAATGTCTTCACATTTGGCTCAAACGTCAAAGTCTGGGCAGACATGCATGTCGACTGCTCACTTGTTGATGGAGGCATATATCCATGGTGCGGTCATTCTAGTTTTTTTTAAGTGACAGAAATAAGTGTATGGTGAAATTATCTTCCGGAACCCAAGGTGATGTCACAATGTCACGTGACTGTTGAGCTCTATAGCGGCTTTGTTTTTAACAATAACACCAAAACTTCACATTCCTAATTGTAGCTCTAAAGAAACCGAATGGTGATTTGCAACACATTTGGTGTATCTATGCCTTCAAATACCTCTTCAGATTTTAGCTTGGTTGCAGACCGTTTTCCCCCCCTCGCTTGAAAGCACGAGCCATACCAATAAAGTCACAATCAATAAACCGCGTCATGCACACTAGACAACAAATTAACTTTTCTGTCCTTCCTTTTCCTCCACAAAAGCAATCCATAATATCACCGTGTGTCTTTTTGTTCCCATTATTTTTGAGCAATAAAACAATATTCTTTCCCCCGTGCATGGAGGAAAAAGTACATGCCATTAATATACGACTCAAACCGTACGCCTTAATCACGCTCCTGCTGCTCGGGCGCCACTGTGATAGCAGCTGTCACAACGGGACGTCACGCATGGGCAGATTCCCATCAGCCCCCTCTCTGTAGCGGAACGACCATCCCCACTCCCAAATTCATGTTCAGAGAAACACAGGCAAAAGTTAAGACCCTGTGCCCAGTGTCATCTCAAGACTCCAAAAACATAGCACAATGTTTTGTGTTCCTATGAGTGATGCTTGTGCATACTGTTTTGGGATCTATTTGTTTTGTATTTCTACATGTCCGATGGGCGATACCTTTCACACATCGGTAACTTGAGATGCAGGATCATTTTTGTAATTTAACTGCTCTCTGATTGGGAATGCATATCTCATTTAGTACTCTGGTTTCTATGGTTAGTGTGCCGCTCTCTTGTTGATGTTGTTGTTGTGGTGGTGTGTATTTGTTGATGTTGTCTTGTATTTTTTGTGTGTTGAATAAAAATTATTGAACCCAAAAACGTGTAAAAAAAGAAAAAAAAATCACTGAAATACAGGCAACAATGTAAACAAGAGCCAAAGCAGAGCATGTAACTCCTATTGACTTTACTAACTTAAACTCTTCTAAAAATGCATGTAGATGTGCTGAGGCTGTGCTTCACCCAAATCCTCTGAGTAACTGGTGCACTGTAGGTGGAGACATCAATTATAAACATGGTCCGCGATCGGTGTGTTTTCCCCGAGCTCGGTGAGAATAAATGTGAGTTAAAGCACTTATATTGACTCCTTCGCTCATTTGATTCAGACAAGCTGAGCGGGAACCCGGTCACAGCTGATTGGTATGCAGGCACGCCTCCCTCTCCATTTTCCCTCGCCCTTCACGCCGAGTGGCTACAACAAAAGCCCGCTTGGCAAATGCTAAAAATGCATTAATGCGATATTATCCGCTCCCTATGACAGACGGTGACCCGTGGGGAGACGCAGGGCCCCCGATATGACAATATCGCCCCGCGCAGGAATGTCTCAGAGTAATTGAATCATGTCTTACATTGTGTACACTGGCTTTTGTTCCGCGCCGTGTGAAAATCCGTTTAATGGTTTGGAACAATGTTAACACGTTTATGGCGGCAGCGGGTGGCGAGGGGGCCGGTGACCTGTCGGATGCTCCCGGAGGAGGAGGTGAGGCTTTCAGGTCACGCAGCGGGGGTCCCGATCCACGGCCAGGGAGGGTGGTTAAACAGCAATTATAAAATGTCATGTGTGTGTGCCTGCACATGGGTGCCTAGCCATGAATAAGAACACTGAGTAAATAATGTATTTCCAAACATGAATGAATAGCTGCACAGCACAATACACACACACACACACACACACACACTACAGAGACTGTGTCCATTGTGTCCTTGTAAGTGTTCTCGTGCCTCTGTTTGCTGGAAAGGGAACAAATAAGAATCAAGGGAATCAAGAGGGTGACAACAGACTGGGAATGATCAGGAAGCCTTTCGGATGTAATCTTGAATCAGTAAAGGAATGATCAGGAAGCCTTTCGGATGTAATCTTGAATCAGTAAAGGAATGATCAGGAAGCCTTTCGGATGTAATCTTGAATCAGTAAAGGAATGATCAGGAAGCCTTTCGGATGTAATCTTGAATCAGTAAAGGAATGATCAGGAAGCCTTTCGGATGTAATCTTGAATCAGTAAAGGAAGGATCAGGAAGCCTTTTGGATGTAATCTTCAATCAGTAAAGGAATGATCAGGAAGCCTTTCGGATGTAATCTTCAATCAGTAAATCAGTACAATATGTTTACATGTCAGACGATCCAGGATGACACGAATCGTCCACCTCACAATGTACTGATTCAACACAAGCTAGTCCAGTTAGTATATATTCTTCCCAAATTGTATATAGAGGTCCCAGTCATCAACTATCTTCGCAAAAGCGGTAATTCAGTGTTTGCGCTCATTTAAATCGGGCAGTTTTTTCCTCAAATTGTGGCCGGTGAAGGCAGATTTAGAGGAATATCTAATTTTAAATTAACATTAGGTTTAGACTGTTGTCTGATGTTATTATTCAGTCTTACTCTTAACCATCAATTTGTTCATTTTCTCACTCACCTCCGCTCCGATAGCTATATAATGCCATGATATTTACTTATTTGCATCTGATAAAATACAACAATTTCATTTTACAAATGAGACAAAATTGCTGAACTTAAATGTCTCTGCACTTATAAATCAAAAACTACAAAAATAAATAGCCTACATAATGCTTATACATACATACATATAATGCAAATACAATTTTACAACAAGAAAACAGATGAATGGGGCAGCCATCCCCTACGCTACCGCGTTATTACGAAACCCACTGTGGTTATGCCAAAACCACGCCCTGTGCCCGCCTACGCAGCTGTCAAGCGCAGCGATTGGCCAAGAATCATCTTCCCTGTTCCACAGCTTCGAAGCATCACACATTCATGTCGAGACGTCTGGGTTCAGAGGTGAAGCCAACTTTGAGAAGCAACAGTTTACTTGATTTACTTTTTAGATGATTTTAAAATGTTTTATGCAGCTTCCAACTTCATCCAGCCTACAGTACCAGACAGTTTATCAGCCAGTGTTTATATTCACCATCCCAACAGTTGCATTACATTTATTATTCCATTTGGGTTTTATGAGTATTTATAATTATATATTTTAGTTTTGGTTTTATTTGTCTTTGTTGTGTGTGTGGTGTGGGAAATGTGTTAAAAGCTTGTATGTTACGTTTTCATTAGCGTTAATATATTACACTAAGGAAGGTATGTGACCATAATTAATTTCAATGTCCGCTATCAAGAGCAATTCAGTTGGTTAATGAAATCGCTGGGCTGCGTGCAGTGTTTGTGGTGTGTGGTTTTGGCATAACCACGGTTGGTTTCGTAACAACGCTACACTACCGTTGCATAGCAACAACAGACCGGAAGTAACCAGAGTAACCTTACCAACAAACTAATGTGCAGAGGTAATCAAGAACTTTTGAATGAAAAACAAATTGCACTTAACAAACAGCAGCATATTTCAGCAGATACAGTTAGCAGCATCTTGTTAGAACAAAAAAAACTAGGCTAAATACTTACAAAATGAAAAGTCTCAGTCTCCTCTCCTCTCAGCTGTGTCCACAACATCATCAGACCATAACGTTAGCTTAGCTACTAGCTAGTAGTTAGCAACCTAGCTGTTGCGCTAACGGTTGTTGTCCGTTGTCTGAAGCTGTTCTTTGTTTCTTTCTGAAACCGAAGCTATCCAGGCTTGTACACCCTGTTGGCAGCTTCAGCCTTTTTTCAGTGGCATGGTAATGCTAAAGCTAAAGATTAATAATATCTTGTTGGCTCAGGCGGCTGTTTACATCACGTGATGATTGCATCTTGTGGCTTCTTCTCCCCGCAACTCTGTTGTAGTAGTAGAACATGCCCTCTTGGGCGGCGCATGGTGGCTTGGAGGTGAAATGCAGCCTATTTCACACAACAATTCACACGGTTGTTTTGGGAAAACTGAAAACATGCTTCTTATTTAGCCTTATCTAGTTAACATAAATAATACTACCGTAATTCATCGAAAAATTTGTTATTTGGAAAAAAGAAAAAAAAAAGTTATATTTGTGGGCAGGGGCAGAAAATGTTGGCCATTTGAAGCCCAATTTAGAGGAATATCTCATTTTAAATCAGAGAGTTCCAAACTTTTGAGTAGCCAGTCAGATTGAAAAAGTATATAGCCGGATCATGTCCGTGGCGTTTGTTCCAGTGGTCCTTTTCCCAATTAATAAACAAACCTCAAATATGTATCGATGAGTGTGACAATTGAAATAATACAAATAAACATTCTTATAAAGGCCCAATGCTCAATTTAATTATAAATAAAACAATATCCATATTGCAAAACACAAACGGGCAATGTATATTTTTAAGAACAAAGAAAATACTAATAACTGTATGTTTCCCACGGGATTTGGAGAGATTGTGGTGGGTAGACCTTGGTTGGACCCTCTTGGGGGGTTCTGGGGGCCATGCCCCCTGTAAGAAAAATGTGTACATTTTAAACTAAAATGCATGAATCTGGTTCACTTTGAGAACCAATTTAAGAGGCTAGATCAGGGATGGGCAATTATTTTTCATGGGGGGCCACATGAGAAACCCAGATTGTTGCCAGGGGCCGAACAAATATTGTCATGCCGTAACCCAGGAACGTTGATAGAGAGGACCACAAAAAAAATTCCTCGCCACCAAAGGGCCAGATTTTGCTGAGGGTTGGGGCAGGGGCGTAGGCAGAAATTCAATTATGGGTGGGCCTGGATAAAATTGGTGGGGCAATTGCATGACGAAATTTTGCGCACAAAGCGCGTAAAATTCCTAGATGTCATGAAGTCGTCATGCATTACGGCCACATTCCACTGAGTCCGTGTTCGGTCCGTCTGCGCTGCAGTACGGCTTCGGAGCCGATACGTTTCGACTCTAATCATTGTGTCAACTCCCACCTACTCCGTTGCGTTGCAAACTTGCGTGTCTACTCCGTCCCAGCTCCGACGATCCGGAGCTCTCTGAAAAAGATACGCAAGGCTTCTATTTTTCACGGATGTCGGAGCAAAGCTGCAGCAAGTTGGGCGGAGCCAGGCATGGAGTCAACAGGGCAGAGGTGTTTACAGCATTCAATATCAAGCCAGAGGACAAACATGTATGAGGAAAAGTTAATAATTTTAGTGGAAAACCACAAAATAATATATGACACGACAATGATCTTCTGCCTGTTTGTTGTTGTATTTATCCCACATACAAATTGTCTCGCGTGATTTCACCGCGAGAACTTGTCGGTCTCGTCACTCTAGCTGTCTGGCGGAGCCGTGACGCTCTGCACGCAGCCGGTTAGTGTTGGCGGAGCACAGAGCACGCAGCAAAACCGGAGCACAGCCGCAACGCAATGCAAATGCTAACTGCTAAAAAACTGCTCTAGAAAACGACCAATTATTTTATTTTATTTTTTTATTTTTTTGGGTGGGCCAGGGCAAGAAGTGGGTGGGCCTGTGCCTACCCAGGCCCACCCGTAGAAACGCCCCTGGGTCGGGGGCCGAATGGCGCTGGCGCGGAAAGATTTGGGGCATTTGAAGTCAGGTTTAGAGGAATAACTCATTTTAAATTAAAGGTCCCAATTCGTGCAGCTGTAACCTCTTAAAAACGTGTGTCTCTGGTCCATAAAACATGATTCTGGATTAATTTGTCGAAAATATATAATATATATTATATATATATATTATTATAATATATATATAATATAATATAATATATATAATATATAAATATAGCAACCCCATTTGTTGTGACGGAGTTGTCCCTTCCTCATCTCGTTGCGTCCCAAGAATGGTCTGTTTCTATAATATATTCAGAGCTAACAGTTCCCATTGGCCGCTGAGGGAGAGCCCGCCCCAGGCTCCCAGCGGCCAATCAGATTAGCGTCTGTGGACCAGCACGCTGGGTTGTGTCCACAACTAACGCTATCGCTAACTTAACGATGCTACGCTAAAGAGAACATCTCAAAATGCCTAGACTTACCTAATGCACCTCCGCAGTTGCTGGATCACGTACAGTTGGCGTCGCTCCAGCTAGAAGTGTTAATTTTGTGGCTATAGACAAAATGGTGCAGATAGCTTGTGTGAGAGAGACCCGCGCAGTATGCTTGAGGACCATCGTGACGTCCCGATACCCCGTCTGGGGGAACAGAGCGTTTGGGGGTGTGGCTTGAAGGAGACTGCAGGGGGAAGCTGGATAGGGACAAATCCAACTGTGGCAGTTCTGAGCTTGTGACCACTCATTACAGGGAGGGATGACAGCAGTATATATGCATTTACAAGTAAAAACAGCTTTTGCACGGAATGGGACCTTTAACAGTCATTAATCATAAATGTCATTATTCAGTCTTAACTCATTGAGTGCCAGCCACTTTTGGAGAACGGACGCTCAAAGTGCCAGAGTTTCAGAGCGTTTTCAGTGATTTCTCGAGGCCCACAGAATATTGTGTGATATTACTATGTAAACACCGAACACGCACAAAGAACGATGAGACTCTATTGTATCAGCAGCAAAAAAAAGTTTATTGATATCATTTTCCGTTCTTTAGTTATCAGCCGGAGAAAAAACAGAAAAAATTGGCGTTTCCATCTAGAAGCTGAGATATTGAGCCTTTTGTGAAATATAGCATTTCAAGCAAATCATTGACTCTGAAGCTAATATTTTCTGACCTGAAACATCTGAACAGTAATTTCCTTCAATATAACAGCACCCCCACCACCCTCTACTGCAAACTCCTCCTCCGTGGGTGTGTCTCTGAGTGCTGCTTGAGTCAGGCGAGTCTCTGCTGCCTGGATGGCGGCCGCTCGTCGCAGCAGTCTGGATCGGGCTCGCTCGTTTCTGGGGTTCGGTTGTGAGCTGGGATGAAGCTGCGTCTGATTCTGGGCTTTCTGCTGCCCTGCTCCAGGATGAAGTGACTGAGGGGGCAGTTAAAAATTGTGAAAGGGCAATTTGAAAATGGCCATGCCACACACACAAAAATTTGCCTAAATTTGGAGCATTATTGCACCCATTTGCCGTCAAGCTAGCATGATATAGCTGGTACCAATGGATACTAGCCTTTCTAGTTTCATACTGTCACGGGTTCGGTTCTAAAAAGAGATAAGCTCGTGTCTAGGTGAACTGGACCCGCACCGCAGGCCCCGAGGCAGACAGCTTTGCGGGACAGCCCAAGCCGGGGTGTGGAGGCTAGCTAGAACTAGCTTCCATTCATTAGTTTAGACGCTAACAGAAAAGTAGCCTATCTCACACACACTCACACCCATATACGTGAAAAGAAAGGAATAAAGACACTAGAGAACAGGAGGCGGGAGAGACAACATGTCTCCCTTGTTTGGAGTGGCAAAGAGAGAGCCCCGCAGCCTCTATTGCCACGTCATATAGATTTCCCCTTCAAGTCAACTCCCACTTTCCCATGACAGCCTTGTGCAACATCATAAATCACATAACAGGGGTAACCGGCAACCATCATATTAACGAATTGTGACAATACGAGCGCAGGATCTTCACTCTTGCTTTAAAAACGAGCCTGCTACAGCCTTTGAAATACAGTGATGTTGCAAATCATCACGGAGCCTTCACGCATCCAAACCGACGGAGCTGTCCGAGGTGAAGAACGTAGATGCCTCGCCTGATGAACTACACAAGTCAGCTATGTGAGCCAGCGTCCCTCAGCTGAGGAACTGTTGCATTAGTTGGCAGAAAAGTGAGGACCAAAGGAATTTTAATCAGGCGGAGAACAGGCTGCTGTTCAGCACTAAATCTCACCCATAATTACTCCCTGCATTCTTATCACCACAAACTAGAAAAGAGAGAGGGGGGGGGGGGGGGGGACGGGGGGGTTGAGAAAAACACTTTTCATCACCTCAGTCAATCATATAGATTGATGCATTGCTGTAGCAGCACTGCAATGAACTGTGACTCACCCATACTGGGATGTAGCATCCAGAAATAATGACACACACTGGCCATGGGACTTGTTAAGGACGGGCAGCTGGACTACTAAAATGTGGCACGGGTCCTCGCTGGATGGACTTTAAAGGTCCCACTTGGTGTAAAACATGATTTCCCTTGCCTCTCTGATGATAAAGGACTTGGACCTGCTCTACAGCGGCAGCAATCTTCAGTTACTCCGAGCAGAAGGCCTTTCGGCTGCCAGAACTAGACTTTGTTACACCATATGGGACATTGCTTTAAAGAAACTATTAATGACATCTATATACTGTTTATTAAGAGTTTGAATTGGTTTTAAGTTATGTTAAGTTAGAGTATTTTAAGTTAAGTTTCTGTTTGATCTTTGCTTAATCTGCCAAGGATCTTGGCTGGCAGCTGGATGGCCCCACGGCCAATTTTGGAAGATTGCTGCACATGTACTACATGTAAACATCGTGGCTGCATCTGTACTACATGTAAACATCGTGGAAGTCTCAAAACACATGGTCCCTAGCTAAATCCACACCAGCCATGTAAGGAAAGAATACCTCCAAACGAGACGTTTTGACTTCCGTACCTTTGTGACATCACAAAGTACACTAACACTGATTACATTTGTCCCCTTACAGCATTGCCCCCATCAACTGAATGCTGAAGACCAGACCTTGTTGTCTGTACTGTAGCATATGTGTAGTTTGAATGGGGGACAGATCTAACAGATCACCTTATCAGAGGTCACACCCCCTCAAAACAGTGCTTCATTAATATGAGGGGAGAGACAGAGCAGATGGAGAAGTCCCACAGAGGCTGCATTTTACTTGTTTTTTGCAACAGAATTCATCAGTAAACACACTCACACACACACACGAAAGCAAAAATGTAGCATAAAATGTGACCTTTGAAGGTTCATCCTGCCGTGCTGCTTCTTGACGGCCCCGGCAGCATTAAGGAGGCTGCCGTCAACGGGTTTAGCTGAGAGGAGCGGCACGTGGGAAGAGTGGCTTGTCACCTAAATGAGATGTACATTTCTAATTGCGCTCTAAGATCCTGTGCTCTTGAAGGCGAGGTTTGTAAAGTCTAAGTATAGCGAAGCGGCTAATAGCGCTCCCTGGATCACGACAATTTTCCCTTCTAACTTGCTAAATGAGACCTGAGAGGAACAGTGAGTGGGCGGATGCGGGGGGTGGGGGGGGGGGGAGTCCACACGTGAAGATTAGATAAGACAGTGTTGACTCCTTTCGTTAAGCAAACTTATCATATAAGCTCCGCAAAGTCGCTGCTCTTCCTCCGTGACAAAAATCTAGGAGAAGGAGAGCCAGCACACAAAATGTCCTTTAGTTATATTTATTCCAGTTTTCACCAGGTACAGCACGAACGTTTCAGCCTAACGGCCTTCTTCAGCGTGTTGCTGTGTTAGGCGGAAATTACGTTTAAATACAATGAGACCGGAAGTCCATTCAATAAACGAAATATCAAAATTCAGTTACAGTATATAAAGAATTAAAGAACCAAGCAATGCACAACACACAAGTTCCATTATCAAAGAAAAACAAAATGTCTACATACAACAATGTATGCATTTAAGAGGCTCCCTGGATTTAATTCAAAGGGGAGGCAGCATTGTTTCCCATTGTGGCTGTGCGGAATAGCACGCCACTCTTACCGCTTTCAGACAGACACGGTTCTGGCTCTGGCTCCGTTCTGGAGTCTCAGAACCTTGGTGCTTTCTGGCGAGCCAGCCCGTGTTCACACCAGTTTAAGCGGAACCAAAGTGGGAGGACATTATTCGGTAGTCCTTCTTCAGTTTTTTAAGTTTATTAATTATTTGGTCTGGCGTTCGAGTGAACCCAGCTTTGGCCATCGATCTCTTCCACAAGTTCGACATATGACTTGCTCTTTCTTGTACTGCTTTCTAGCTTTCCTTGAGATTCGGTATATGCCCAAATCGCCACTAAACATTTGGTTTCCTCAGGAGACCACTGCAAATTATTTTGTCGCTACCTTCTTCTCCTTCCTGCTCGTTTTCACAGCCTAGAATGAGACACGCCCACTGATGATGTCATGGAAAAAACAACTATTTTTTGGTTCAGCTGAGAACCAACTTTTCAGGTTCCGAACCAATTATTTTTTCGGTCTGGCCGGTTCAAATTTGGGTTCGGGAACCGGAATCGGCACGGAGCCCTGCCGGTGTGAAAGCCCTATCAGTGATCAGCTGGAGGGTGAAACATGGCGTGTGGGGAAGGTCTGTGCAATGACACATTATTCAGCCCAAACAGAGGCATAGGTATATTTGTCTTACATCAGTAGTTTACCCGCATCACCCACTCCGTTTGCATGCCGCTGAATGTTTGTGTTTGGGAAGCATTAGCAACACGATGGCCTTCTTAAGCACAATAATTAATTTGTGCATGTGGATGTTTTGGGATTTATTTTTTGATATGAGTAATGGCAGTTGAAAAATTCACTTTGAACCCTTAACATTTACCACAGCGTTTAGGGAGTGGCCATTTTGGAAAACAGCAGTTATCAGTGAGTTGGCATTTGATCAAGTGGTGAGTAGCGGTGTAGCTCATTTGAAATGGCACCATCCACAACAAAGCAAAACCACTATGAGGCACACACCATATGCACGTACAGTAGCTACAAACAGCATGCAAACAGGCGTGGCAGACAGGCTGTAGAGCTATGACCTTGTTGCATTACAGAGATACACTGTGGTGCATCGGTGGATGGGAAGTTAGTCCAAAAGTGGCTGTTTCACACCGGAGAGGAAAGCAACACCACAAGTGGCTGATCAACTGTAGAGCCAACAGCCAGCTGCCTCGCATGGTATTACAAAGGACAAGGAGAACAAGGATGTAACACACACTGTATTTTTTTTTTTTCCCCCCGCCCCCCCCCGATTTTTTAATGCCCTTAGTGCTAATTTACTTTTTATTTATCCTGGTTGCTACTCCACCCTCTGCCGATCTGGGGAGAGCCGAAACTGGCTCCATGCTTCCTCCGAGACATGGGCAGTTAGCCAGCTGCTTCTTTTCACCTGACAGGGGAAGCTTAACTCATTGAGTGCCATGGACGTCCTTCGACGTCCAATTAAATAGTGACGTAGAGTGCCACGGACGTCCTTCGACGTCCAATGCGTTTTTTGACGGTGGGACGTCGATCAAAGCCTTCCGCAGCTCCTGTACAACTATAGTAGCTATTGGAGGTCTATAACCTATTTTACAGAACCCTTAGGTGGCGACAGTGCTCTCCAGATGACAGAAATGTCAGGAATACAGCAGCCTGACAAAGCCGTGATCAAAAGACAAACCGCGCTCATGCTGCGCGGATTGATTGCTGTTGGCAAGCAGCCCAGAGCCATCTACATGATGGCTCTGGGCTGCTTGCCAACAGCAATCAATCCGCGCACACAACTGCAGCTCCTCTGCCTGTCTGTCTGTCTGCAGATAGTTTCTCAACACACCAGAAAGGCAGCACCCAACGCCGAAGGGCCAACCCTTACCTGCAGTCGCATTGGGCATTTCCTCATTGCTGCTGTGAGCTGCCAGGAGCCGCGCGGCACAAAAACAGAGGCTCCGAATAGACTTTGTGCGTGTGGGGAGGAGTTTACAGCTGACTCGGGGAGAGGGGGGGACAGGGGGGTGGGGCACGCATGCACCACAGAACTAAACCAGGTCACATCATCAAAAAAATATTAGCTAGAGTCAGTGAATGTGCTTGAAATAATGCATTTCACAAAAGGCTGAATATCTCAGCTTCCTGATAGAAAAGCATATTTTTGCTGTTTTTGACCTATCTTCTCCGGCTCATAACTAAAGAACGGAAAATGGTATCAATAAACTTTTTTTTGCTGATGATACAATAGAGTCTCCTTGTTCTTTTTGCGTGTTCTGTGTTTACATAGTAATATCACACAATATTCTGTGGGCCTCGAGAAATCACTGAAAACGCTCTGAAAACTCTGGCACTGGGAGCGTCCGTTCTCCAAAAGTGGCTGGCACTCAATGAGTTAACTGGTAGGACATAGCACGTGGGAGGTTCACGCTATTCCAACCGGTTCCCCTCCCTCCAAACAGGCGCCCTTAACGACCAGAGGAGGAACCACATTAGCAACCAGGATATTGCATGTTTTGGTGAAGGGGGTTCCTATATGAGGGAAACCCCCGGGAGGCACGGGGAGAACATGCAAACTCCACACAGAAAGGCCCTTTTGACGACTCCACCCGGGCGGTGGGCACTCGAGGACATGCGGACGGGCACGCATTCCTTCAGCGTTCACAGCGTCCCAGGTGAGAATCGAACCCAGGACCTTCGAGCTGTGAGGCGACAGCGATTACCACTGCACCACCGTACCCCCCACACACACTGTATAAACACACTACTGGAGTATAATAAACAAACTGGTTTATACTGACTTAACTCATTCTCTGCCAAGGACGTACCCGGACGTACTTTTAACAATGGCGTTCTGTGCCAAGGACGTACTCGGACGTACTTTCATGTTTTGGTTGTTTACATTAGATCAGACCCTTTCCCAGCCTGTGACATTGTTTCAAGTCAAACTGATAAAAGCAACCCGCTAAATCACGTTTAGTATTTATAGTATAGTCACCCATTTAGCAGTAATCTATTTAGCAGTAGCAGACGAAGAGCAGCGCTGTTGGGCGTCCTCAACACTTTGATTCTGGGCCCAGTTCCAGCACGCACCCCGGTCCACGCCAGCGGACAATCGAAGAGACCATGGGGCTGCTGACCCTGCCCAGGGTCCAGATGGAGCCTGTGGTCGAAACAGAGTCCGACCCAGAGTTCTCGGATGGCGAGGAAGACGCGGACGTTTCTTTTGTTGTTGCTCCACGACGACGAAGGCTCCCCTTCAGAGCGTTCTGATCCGTCTGACACAGATGAATCGGAGGAGGAATGGGTGCCACTTCGAGAGAGCGATGACGATGGTAAGAAGTAGTCTATTTTTTGTATCGCGTTTGAGATGAAATGATCACACACAGCCGTCTGTGTAAACTTAGCGACTCGACTAGCTCTGTTGTGCAACGTTGTGTGTATGTGTAACAGGCTCTGGATCTGACCAACCAGTATCAACAGGGGCAAAGAACAACAAGACAGAGGAACGTTTAAGACTTTTAATGTATCACTATTAAAATAAAGTTAAAAGCCAGGGGGCTAAGCGGGGCAACAGTCCAATATAATAAAGTGCGAGGGAGGCCGTAGGGAGTAGTTTAGGCCCAGGGTCAGAGCTGCATAAGTTCGAGTCCTCAATCGGTTACCCCATTCAAGTGGCTGGGGGACACACTCTGGTGTAGCACAGAGTGTCGGCTGGCAACACCTTCAGCCTGGAGGAGCAGGGTTTGTCAGTTGACCGCAGCAGAACGTGGTTGACCCTGGCCTGCACACAGAGCACAAACAGAATAATGAGTCTAGAGCACACAGGAGAATAATAGTCAGAGCACAACATTACAATAAAGCTGAACACCATACCTGCACACAGAGCACAAACAGAATAATGAGTGACAAGCATTTGCTGCGTGTGGCTATTTATAGACCAGTGAGTGGAGGCACACCCAGACACACCTGCCTTCAATTACTCCCAATCACACCAGAGCCAAAGTCAAGTCCAAAGTCAAGTTCACACACACCCCACCAAATCACTGCAAACCAAAACATACCCAAAATCAATGACACCCAACGTGAAGGCAAGTATAATGAGCTGATACCAGTACCACAGGTTTACCCTGTTACACCCCTCCCTGCTGAAACGGTCATTGTCCCAATGGCCACACGGTGATGTCACGGCAGCGGCAAGGTCACTGGTGTAGATCTCGATATCTCTGTGGCGGCTGTCCTCTGTTCGTCCTTATCGACCGTCTGGGGCTGGCCTCCGAGGGGGTGCGACTCCTCTCTCCGGTCCAACTTCTGGAACAGCTCCAGTCGGGACCCAAAACCCGACCCAGGGCGGATCCACAGGAGCTCTGCATGTCTGTGGAAAAGTTACGGAAGTCTTTGGGGCCTTCTGGGTGGGGGTATCCATGAGCGGTCTAATGCTCTGTGCACCTTGCTGCAGTGGTAGTGAACAGGGCCTCAATAGGTTGCGATGCACCACTTTTTCAAGGTTGCCTGATTCTTTCCTTATAACGTACACTGGTAGTTCAGGGTCCGGTTGCTTCACTACAAGGTAAGGCTGCTGCTCTCATATCCTGAAGCAATACTCTCTCTCCAGGGGGCAGTGGGGAGGCCTCTGCCTTCCGGTCATAATATTGTTTTTGTCTGGACATTTCTGAGTCTTTGTGTTGCCTGGCTTTCTCAAAGGCATACTGCAGTCATTTCTGATGGCACTTCACCCAGTTGTCGGTGGAGGAACAGCCCAAATTGTCTGTGAGGCCCATCAAACGGTCCTGTGGGAGAAATCCATGCCTTCCAAACATGAGATAATGTGGTGAATATCCTGTTGAACTGTGTACAGTATTATTATATACCTGAATCATCTCAGGCAGGTGCTCCTGCCAATTTCTTCTTTCTTCCCCCAAGGTGCCCAGCAACCCCAAAAGAGTCCGGTTTAGTCTCTCACATGCTCCATTTCCGGCTGGATGATAGGGCGTAGTGTGGCTTTTCCTCAGGCCATACAACTCACAGTTCATGCGTCAGTTGGGATTCAAAGTTCGGGCCCTGGTCGGACATAAATTGTTTAGGCACACCAAAGGGTTGAATTACCTTGTTCCATAGTACCTTAGCTGTTGTTACTGCCGTTTGGTCTTTGGTGACTGCTGCCCAGACAAATTTGGAGAAATGGTCTACCATTACCAGCACATTATGATAGGGGTCTTCTGGATGACCTATGGACAGAAAGTCTGCAGACAACAGTTCCATGGGGGCAGATGTCTGAATGGGGATCAAAGGGGCTGGTTTAGCAGTAACAGCTTCGCGCAAGACACAGTTATGGCATTGGGCACACCAGTTTGTAATATCGGTACTTAAATTAGGCCAAAAAAATCTTTTTTGGATTAGGGATATTGTCTTTTCTGGGCCCCAGTGACCTGCATAATCATGATATAGCTGCCATACAAGCTGTTGCTCACCCTCCGGGACCATGAGTTGAATCAAAGGGTCGACTTCCTTGGGGTCCCTTACTGTACGGCACAGCACTCCTTCCATGAGGGAAAGTCGTTCCCAGTGTCGCAGACTGCGTAAAACCAGTTTGGACTCCTGTTGTCTCTCCTGCTTGTTTGGCCGATAACCCCTTTGCAGATACCAGCACACTTTCCTCAAGGTTGGATGTTCCGCCTGAAGGCTAGACCACTGGGATGACGTACGCTCAGGGTACAGGGGCACACCAACTGCTACTTTAGGGACCTTTTCCTGGTTGACCTTTCCTGCTCCTACGCACATTGCTCTAGCCACGAGTGCTCCGACGTGTGTGAAGGAGGGGATTTCCACCCCTTCCCTATCTTCCTCTGCATCCCAGGTTGCTGCATGTGGTGGAAATCGGGATAATGCATCTGCACTCTGGTTAATACGTCCTGGATGATACTTTCTCAAATTGAAAACTTGCCAGGTGTGCTGCCCATCTTTGCTCCAAACAACCAAGTTTAGCTGAGCTCAAGTGCACTAAGGGATTATTATCCGTATACACAACAAAAGGAGCACAGTGTAAATACTCAGCAAACCTTTTGGTCACGGCCCAGGTCAGAGCCAAAAATTCAAGTTTAAAGGAGCTGTAATTTTCATCATTTTTCTCTGTGGGGCTTCGACTCCGGCTAGCAAAAGCTATTACCCTCTTTCCCGTCCTGAACTTGGGCCAGTACAGCTCCTAAGCCTTGGTTGCTGGCATCTGTGTACAGAATGAAAGGGAGGTTAAAATCAGCAAAACCCAAGATTGGTGCTGAGGTAAGGGCCATTTTTAGGGCATTGAAGGCATCATCACATACTTGATTTAGTATGAAACAAACTCTCCCTTGGATCCTGGGCTGCTCCCAGCATTTGATTTAATGGGCTTGCTATTTTTGAAAAGTCCTTCACAAATCTGCGGTAATAGCCTGCCAAACCCAGAAAAGACTGCAGTTGTTTAGTTGTTGTTGGCACAGGCCAATCCTTGATACATGTGATCTTATCTGGGTCTGGGGCAACTCCTCTTGCTGAAACCAGATGTCCCAAATATTGCACTTCCTGTTTCAAAAGGAAACACTTATTGGGCTTCAATTTCAGGCCATGTTCAGCCAATTTGTTAAGCACTGTATCCAAATGGGCCAGATGAGTTTCAAAATCTGGCGAGTATATTATTATATCATCAAGATAAATCAGCAAAGACTGTAGATTCTGTTCGCCCAGACATGTATGCATCAATCTTTGAAATGTAGCTGGTGCATTTGACAAACCAAAGGGCATTCTAGTGAATTCGAAGAGACCCATAGGTGTAGTGAAGGCAGTTTTTTCTCTGTCTGCAGCGGAAACTCCCACCTGCCAATATCCGCTTGCAAGGTTAAGTGTGGAAAAATATTTTGCATTGCCGAGGCTGGCCAATGATTCTTCTATTCGTGGGAGTGGGTACGCATCTTTATGAGTCACTGAATTGAGTTTGCGATAATCCACACAAAATCTAGGTGTCCCGTCCTTCTTGCGAACTAGCACAATTGGAGAAGCCCACGGACTGGAGCTAGGTGTAATGATGTTAGAGTCCAACATACCTTGAATCAAGCTCTTCACTTCTTGGTACATTTTTGGTGGAATCTGTCTGTAGCGCTCCCGCACAGGTGGGGCGTTGCCTGTGGGGATCACATGTTGTATGGTGTTCGTCAACCCATAGTCCTCTTCATGCGCAGCAAAAGCTCCTTTGTGTCTAAACAGCAACGCCTGCAATTTCTCTCGCTCCTCTGGGGACAGATGGGGACCCATTACATCAGGAAAAACACACTGTTCATCGGACTGGGGTTGACTTTGGGGTTGACTTTGGCCCATACCCACTCGAACAGTGTTTACACCAACACGAGTCATACTCACATCTTTCTCTTGTATGACATCTCCTGGATCAATGAAAAAAGTCTTAGCTAGCTTCTGATGTCTGTAAAGGTACAATGGTGAGTCATTGATATTTTGAATTCTCATTAGGACCTTCCCCCCTTGGACTGTGGATAAAGTTCGAGCAATTAAGACTTCACCCACCTCTAGAGGTTCCACCAGGCATTGATAGTCCTTGCCATTTACTCCGGACTTGGTGCGGCCCCACACCAACAGCTCACTCCGAGCAGGAACCTGTATGGGATAGCGGTTTATGGTGCGCACGTATCCAATGGACCCATCCGGGGCTGCAAAATGTGCCTGTCTGGCACAAATCTTGAAAGCCATGGCCCAGGCTCTCTGTTGAAACTCACTAGTGGAGAGGTGGGGTAAGGGCTTTTGCTGACCCACCTCTCCATAACAGCGTGAAATAATGTTCATACCAAGAACGCCTTCAGAGTCAGTCAAGCAGTGGTCTTTAGTCACCAAAAAGCCACATTCAGGGAGTTCCACTTGCCCCACTTTAACATGCAATAATACATAGCCCAGGCATGGAATGTCCAATCCATTAGCAGCCTCGAGTGCCAGCCAACTACTGGCGTCCTTTAACATCATGCCATTATTGCCAAAGTGTTTAAAAAAATAGCTGTTTCTCATCAGGGACACATTTGATCCAGTATCAAGGATACATTGTAGTGGAGCGTGGTCAAGGCAGATATCAACTTTAGGGACTCTTCCAATCAATTTTTCCATATCTTCAGTTTGAGGCCCATTGGCATCTAAACATCCCACCGTCTGGGCCGCCACAGTGGTGTGTTTCAGTTTAAAGATGCCGACCGGGCTCTCCCTTGACAAAAGCGAGCTATATGGCCTGGCTGGGAGCAATTGTTGCAAATGGGGGTGCCCTGTTGATCATACCTGTTTGAATTGGTCCGGGGCCTACTCCCCGCCCTGGACAGGGGTCGGTATTGCTGGTTCCAATCAGATTGTTTTGGAGTAGTTTGATGTAGTTCTGACCTAATCTCCTTAATTAGAGACTGAGATAATTCGTTGAACTGTGTTGTCATGTGTTTGTTCATTTCATCTCTTAACTCAGACTTAATCTGTTCCAGATCGTTAACATTACGGTGATTAGCATATCGCTCCCCTCTAGTGGCAAAGCACTGGAGTTGCTCTACTGCTTCTCCATAAGCATGTTCTCTTAAGACGAGCTCCGCTTTAATTGTCTCGAATGTCAATTGGTCATCCAGTAAAATCTTGGTTCTAAATTCACCTCTGATTGCAGCATCTCTCAGTCCTTCAATCAGATGGTCTCTGAGCAGAATATTGTCATCATAAATTCCTCTTGAATCCTTCCGCTTTAGTCGAAGAAAATGTTCTTGTAATCTGAGTGCAAACGAGCTGATGTCTTCCTGAGGTTCCTGACGCGCATTAAAAAATTGAGAGCGCAGGACCGAGGCACTGGTTTTGTCCCCATATAACTTTTCTAGTTCACTAAAAATTAAATCGGCAGTGTTGCGCTTCTCTGATGGCAGAATTAAAATCTCCTCCCTTTTTGCTTTGCCCTCTAAGCAGCACAGTGTCAATTCAGCTCTAAATTCTGCAGGGATACCTTGCAAAACAAATGTTGTTTGAAGGTTACTTTTCCATTCCCCTAGGCCAATATCTGAGTCCCTCCCTTTAAATTTAGTAGTAGCCATGTTGAGCATAGGGAACATGCCCACTGGTCTCAGCACTGCACTACTTGTGCCAGGCTGTGCCTCATTCCGATCAGGCATGTTGCTTTTGCCCACTAGAGATTCTGGTTGTCAAATCCTGCCGACCAACGCCAATTGTAACAGGCTCTGGATCTGACCAACCAGTATCAACAGGGGCAAAGAACAACAAGACAGAGGAACGTTTAAGACTTTTATTGTATCACTATTAAAATAAAGTTAAAAGCCAGGGGGCTAAGCGGGGCAACAGTCCAATATAATAAAGTGCGAGGGAGGCCGTAGGGAGTAGTTAGGCCCAGGGTCAGAGCTGCATAAGTTCGAGTCCTCAATCGGTTACCCCATTCAAGTGGCTGGGGGACACACTCTGGTGTAGCACAGAGTGTCGGCTGGCAACACCTTCAGCCTGGAGGAGCAGGGTTTGTCAGTTGACCGCAGCAGAACGTGGTTGACCCTGGCCTGCACACAGAGCACAAACAGAATAATGAGTCTAGAGCACACAGGAGAATAATAGTCAGAGCACAACATTACATTACAATAAAGCTGAACACCATACTGTACCTGCACACAGAGCACAAACAGAATAATGAGTGATAAGCATTTGCTGCGTGTGGCTATTTATAGACCAGTGAGTGGAGGCACACCCAGACACACCTGCCTTCAATTACTCCCAATCACACCAGAGCCAAAGTCAAGTCCAAAGTCAAGTTCACACACACCCCACCAAATCACTGCAAACCAAAACATACCCAAAATCAATGACACCCAACGTGAAGGCAAGTATAATGAGCTGATACCAGTACCACAGGTTTACCCTGTTACATATGTACTGTTTTATTGTGATCGATACGTTAGTGACGATCATGTGCGGCCATTTGGCTGAGAGAGAGAGAGAGAGAGAGAGAGAGAGAGAGAGAGAGAGAGAGAGAGAGAGAACATAAGCTTGGTTCATTTGGTTCCATTTGTTTATGATTTTATCAAGCTAAGCTAAAAATCCACATGGCAACTGTAAAAGTAAATGATTTATTTGATTTTGTGCACATATTTATCATACTTTGATATTTTGTGTTTTCAGACTCTGAGTCGATGGAGTCCAGTCCTAGTCCCAGTCCTGTGGGTAAGGACAAAAAGTTTCTCATCACACTTACCACATACAAAAAAAGATGTTATTGTATTGTAAATACATGTATTGTAATATATGTATTTTTTATGATATGTATTTTATGGTAATTATGTATTTCTATTCTATAATTTACAGGTCACCCACATGGAAAGGGACGTGGCTCCCCCTATTTCGGAAAGACCATGTCTCAAAATAGGTTCCAACTTATTCTGAGGTTCTTCCATTTTACTGACAATACTGTAGCAAACCCAGGTGACAGATTGTTCAAGGTCCGTCCAGTCTTGGACTATCTGGTAAATAAGTTCCAGGAAGTAAAAGTCAGTAAAAACTTTTTTTTTTTTTTTTTTTTTTTTTGGGGGGGGGAAACAAATACTGTATATGTCTGATGTGTCACTGAGGCAAAAAATAAAAGGCTTAAAAGAGAGTTCTGCTTGAAACGGTGTCCTTCACTAAAAACCTCTTTTTCTCCTATTTCTCTTCCAAGGAGGGCATTTTTAGTGAAAACAAGCTAACTTCCACTGCTTGTAACTAAACAAGGAAACATGGTAGAGTTTCAGTTTTTTACAAGGGGTAAGAAGAGAGTCTCTGCTTTATTGTGAGATATGTTGTGTAATTTTATTCCTAGCATAGAATATTCTGTGGGTCCTGGAAGATCAGGAAATATGCTCAAAATCCTGGCACTGGGAGCACACAGACCGAAATGACCCTGGCAGAGAATGAGTTAATAGAGAGCCAAAGTGAATGTCACTTCCTGCTTCAGCACTCTACCAGAGATTTTCATCTGCCATTTATTTTCCCATAAACATTTTGTAAAATTCTTATAAAAATTGTTTTACTTGGTCAAACCAAATGGTTCAGCTGTTTTTAGAATCGGGAGAGACCACAAAACATTTCACTCAGAACAAAACTTAATTTTTTTTTTTTTTTTTTTTTCTGCAATTTTTTAACGCTTTGGTCTGAGTGAAATGTTATGGGGTCTCTCCTGTTTCTAAATATATCTGAACCGTTTGGTTTGAACAAGTACAACTATTTTTATAAGCATTTTACAAAATGTCTATGGGAAAATAAATGGCGGATGAAAATCTCTGGTACAGTTCTGAAGCAGGAAGTGACATTCACTTTGGCTCTCTAGGCACAAAGTTTATTTCTCAAGGCTCCAACAGTAATAGGTATTTTTCCCCCAGCATTGTTGAATTCGGTACAAAGAGATACAGACAGAGGAATATGTTGATTGATTCATGAAATGATGGAATGCGAATGTGCCTGAGCAAGCAGATTCAGCCTCTTATTTGTCTTTCTTTTTCTTTTTCTTTTGCTCGTCAATCAAGAATGTCGGCCAATGAATAATGCATGCCACTTCACTTTTGACCAATGTAAATATGAGAAAACGTGAATTGAAGGAATAGTATCAACTTGCTTGGCTCACAAAACCCTCAGAGCATGCTTCTAAAAGTGGCCAGTGTTTTGCGGTGTTGATGAAAGTGTGAACTTGATCGATTTGCGTTACCTGCTCCACGGGTCTGAAGTATTGGACTTGACTCAGTCTCTTTCAGGACTTTGCTGAGTAGGCATAATGAAATCTGTGTGTCTTGTTATCTTTACTCGCCGGTCCCAGAGCAAACACAACTCATGTATAAGTTTACAGCCATATTAAACATTGATATATGGGGGCCTTCGCTTCCCACTTAAAGATCCACTATACAAGCTCATTAACAGCCAGTGTTTGTTTTTATTATGGCAGGAGTTTATATGGCCCCATGGCCTGTGTTACTGCTTTGCATTGTACTGCACTGCAGCTCAACGTACACTGTATTGCTACCATAATGGTGAGTATTAAGAAACAAAGCAGAAAAGACAAAAAGCTGAAAATACCACTCAACTATGTAGCAGTAAAGAAAAGAAAAAGTCCACTAATCACTGAAGCCAAAAACAACAACTGCTACCGCTGGCTCTTTACAGTCCATTCACAAATCATACTGAATCAATATCATCATTGTGACAGCAATAACAAGCTAACCATCCAGAGCAAGTTAAAAACGAGTCTTTAATTGGGTTTGCTAATTGTATTTCCTTTGGCAAGTTGTCTCAAATATCAGAAGCCCTGCTTCAAAATAATGAAATCGATTGTCTGCTCTCGACGAGGGCTCTGTCTGCAGCACATGCATCACCTGCTGTCTTGGCCTGTTTGAAGCCCAGTAAGGAGGTTTGTGGTTTGAATCGTTGGAGTTGATCAAAGTAAACAAGCATTTCAAGCAGGTCTACCATATTTGGGGTAGCTGCCTAAACGAACGCACTGATGATTTTTCATCTCGAACACGTTATGTTAGACACCGAGATGCTGTATCCAAATAATGTGCTGAAAGACAGACAGCTTGCATGAGTGCTGTTTGCCTGCTGTCTACAGTAAGTAATGCATTTTCTACTGAGAAAAGATTTGCTTATAAGCAGATGTACTGTTGGTTCAGGCCGCGGTTGAATTGTCACTCTTGTTAGGAAGGTTCCTACAGAGTGAAAAGACCCAGAATATCTAAGTGTCAGCAATGACAAGAGCTGGTCGAATTCTCTAAATACTAAGGAAAGGTGCTTCAATACTTCCTTATTTAGCATAATGATACACTATAGGAAAGGAAATAATGCCACCCCATAATTCCTTGTGGAAGCAAGATTTAAAGTGACGCTGTTCATTAAAACAAATGATCAAGGGACATGTAAGTTACTGTTGCTAACTTGCTTATTAAGCATTTTCCATCTTATGCCGAAACCTGCTAATAGTACTTATGTTTTGAATTTTCAACAATAATGTTAAACCTGCGTCAACTATGAGTCTTACACACTGCTATTGTAAAATGGTCAAAGTGAAAGGTTACGTTGGGGCGTAACATATATGCTTAGGCTATTTCTCCATTCTGAGTGTTGTTGTATTGCCAGTGTAACATATGTGCTACAAATGTTATTATTAATAATAATAATAATTATTATTATTATTATTATTATTATTATATATATATTAACACGTTCACTGCCAATGACGTATTAATCCGTCAAAAAAAATCCAACGGTTCACTGCCAATGACGTATTAATACGTCAAAAATTTGATTTTTTTTTTGACGGTGGGACGTTGATCTAACCCTTTTACGTCTCCTATACCACTATTGGAGGTATTGAATGTGTATAATCTATTTTACCGACCCACTGAGTGGCGACATGTCTCTCCACAGTAGAAAGAGGCGAGCCAAAACTGGAGGGAAAAGCGCGAGGAAGCCGTTCTCATACAGTAAAATGGATGGCGAAAACGCTTTCACTTTCGCGCTGATGCACAGCGGTGGCAACGGTGGGGGGTTCCAAGAATAGACTGGATGCACACTTTGAAACACGCACCATAAATAAGCCCAGAATCGCAAGAGCTTCATCAGAGCTCTCAACCGGACCGCCAAGAAACGAGCGAAACCCATCCAGCGAGCCCCATCCATACTGCCAGGCAGGAGCCAGGCAGCGGGTCTGTGACAAACGAGTTGCTGCTGCCTGGCTCCTCCGCCAAGGAGGGCGGAGGAGAACGCCCACGGAGGGAGGAGTTGGAAGCAGAGGGGGGTTTCCTGCTGTTATGGAGGAAATTACTGTTCAAAACTATTGTTTAGATGTCTGACGTCTTACTGATGCCAAAAATGAATGGTTAAAGTGACTGTTCTATCGAATTTCACAAAAAGCCGTTTATCTCAGAATAAATTTCCAGACGCTGAAACCATGCTGTATTCAACTGCTAATGCTTACATAACTACTAACTCTACAAACTAACTCTTTTAGACAGAGAAAGGACACATTCTATTAGTTCTTTTGAGATATTGTGTGTTCACAAAATCTTAGCAGAAAAGAATCCTCGGGTCTTGAAAGATGAGCCAGAATCCTCAAAAAAACCCTCTGGCAGAACCTACCTACAGTAAAAAAAAAACGGCTGGCAGTGAATGTGTTAAGCATGAACCAGTATCAGAAAAGGTTAGAATGACAAAAACCATGAAGACTAGAAGTGCACTTGGAGAGCGCAGACGTCCGCCAAGGCCAATACTCCAGTCTATGATATTTTGTGAGTCGGATCAGAACCCTGACCCAGACCCACCCACATCCCCCCAGCCACTCCCCCTACCCACACCTCAAACCCCGACTCTCTATGACCTTCCTATCCGTAGCTACAGCCCCTTTTCCCTATGCCGCCCCCTTTCCTGAGCAGACATCCTCCCACCACCCAGATACACCTACCCCCCCACCCTCTCCTCGAACCCCGACTCTCATGAGTCTACGACCTTCCTATACCTAGCTATGGCCCCTTTTCCCTAGGCCAGACCCTTTCTTCACCACCCAAATACACCTAGCCACTCCCCCTACCCACCCCTCGAATCCTGACTCTCTCTGACCTTCCTATCCCTAGCTATGGCCCCTTTTCCCTAGCCCTGCCCCTTTATTGACCACGCCCCCTCCCACCATCCAGATACACCTAGGCACTCCCCCTACCCACCCCTCAAATCCCGACTCTCTATGACCTTCCTAGTGTCCTCTAGAGAGAGAGTGGCATCAGCGGAGGACCAAAATGCGAGACTCATTAGCCAATGAACAGCCAGGAATGGGTCTGGCACATTGACAGTAAATATAATGGACCACCTTAGCTATATGTTTTTGACACGGCAAAATTAAGCTCATTTCCTGATATTGTTTGATTTCGTTTGATTGGATGAATGGATTTTCCTGTTGCATTGTGGGAAATCTGTTCAAACCTGGAGCCGGGAAAACAGGAAAGGGCGTGAGCATGGACGGGACTCGGGGGAGGGTTTCCTCCGCCACGGCATCCATCTTGTTCATGTTATTTTCCCTGCTAGCCGTTAGCTTGGCTAACAAATGTTGCTAACGTTAGTTGCTATTGCTAGCCTTGCTCCATTGCTCTCACAGTGAATACAGTAGCCTGAAGAAAAACCAGAGTATTATTTCCTCCAGACCTCGCGCGGCGTCACCAGCCTGCCGCTTGCATCTTCCACAAAATCGAGGTAATCTTATTTTCTAACGTAACGCTAATTGCATAGCATGACATTAACGCTAGCTACATGTCCATTTGTCATTACAGGAGGACGTTAGACTAGAGTAGCATAAGTTAATGTTATACAACGTTAAACAGTATTGCATGCTGCACAGATTCGGATGTAGACAGAAAACAAACGCAGTTCTGTTTACCTAGGTTACCTCTTTGAGATGAGGCAGACTCAAAGCATACTCATATGATCTACCAGCTATAGTGTTATATATCTAGCTAACGTTAGATAACTATCAATCAATGAGGGGGAACAAGTGGGTTCAACTCCTCTGGATAGTTTATCCACCTCTGCATTTACAGTATTTACCAATCGCACGTAGTGTTGGGTAAGCTAACGTTATACAGTGATTAACAGTGTCTAATTCGTTTCTTCCAGGGGTAGCAACCGTCCAGTACCAGATGGGACACACACAACAGAGGATCATGATTTGTGAAGATCAAAGCTATAATATTCTGTTCTCCTGAGATTAACGCTAAACTACACAACAGAGGATCATGATTTGTGAAGATCAAAGCTATAATATTCTGTTCTCCTGAGATTAACGCTAAACTACACAACAGGATCATGATTTGTGAAGATCAAAGCTATAATATTCTGTTCTCCTGAGATTAACGCTAAACTACACAACAGAGGATCATGATTTGTGAAGATCAAAGCTATAATATTCTGTTCTCCTGAGATTAACGCTAAACTACATGTTACTGCTGATCAGTTGTTTCAACATAGGAAATTGCAATAACACACAAGCCAAATGCTGACATGAGAGATTTGCTTTGAACAAGTTGTAGCTAGTGCCAGTGACCGGAGAATATTGTATATTTGCTTGTTTGAATGCTTTTGTCAATAAACATTGTCAACAAAGATAGCCTTGTTGTATATTATCATATAAGATTGTTGATGTCGAGTGAACACAAACAAACTACGAACCGAAGATTGGACCAGAGGACATGACGACGGAGAAACCAGCAGTCTGCTTCATGAATGCTTAATATTTATTGAAATGAAATATGGTGATATCTGGTGGGCTGAAATTACTCTCTCTAGCTAGGGTAACTGGCTTATATTGTCATATTATTGTAATGTCTGCTACACCATGCAAATATATTTCGATATAATTCAAACAATTAGCTCACCATGGGCTGGACTGTATTGCTGTGAAAAATTTACATTTCATTGTTTTAAGTGTTACACGTTATATTTTTAACTGAGCTTTGCGGAATTACCTCAACACAATTGTGTATCAGCTTTAAATGTCCAATATATACAGCATTAAACAAACGACCAGCAGCATTCAAATGTGCAAAAACATTATATTTATTGAAATGTGGTGATCATGTCACGTCACATTACATAACGATATAGCGTTAGGTGTTCTTTTGATCAACAGACTTCATAACGGGGATCTATACTGTTACTACATTGCTAGCTAGCTAGCCGCAGATCAGCTCTGAAGCCCCAACTTGTATGGTCGCTGCCCGTCCACTAAAACCCGATTTCGATATAGCGTTTAGTTTAGGTGTTCTTTTGATCAACATACCTCATAACAGGGATCTATACTGTTACGTGTGTCTACTAACATCATTAAAATATCATAAAGGTAACGCTGTTTCTGTTATTTTACTTTTAATCTCTGGCTACGTTGCTAGCTAGCTAGCTAGCCTGCCTTGGCAACTGGTTGGGATCATCTGGTTTCCTGTGGCTGGTGTCAATCAAAGAAAATCCCGCCCCCAAAGTTATAATTTTTATCGGCTCTTTTACTCGAAATGGGACCATAATTTAGAAAACGGAGCCCAGGAGAGCATGAAAAAGACTTGAAATTGTTTATTCAGACCATAAGCTCATTCGGAAAATGTTTATTTAAGACACAGAACGAGAGAGAAGTCGGCTCATTTTTTACATTGGAGCCAATGTACGTGTCGTCACTTCCGGACCTGACGTGCACCCCCCTGCGGACTTTTTGAATTAATGGAATTTCAGGACTGGCCTCATACATTCCCTAATTCTGTTGCCCACTGGTCTGGCACTACTTTTGCATGCTAAAATAAAGCTGATAATGTACAATTTGATTCAAGAAATTTCAAAGGACAACACAAACTGTCCATTTTGCTGCAACTCGACAGTGCTGCTTAATCCAGGACCTTACTTCCTGGAACTCTTGAGAGTAAAAAACTGGCCCATTGGAGTAAATGGAGATGTCGCAACTCTTCTTACACGGGTCTGGACCTTCCTATCCCTAGCTACGGCCCCTTTTCCCTAGCCCCTCCCCTTTCTTGACCACACTCCCTCACACCTCCCAGACACACCTAGCCACTCCCCCTACCCACCCCTCGAATCCTGACTCTCTCCAACCTTCCTATCCCTAGCTACAGGTCCCAGTTTAATGTGTGTAACGCAGCGGTTTTAGGGGTAGTCCTTCTTAGTAGCCTATCTTAGTTGCTGTGTACGGTATTATTGCATGCTTTGAGTGCTGCCATTTTTACAAAAACAATAATAGCTGCCCCCTCTATTCATCTCTCATTCATGCTATAAAGCCCTAAAAATCATAATAATGGTATTGGTGATCAGAAATGCATGCAACATATTGGCTACCTGTGATCATCATTGGAGGGGGAGACTCTCAAGTGAATCAGAATCAGAATCACTTTTATTGCCACAGTATGCAAGTTACATACGAGGAATTTGTCTTAGTGTCTGTATGCAGCGTAGCGGTCACATCAATATACAGGGATAAGAAGTAGGAAGATAACTAACGGCAATCGCAAGGTTGCAAGTGCAATCAAATCGAATCAAATCGAGTCAATATATACAATATGTACATGAGTGGTGAAGTGTTCTGTGGATGATAAATATGAATTGACATTGGATTTACATGAGATTTACAGACTGAGTTAAATATACGTTAAATAGGCAGTGGATTTACATGAATTTACCAGTCCCAGTTAGACAGGCATTAAATTAGATACAGAACTGAACTGCTGCTAACTCTGGTTATACAGTATTTCCATGCTACCAACCTGGCTTCTACACAAACATGTCTACCTTTACACAGAGTTTTATATCAGGTGGAAGCTGGAGCTGGTGCAGGTTTCTATGTGAAGACGTAAAACTGGACTCTCTCTCTCTCTCTCTCTCTCTCTCTCTCTCTCTCTCTCTCTCTCTCACACACAAACACACACACACACACACACACACTCTATTAGAGGCTACTTGAATATTGACGTGGCTGGACACCATCTACAACCCAGGGATGCCTGCGCCCCCGGTTGCCACACGCCGCATGTGGTCTGGGGCCGAATTTGCCCTTGTTGTAGTTTCACCACGACAGACCCACGTCATTAACATCCGCTGTTTTGCTCGTTTTTTTCCACATCTTTCCTTTATCTCATGACAATTTCCATCGAGGTCAAGGAAAAGTGTTATTGAGTATAGACCCATTAGAGTGCACATCACACAGGGTTAGTTGCGCATGCATCGCAGTATCCAAATCTCTGAGGAAGCAAGTGAAGCCGAAACTGAGACATCCCCGGAATACAGGAAAACGTTGTCTTGTGCCGTATAGACGCTGGACATTCCCATAGGAATATGATGATGTCCGGCGCTGCAAGTTTGGCGAGTTGGATCCTAGACCCATCCTGACAGTGAGTATGGGTCAGGAAACCTCACCACATTGAAAGAGTTAGCCATTTGTGTAAGGTAACCTGTCTGTTGCTTGCAAAGCTTTAAAATACGTGGAGGAGGCGTCCGGATCTTCCATATTTCTACGACAGCTGACCAGCTTTCTGCAACCAGTTTGGCTCCGCCCACAAAATACATAATCGCTGTTTACAAACATAAAAAGGGTCTATTCGACCGCATGCTGAATATGGAGCCACTTTGCTGGTATGTAGCCTACATGTAGACTCCTGAGTGTTGTTGACTTTTGTCGGCCATTTTCTTTGTGTCTGCCTTTCTGTCTTTGCCCTAAAGCCATGGCAGCTGCTGCTGCTAACTCTGGTTATACAGTATTTCCATGCTACCAACCTGGCTTCTACACAAACATGGCTACCTTTACACAGAGTTTTATATCAGGTGGAAGCTGGAGCTGGTGCAGGTTTCTATGTGAAGACGTAAAACTGGAGAAGATGAAGGTTAACTCATTGTGTGCCAGCCACTTTTGGAGAACGGACGCTCCCAGTGCCAGAGTTTCAGAGCGTTTTCAGTGATTTCTCGAGGCCCACAGAATATTGTGTGATATTACTATGTAAACACCGAACACGCACAAAGAACGATGAGACTCTCTTCTATCATCTGCAAAAAAAAGTTTATTGATACCATTTTCCGTTCTTTAGTTATGAGCCAGAGAAGATAGGTTGTTTTGAGCAAAAAGACACGTTTCAAATTAGAAGCTGAGATATTCCGCCTTTTGTGAAAAGAAGCATTTCAAGCACATTCACTGAGTCTGAAGCTAATATTTTCTGATGTAGTGACGTGGTGTAGTTGTGTGGTGCCCTGCGTGCCCCACCCCCCTCTCCCCCCCTCAGCTGCAAACTCCTCCCCACACTAACACAGCCTAACACGCACCCAGTCTATTTTCGGAGCGCTCCGTTTTTGTGCGCCGGCTCCCAGCGCGACAAGGAAATGCCAAACCGGACTGCAGGGAAAGGTTTGGCCCTTCGGCATCGGATGCTGCCTTTCTGGCGGCTAATCGTGTGGAGAAACTATGCAGACAGACAGACAGAGGCAGAGAGGCTCAGTTGTGGGCGTGGATTGACTGCTGTTCGCAGCCAACGTCAGCTGCAGCCAGAGCCATCTATATGGCTCTGGCTGCAGCATGAGCGGTTTCGCTTTCGTCACGGGGCTTTTTCCTGCTGTTTTCCGGACCTTTCTCTAATCTGGAGAGCACTGTCGCCACCTAATGGGTCTGTAAAATAGGTTATACACCTTCAATAGCTCCCATATTTTTATAGGAGATGTAATAGGCTTTGATCCACGTCCCACCGTCAAAAAACGCAATTGACGACAATCGTCGTCATTGGCACTCTACGTCACTAATCGAATTGACGACGATTGTCGTCATTGGCACTCAATGAGTTAAAATAGCCCGGACAGCCCCCGACCCACCCACAGAGAAAAGCAGCAGAAAATTTTGACCTGAGCCGCCATTTGTTCTGTGTGAAGTAAAACTGTTGAAATGTGATATCGCCCAACAGTCATCCATGAGACGAGTCCGGATCAGTGCTGTTCTGTTTTGTATAGAGAGATCACCGTGATCCACTCAGCAGCGGTTCTGCAGCGCACAGTTGGTCAACCGCATGCCGGTTGAGCGGGCGAGGAGGGCAGTGAGCAAGGCCGGATTAACCATAGGGCAACCTGGGCAGGTGCCCAGGGGCCCTCGGTGTGAAGGGGCCCTCCAAATTATTATTATTTTTTTTGGTCGGGCTCATGTTGGGCTCCACAGAACTATGACACAAATCTAAGACCAATCAGGACAAAATAAAATTGGTTTCCAAGAAGATTAAGTCTGATGATTTAGTCTCATTGGATGCCTGTGGGCAAGTGGTGACCAGGGGCGCGGGAAGTGGGGGTGCTTGTGGTGCTGCGGCACCCTCTGCTGTTTTGTATTGGAAATGTAATGTCAATTAAAATATATATATATATATATGATTAAAATGTGTTTTATATGTTTTATACTGCGATAGTTAGGGTTTAGTTGAAGACTGAGCAAAGCATGTTATTTTTGAGGTTTGGTTTATAATAATAAGATAATAAAATATGAGACTAAATAATTTCAGTGTTTCTGCCTCTGTTGCTGTCTGTTGTAGTGTAAAACGACCTAAAGGGAGAGCAGGTGGTGACATGAAAGTGAGTGCACTGGCGATTATACGTTGGTGCACCGGATGCACGTGCAACCCCTACTGGCCAGCTGATTTTTTAATTTTATTTCTACGTAATAAACTATTTAGATGTCCCCCATTTGCACGAGATAGAGACATGAGAGCGGGGGAGGGAGAGAGAGCCACGGCTGGCACCCAGCTGCTTGTTAACTTAACTTAACGACACTACTGCAGCCTGAGAGACTCGTGAGTCAACCCGATCTCCAAAAAAATTGTAAAAAAGCAACGTTTGTGGACAAACGTTGCTATTTTACAATTTCGGCTAAGAAATTGTAAAATGGTAACGTATGTGTCTACAGCGGTGGGCGTGGTTTGGGCGTGTTTTACGGAGATTTTCTGTTTCTAACCCCTCCCCCTACTCTAATCCTACCCCTAAAATCTCAGAACGTTACTATTTTACAATTTTCGAGCCGAAATTGTAAAATAGCAACGTTGGTCCATAACGTTGGTATTATACAATTTTCTGTGAGACTGTGTTGCGTGAGTAGGCTACTCCCAGTAAAAAAATATATAACAATACCAATAGCGTGCAAATATAGGCTACTTAACCATAAAATAGGATACCAATATTAATTCAACAGTATCTTCTTTGTACAAAGCTTACCAATGTTGTTTTAGCGCAAATATTTCTCAACAGCATCCTGTCTTTGAGATGTCATTTGCAGATATTTCTCTACACTGCTGTTACAAAGGACATTTATAAATTCCATAAGCTGCTCTTATTCTTAATGTTTTGTTCAAATGAACCAGTAATGTAGCCTACTACAGTTACAGTATGGTTCTACTTCAGTATAAGCTATTAGTACATTGTTCTACTAGAAAAGATTAACTAACTTTAATGCTATGGTTGGAAGGCACAAACATGCCATGCATTTGATATCTGAACAGAAGCCATGAATCCCATATCAGCAACCTGTCTGTTCTGTTTTATTGTAGCCTACACACTTTAGTCACATGTGTTGCTTACTATATTTACCAGGCTATTTACATTCAGTGTCTTGTAGGCATCATCCCTCTGCTCTGGTTGTCTGGTGCGCTTGCATTTTTGACAGATGATGGACTTTTTTTTTGTTGAAGATATTTTTTCTTTAATCTAAATTACATTTGTGATTGACAATCTGTGTTGTGATACTTTTATGACCATAAACATTTATGTCATCAACATTTGGTTGAAAACAAAATAGGCCACCACAAACGTGACCAAAAAATGAAATATAAAATGTATTTGCCATGAAGGCAAAAAAAATTGTATTATTTCGGTTAACAAACTTCGCCATCTTATTTATATTGAAACATATTTTTAAATAAATTGTATAGTACATTTTTCTCTGGTAATCCACTGGAAATCCACCCCTCTGGTGGGATCAAGATAATCCAGTTTTTTGGGATCAAACTGATCCCAATCCTGTGTTGTCGCTTTGAACTACCTGTTTTGAAGATTTGATCCAGATTAAAGCTTGGATTTGATTTCCTGAGTAGTGTACTTAGGGGACTGTTTATGGATCATTTTCAAAACGCCAAAATCGTGTGGGCGTGGCATCGGGTACTCACGTCATCAAGGGGGCGTGGCCTTCAAAATCGACTGTCTTTGTTTAGGGGTACCTACGTCACCAAGGAGGGGGGGCGTGGCCTTCAAAATCGAGTGCCATGGTTAGGGGGTACCTGCGTCAGCAAGGACGGGGGGGGGGGGGTTAAACCACCCCCCTGATGAGGGGGGCCTAGCCTCTGTTTCACCCCTAGGTTTTGTGAAAGTTTAAAAGAACTGGTTTCAGATGGCTCCAATAGGTAACCTTTTTTTCCTCCTCCTCCTCAGGAGAGTTCCTGAGTTCGACTCTGGCCATCTGTCATATCCTGTAAACACAATGGGGTTTTTTAAGATTTTACGATGTATCATTGTGTAAGAATCCATTGATGATTCCCCTGTCCCCACAGTTTTGCATCTAAGCGTAACAACAGCTAATTTTTTGGTCACGGGACAAATCCTATTTGTTTTTGATCACGGCCAAATGCAATTTGGCCATTTTAGGAACTACTAGTCTACTATTTGTTCACACCGCTGAACATTGGCGATTTTCTAAGATTGGCTGCATTGAAGCAGGAATAGCCTACAATTTCAATGCCTATAGACTCCACTGCTCACTGATTCCACTGCTCACTGGTGTTTCTCTAACTCACCCCGGCCCCGGCTCCCATCTCTCCCATCCCCACGTTTTATTGGTTTATTACCCCGGCCGGCCTGTATAAAGCCTGCCAAGGCTGTCTACACAATCACTCCAGTTTTAAATAAACTTGTTTTATGCAGTCAGTGTTGTCTATAGTTACTGCTAAAACCTGCTAAAAATGATGAGTGTAAGAACGATATGTTTTTTTATCGAAGAGGTGCGCATAATGTCTCACGGAGTGAGCGCACAGTTTTTCACCCCATGCCCCCTCATATCCTTTGCGTGTCTGTCAAGGGATATATAAGCACCCAGCGTCAAGTGAGGATCTAAGTCAGGGTGCCACAGGCCTATAGCCTATATATTTTTTAATTTATTTTTATATCCCTATTCAAATATTCCATAATTGCATGTTGTGCAGGCTATCTTAGCTAGTATACTAATGTATACAGCAAATATGATTGTTGTATTGATAAAAGTTAGGCAGAGCAAAGCATTCTGGGTATTCCCAAGGCTATTCTGTAGATTCCATCCCCCTGCGCAACACACATACAAAGTTCACAACCTCCCACCCACCCACTCACACACACACACACACACACACTCACACACATTCACAGCCAGCCACAACCACACCGCGCGTTAGTTTCTGCGCACGTTTTCTCAGCCAAACATGAGTTTTCATGTTCTGACCATCATTCAATTCCATTCAATAGGACGTAATTTCCAGTTTCTCCATCTCAGATCACAGTCTATCTGTGATATCTGTATTTTTAGGTTGAATGGCGATACGCAATAGCTTATAGCTTAATAGCTTTATAGCCTATCAAAAACAAAAATGCATACTATCACAATTGGATCCGGAGTGAGAAAAAACACAGGAAAAGACATATATATCACAGATAGACTGTGATCTGAGATGGATAGTGCCTTTATATTTCTACATTGAATATTTGTCCTTGTCTCATTGATTTATATTGAGGTGGGTGGAGTTTAAAGTTGTTCTGCAGCCAGGCAGTAGTGGAAACCATCTTAAATTTGTAATCAAAGGCCACTTTTAAAGGAAATAAATTACATCTTGTGAAATTATTACATGTATGTATGTATGTATGTATGTACTGTATGTATGTATGTATGTATGTATGTATGTATGTATGTATGTAGGCCTACTGTATGTATTGTATGTATGTATCTATGTACTGTATGTATGTATGTATGTATGTATGTATAGGTTAATAGAGGCATTTTTAATCAAAGTAACATCTTCACACATTTACTTCTTAAGCGTTAGACACTTTTACCAACATCCAGTCATTGCTAATGTCTTCTCACTACTTCCACCCCATCTTCCCACCACTGTGTGTGTGTGTGTGTGTGTGTGCGTGTGCGCGTGTGCGTGTGTGTGCGTGCCCTCCACACCTCAGCCTCTTTTATTTCTCTCACCCACAGACTTGAGGATCAACTGAGAGAGAGTGATGATAAACTCCTGCAACACTCCTACAGTTTGCCCTCCATGTCTGAGAGATAGAGACTGTAATAACAACTCCCCCCCTCCATGTCTGAGAGATAGAGAGACTGTAATAACAACTCCCCCCTCTATGTCTCTGAGAGATAGAGACTGTAATAACAACTCCCCCCCTCCATGTCTCTGAGAGATAGAGACTGTAATAACAACTCCCCCCTCCATGTCTCTGAGAGATAGAGACCGTAATAACAACTCCCCCCCTCCATGTCTCTGAGAGATAGAGACCGTAATAACAACTCCCCCCTCCATGTCTCTGAGAGATAGAGACTGTAATAACAACTCCCCCCTCCATGTCTCTGAGAGATAGAGACCATAATAACAACTCCCCCCTCCATGTCTCTGAGAGATAGAGACCATAATAACAACTCCCCCCTCCATGTCTCTGACTGTAATAACAACTCCCCCCCTCCATGTCTCTGAGAGATAGAGACCGTAATAACAACTCCCCCCTCCATGTCTCTGAGAGATAGAGACCATAATAACAACTCCCCCCCCAAGAGAGATAGAGACTGTAATAACAACCCCCCCCCTCCATGTCTCTGAGAGATAGAGACTGTAATAACAATCCCCCCCCCTCCATGTCTCTGAGAGATAGAGACTGTAATAACAACTCCCCCCCCCTCCATGTCTCTGAGAGATAGACTGTAATAACAACTCCCCCCCCCCCTCCATGTCTCTGAGAGATAGAGACTGTAATAACAACTCCCCCCCCCCTCCATGTCTCTGAGAGATAGAGACCGTAATAACAACTCCCCCCCCTCCATGTCTCTGAGACATAGAGACTGTAATAACAACTCCCCCCCCCCCCTCCATGTCTCTGAGAGATAGAGACTGTAATAACAACTCCCCCCCTCCATGTCTCTGAGAGATAGAGACCGTAATAACAACTCCCCCCCCTCCATGTCTCTGAGAGATAGAGACTGTAATAACAACTCCCCCCCAAGAGAGATAGAGACTGTAATAACAACTCCCCCCCAAGAGAGATAGAGACTGTAATAACAACTCCCCCCCCCAAGAGAGATAGAGACTGTAATAACAACTCCCCCCCTCCATGTCTCTGAGAGATAGAGACTGTAATAACAACTCCCCCCTCCATGTCTCTGAGAGATAGAGACCATAATAACAACTCCCCCCCCAAGAGAGATAGAGACTGTAATAACAACTCCCCCCCCCCAAGAGAGATAGAGACTGTAATAACAACTCTCCCCCCCCCCTTCATGTCTCTGAGAGATAGAGACCATAATAACAACTCCCCCCCCAAGAGAGATAGAGACTGTAATAACAACTCCCCCCCCAAGAGAGATAGAGACCGTAATAACAACTCCCCCCCCCTTCATGTCTCTGAGAGATAGAGACCATAATAACAACTCCCCCCCCAAGAGAGATAGAGACCATAATAACAACTTCTCCCCCCCATGTCTCTGAGAGATAGAGACCGTAATAACAACTTCTCCACCCCCCATGTCTCTGAGAGATAGAGACCGTATCAACTCTCCCCCCCCCCCCCCCCAAGAGAGATAGAGACCGTAATAACTCCCCCCCCCCCCCCCCCCCCCCAGGCAAACTTATTTACAGGTGCAACAAATAGGACCCGCTCTCTGTGCCCTATATTGCCCTCGTACTTTAGATGTGATTAGTAACCAGAACAAGGAAACAGAGAACAAACCTCAGCACATTTACACAACTCAGGTGAAGCACTATACTCTCAGCAGCAGGGAGGATATCAAGTGCCCCAAACTTTCAAGAAGCTAACTACAAAACACAATGACAAGTACTTACTGTCCGGGGGCCGGTTGCACCAACTGGTCTTAACTATGCCTGGTCGTAACTCCTACGTCGGTCTTAGTTAAGACCATGGACTTACGCCTGTTGCACCAACACGGCAAAGGTGCTCTTATTACTCTGGTCTTAACTACGCTGGTCGTAGCAATGCGCGTTCATGTGAATTGTCGGGGAATGCCCTCTGATTGGCCCACATGTGCCTCGCGCCGTCACCCACTACTGTATGTGCGTCACTACACCCTCCCTCCTCCCACCCCCCTCCTCCTGTGGAAGCCCCGGGGGAAAATGGCGGCGGCGATTAGTGTCAGGGAGTCTGAATGAAATTGAATGTAACGTTCCCAATTCTATGTATTAAATTCTAAAAGAATTAACGCCAACATTTGGGAAGGCTAAGCCACACAAGTAGTTAGTTATAATCTAACGTCGTGCTTTCAAAGACGGCGAACTGGCGATGTTACGACGATGATGGTCAAAAAGGTCTCCGCGGAGATCTCTGTTACAGGCAGGCTCTACGCCTCCTCCTGACGAGGCGTAGGAGTTACGCCTGGTCTTAGTGAAAATAAGGCTTAAGTCGTCTTGGTGCAACCGGCGTAGCTGTAGGTCGTAAAGTTACGACCAACTTAGCTTAAGACCAGTGTAAGACCAGTTGGTGCAACCGGCCCCGGGGCAATAGGGACTAAGAAGAGCATCTACACCTTGTTTTTTGACATCTAATGCTTTCTCTCACAGGGGCATGCATCTCGCAGATGCAGAGCTACAGTGTACCAGGCAACTTTTCAGACTCTCTTTACTTCTTTTGTATAGGAATATAGAAATATATAGATAAATATATTATATAATATATATAGATGATATGTATCCTCTGAGGTTTTGTAGTCCCATGCATGCCAACGCCACTGTGTAAACCCACTCAGTGATCCAGGACAGAGGATTGGACGGCTAAGAACCTTGACTATTAACACATTGAGTGCCACAGCGCTTCAGTAAAATTGTCTGGAGCCTGTGCCAGGTTCACTTCCATTCAGTTGAAAACAGCTATAGAATTTTTTCTATTAGGGCGATATTGAGAGGGCTGGACTCTAATGAAACATTGGACACTCCTGCTTCTCTCAAAGAAGAAATTTTGTTTCTAGACAGTTCCATTATGAAATGACAGCCTGTGAAGGAAGAGCACTTTCAAGGGTTTTCTGCTGGGTTTTTTTACTTTTCGAGATAAACACACTTTTATGTAAACAAAGGTAACAGAATGAATTCTGCTTCAAGTGTGATAAAATGCTATACCTAAATGAAAGGTTGGAATGTCTACTTTACCTTGGGGGAAAAAGTATGTAAAAAGAATGTTTCATTGATTTTTTACAAATATTTGAACACAGCTTAGTCCAACTTCAAGACGCTGCTTTTTATGGCATCAAGGTGTATGTTGCAGGCCATCTCTCCATAAAGAAACATGATATCAACTTCTTTTTTTTTGATGATGAAAGTACACTTCCTAAGCTTTCATTTGGTGTGTAACAATCAAATATTCCACCACAACATTTCATGCAGTGTATTCTTTTCTTCAAAAAAACCTTCAAAGTAGTTTCCAAATAAAACACATTTTTATGCATAGTATTTTCATAATAGCCCACAGAATGAATTCTGCTTAGAGTTGAACAAAATGCAATACCTCAAACGAAAGGTTGGAAACTCAACTCAAGTCAATAACAAAGAGTATGTGAAAAGAATCTTCCATTTATTTTCTACAAATATTTGATTACATTTTTTTTTTTTTTTTTTTTTTCAAAAGAACCAACACATTTTATGAAAAAAAGGCATACACATGACTGATGCTATTACTGTGTTACAACTGCTACTATTCTTGTTACAGTAATGACACTGCTATTGGACGGCTTGACAACAGTCAGACAGCAGGCAGTTTGTGTTTGGAGGTAACGTTACTGTAGTCTTGAAGGACTGAATCCCGCTACAGCTTTCTCTCCAGTGTCTCTACTTTTCAACTGTCAAAGCAAATAAACATACTAAAGCTTGATGGACTGCCCACACACTCGTTGACACTAACTAAACTAAACTAAACACTGCATCACTGGCTGAAGCGGGGGTGTGGGGGGGTGTGGGGTGGGTCGGGGAAAGTATCACTGTGAGTGATACTCAAAGTAGCACGGGTACAGGCAGAGAGGTACGTGGTCACAGCCAGGGCAAACTTACTTGGTCTCTTTTCGGAGTCCCTTGGCTGCGCAGTGCGCACATTTTCGATAGATTGTTTTTGTTTTGGTGGCTGGGTCTGCCACTGGCAGTGGCACATGCCCCGCGAAGTCCACATCCAGCCTCGCTGAAGCAGACCTTTTGCGTGGGTGGACTGGTGTTCTTCCTGGAAGAGGAGGTTGGGGAGGGGCCGGAGGAGGAGGGGGATCTGCGGTCCAGGATTTGACCACAGACAGGATGAAGTCTTTCAGGGTTCTGCAGCTGGTCGTTGGGTTGCGTGCCCTGTACACAATGAACGCATTGCTCATTGCGATCTGCATCAGGTACATGACAAACTTAGAGCTCCATTTTGCAGTCTTCCTGATGAAGGGGTAATAGGAGATCTTCTGGTCCAGGCGATCCACACCACTCATGTACTGGTTGTACTCCACCACGCATGCTGGCTTCCTCTGGGGGACTCTCTCACTGTTTCCTTTTTGTCTCACCGCCACAGTTGTCATCTCATCCTGGTGGAACGTAGAAATCATCCGGACGATGCGTTTGTCTCGCCATGCCAGGACCATCACTGTGTCATTGTGACGAGCGCGTTGTTCACCTACTGCCAGGACAGACGTGGTTACCTCGCGGATGGACGGCGGTTCTCCCCTGTTCACACGGAGTGTGCCAGCTGAGTGGATCTGGAGGCCGAGGAGAAGACGACACATGGACTCGCTGTTATAGAAGTTGTCCATCCACAAGCGATAGCCAAAACCCTCAAGGCCGGCAATGAGGAAGCGCACAGTGTCCTGCAGGGTACTGTGAGTTCCACAGTATGGCTTCATGGCGTAGCAGTAACCATTGGCTGAATCACACAGTATGTAGCTCTTGATTCCATACTTGGTGGGTTTGGCAGGATTGTATACACGGAAACGTAGTCGTCCTCGAAAGTGCAGCATCCCTTCATCCACCGAGATGTTTTGTGACGGCTGGTACAGCTCCTTGAATTTGGAGAGGAGCAGATCAAGGACAAGACGAACCTTGTGGAGCCGGTCGCTGCCATCGACCTCCCGATTGTCGCTGAAGTGGAGAAACCGCCAAATGAGCTGGAACCTGTTGCGTGGCATTGTGCTCCCGAAGTATGGTGTTTCAAGCGCCACATCAACAGACCAATACTCTGCCCAACTCGGCTTCTTGACGATGCCAGTAAGGAAAAGCAATCCCAGAAACCGCTTGAGCTCCACCAGGGTCAGCGGTTGCCAGGCGTTTACCCTGGAGTATGGCAGACGCAGCTCATCTATGACAGCAATACACTGTTCCGCGTACTTGTTGGTCTGATCAACAATCAGCAACATGAGCTCGTCACACAGGAACAGTTCCACAAAGTCGACAGGCTTGTCGGACTGCAGTGATGCTGCCGCACTGGGACCTGGCACTGCGGTGAATGGCAGCGTTTTGGGGCTCCAGTCTGCCATATCCCGCCAGCTCGGAGGATCCAGGGAGGGACGAGACTTGCCCGCTAAAACAATGAAATAAAAGGTTTTTCTTCAGACAATTGTGATATGTAAACAAGCTGTCTTTTTGACAAAATCCAATAATCTTCTCACCTCTTTTGCTTGAAGATGCCGGCAGATGCTGCTCTTCCTCCTCCTCCTCCTCCTCCTCCTCCTCCTCCTCCTCCTCCTCCTCCTCCTCTCTTCTGTATAGTAAAAGTGAGTTTATAAAAATATATTGACATTTCTTGAAGGAAAAAAGTTTGTTTTCAATATCAGATGAATAATTGTAATTCTAAAATGGCCTTCATCTCACCATCACTGGAGGTCAAGCGCGCACGACGTGTGACGCTGGGGGGAGCCCCTTCCTCTTCGTCGTCATCTTCCTCCGAGCTGTGCTCCAACTCTGAAATTGAATATTTTACATGGTATTATTAGTATGCTAACTAATTGCAGGATCGTTATTCTTACCAAGCTTGGTGTTGACGAAAATAAATTGATGAATAATAAAAGGTGTGTGGGTGTGTGTTTATTTTATTTTTTACATTTCTACCTCCATTGTTTTTTTTACTTGCTGGCCAGTGATGCCTGTTCCTATGTATATACACTGTAAGTCACTTTTATGAATACTTTTTGCACTCATGATTATTATTATTATTATTTTTCTCCTGCTTCTTTTTATTATTAGACATTACATTACATTACATTACGGCATTTGGCAGACGCTTTTATTCAAATCGACTTACAATATCAGAACTTACAATATCACATTTTTGTCAACAATCGAGAAGTCATCTATGCATACAATCGTCTGGCATTTACAGCTTTAGTAGTAATAGTTTCCTGTAAAGGATCAATAAAGTAGGCTATCTATGTAGGTTCTAACCTCTGGAAGCCGCCTCGTCCAAGAAGGTTCGCCTCTTAGGTCCAGGGCCAGGGGGCTGCCATTCCTCATCTCTGGCGTCGTCAGGAGATGATGAAGCGGTCTCCTCCGGCTCATCGGTGTCGGTTTCCGGGAGATCTCTCTCCCGAACAGCACGACTGAGAGCCTGTTGCAGTGTGAGCTGCCCAGGCCCTGGGCGCGGCCCACCACGTTTGCGTTTGGCCTTAGGCATGCCAGCTAACTAACAGCTAACAGCTAACTAACGCTAGTCTAACTGTACACTAACGCTGACTAACGCTAGTCTAACGCTAGTCTAACACTAACGATAGTCTAACAAAACAGACACACAAGACAGACAGACAGACAGAGACACACAGACACTTTTTTTTGTTTTTTTTTGTTTTTTTTACACAGATCCTATCTACCCTGACCTAACGCTAAATACTAAATGCTAGCTAAATCTAACACAGGCACACTCGCTAGCACACTCACACGCACCCGACACAACCCACCCACGCACTCACCTCACACCAAGCACTCGAATCCACTCACTACACAATCTCACAAACTAATCTACTAATCGCTATGTTACTAAATTCTACTAAATGCTACTAAATGCTATAAATCTATTCTCTGCTACTGATACTGCTATTGCTACTGCTACTGCTACTAACCACACCTACTCTACAAGGAGGCTCTGAGCACCGCAAGGTTTTAACGTGGCTGCACTGCGCAGCTGCGATGTGATTTTTAAGGTGGCGCCGTGTGATCCCTTGAAGGGATTCATGCTCACTGGCTAGGTACGACCTTAAACAGTAGAATTATGGAATAATATGAATTATGATTTTAGGACGTCCACAGACGTCCTTGGCACTGAACGTTACTTTTTTTTAGGACGTCCACAGACGTCCTTGGCACTCAATGTGTTAAACAGACAATTGTCCAAGTCCCTCTGATCCGAGTCCCAAGCGAGTCTCAAGTCAATTGGTCCCGAGTCTCAAGCAAGTCCCAAGTCTTTCCTTTTGTCGGCAAGTCAAGTCAAGTCAAGTCACAATGTTATTTCAAGTCAAGTCTCGAGTCGAGTCACGGGTTATGTCAAGTCGAGTCACAGGTTAGAAAAAATGACAAGGCAGAGATTATTTAGGCTGCAGACGTGCGCGTTCACGTTAATACGTGCTTGTTGCCAAGCAACACACTTCTCTCAGACAGCTCGAGACAGCTGACAGACAGCTCCAACTCAGCTCAAACTTATAGAGTTGTATTCAAAGCATAGAAACGTTCTCACAGCTCAATTTAACAGCGCCAACACAAGCAGTTTGATCACAAGTGCAATCAGTACTGAATGCAATGCCAGACTGCGCACTGCGGGCAGTTGACGAAGTCAGGAAGAAATTGAAATATCTTCCGACGCATCAGCTTAAAACCCGCCGACGAGCGGAGGTCCTGCGCCCAAAACGTCTATATTTACAGCACATATCGATCGATATTTTTGGAGAAGATTCCGGCCGCATCATGCGCAGATCAAGATGAACAGATCAAGATGAACAGCTGTCAGTGAGTAGCTACGCATTTGGGTGTAACTTTTACGCCTGCTCCATACACAGACGCAGCGCATACAGGGTGCACTAGTCATAAAATTAAGTTAGTCGTAACTTTGAGTTCTACATCGGACGTAGCCTAGCGTGTAAACCTAGGCGTACGCCCAGCTGGTGCACTCGGCTGATCTTGTCACAAGTCCGAGTCGAGTTTCGAGTCATTTTCTTCCAAGTCCGAGTCGAGTTTCAAGTATTTACCTTCCAAGTCTGAGTCGAGTCGGAAGTCGTCAAATTTGCGACTCGAGTCGACTCGAGTCCGAGTCCCTATGACTCGAGTCCAATTGTCTGCTATTAAAGCACCCAGGAGTAATGAGCAGACAAAATAGCCAGCATTAAAACCTCGCCATAAATATAAAATAGAGAGCTTGACCATCTCCCTGATTCCTAATTAATTGGGCTGCATAATTTCCCTTTAGATTTGTCCGGCGATACTTAATGTTGCCGTTCAAATTTACGGCGTAATTAGTGTAAAATAGAAGGAGCGCCCATCACTCTTCCTCTGGTGGGTTCTTATTACCCTCATCACAGCAGGTGATTTAGACGCCACGCCAGGCGCCGACACTTCTCAGCATCCATTCTTCAATTACACCGTCCATATATATTGCTAAACTTCAGCGTGGCCATAAAAAAGCCAACACTGGAAACTGGAAGCAGCCAGCCCATTCTCTTTAATTGTATCCAAATAACACGGCTTTACTTTCAAATGACGTGCAGTGAATCATGCCTTGATGTTCACATTGCATGCAACCGCCGCGAGTCACGGTAGCGTCCTCGTCTCACAACGTCCTCGTCGTGAGAAAGCCAGTTGTCCCATTTTTAAAGGTCCCATTCCGTGCAAAAGCTGTTTTTACTTGTAAATGCATATATACTGCTGTCAGCCCTCCCTGTAATGAGTGGTCACACGCTCAGAACTGCCACAGTTGGATTTGTCCCTATCCAGCGTCACCCTGCAGTCTCCTCCAAGCCACACCCCCAAACGCGTCGTTTGCCGAGAGGGGAATTGGCTGGGAATTGGGACGTCACGAGCTTCCTTCTGCATACTGCGCGCGTGTATCTCACACAAGCTATCTGCACCATTTTGTCTATAGCCACAAAATTAACACTTCTAGCTGGAGCAACGCCAACTGTACGTGATCCAGCAGCTGCGGAGGTGCATTCGGTAAGTCTAGGCATTTTGAGATGTCCTCTTTAGCGTAGTAACCGTTAAGTTAACGATAACTCGCAACCTAGCGTGCTGGTCCACAGACGCTAATCTGATTGGCCGCTGGGAGCCTGGGGCGGGCTCTTCCCCAGCGACCAATGGGAGCTGTTGGTTCTGAATAAATTAGCAAAACCAACCATTCTTGGGACGCGACGAGATGAGGAAGGGACAACTCCGTCACAGCAAACGGGCTTGCTGTATTTTCGACAGATTAATCCAGAATCATGTTTTGTGGACCAGAGACACACGTTTTTAAGAGGTTACAGCTGCACGAATTGGGACCTTTAACTGTTTTTAACCCCGTCCCAAACCAGAACCCTAACCGTGTTTGAGTTGCCTAAACTAGGGTGACCAGAGTCTGCCTCATTGTTGCGGCCGACCAGGCCAGACGTGGCTCGACCGGTTTCTGGTCTCGGCAGTTGAAACGGAGGGTATCACCTGCACGCCAAATTTGACTTGGCGTAGACAGGCACGTATTTTGAAAGAGGAAACCCATGTTATTTGGACGGCATGGGGTGAGAGACTGGCGGTTGAAGCAGCACATAATCAGTGGGACAGACACAAATATCTACACTGTTTTCCCCCCAAGAAAAGGTGAGAGCCACTGCTATAATTAAAAGAGTGAGGTGGGGTTATTTCAGTTTGTGTGCAGATTCAACCAAATCTAATCTACATTAAGCTATGTTCTCTGGCCTGGGTGTGGGGAAATGGCTTCTATGTTCTCTTGAGAGAAAGACAGATCATCATGAATTCCCCATCATGAGAGGTTTCACAGTCTGTGGCGGGGGAGCAGAGTCATCTCTTGTCTCTCCACGGAGTTCCTTCTACATTCCCCAGGAAGAAATTCAAATTTCCCTATAGTGCTGTCTTGCTCTGCTTGGCACAATCAATTGCAATTCTTGATTATGTAGAGACAAAGGGACCTCATGCCTGGCTGAAAGTCTTTGATCTGGCACTGTTTTCCTCCACAGTCCTTACAAATCTGCACCATAAAGGATGTGGACCGCCTTCTCCTCCACCCCCATCCTCACTTTCTGGGCCATTCTCCACCTCATCGCACCCCCTGATGAAGCTCATTGCGGGTCAGATTTGATTAAAAGACAGAGGGTATTCTTACCGACCAAGATCTCATTTTCTCAACCCAGCTGCTATAGGCACACTGGCCATTTCACACAAAAAATTTGTGCCATGCCAATTTATAGGCTATTTGTAGCTGGTTGTTGTCTGCACAATCCGAGTACAGTGCATGCAAGCAAAGAAAGGATTTCTCATAAAAAAACATTTGCATTTTTATGAGTTGCACTGTCTGTCATTCCCCACCAAATTGCTCTAAATTTGGCAGCATACCTTATGACACGAGGAGCAAATTCATACCCAACTCCTGTATAAAAAAAAATATCTGCAGTATTTTTCTTATTTTCTAAAAAAAAAAGTTCCTGATCTATACACTAAATAATTGAAAGATAGAAACTTTTCCAGAACACGGATCCTATACTGCTTTTTGTACACATTTTGTAAGGGGGCAATTTCTCTACATAAAGTTTTGGGGCAGTTTTCGCTTAAGAAAGCTTTTACATTGCCACAGTTTGTTATTTCTCTAACCATCCCTAACTGGTAATTAGACAGTGTTCTTGTCACTGTGGGCACGTATACTGTAACTTACACAGCTCGCCGTGGGCTATAGTGCTCTTTCTCTGAATTACACTTATTGGGGTGGCTGTAATTTTAAGCTGTCTCCACATGAAATGGCACAATTTAAAAAGTGAAAGACAGAAGGGGATAAAACAGAGGAATAAAGGGAAGGAGAACAGAGAGTCAAACAGAGAGATTTATATATAACAACCCCTCTCTGCAGGCAAAGGCATACTTTCCATTACGGAAATGTTTGCATTGGGCTGAATTGAGACAAGATGATTGTTTCCTCCAGGTAGCAAAAGGGCCAAATTGCCGCATGCATGTTTATAACAAACAGAGCAACTGTCCCAGTGAGTCACCACACTGCAGAGCTGTAGGCCAGGTGTAGAATACTACACGATAGCCTTATGGGTAACACTTTACAATAAGGGTACATTAATTAATTAAATTACATTAAATTAATTAAGGGTTAATTAATGCTTAATAAGCATTAATTAACAGGGTTAGTAAACCTTAGTAAGCATTAATTAACCCTTAATTAACGTTAACTAATAAGGGTGTATTAATTAAGGGTTGGTCAATGCTTAATGAGCATTAAAGGCCATTCCGTCAATACTCACTCTTACTGACGCCGGTGGCCGTTAGAGTAACTGCAGGCAGCGTGTGAACGAGCTGACGCGCGGGCACCATACTCGCGCGCACAAGCAGTTGCCTGGCAACAGCAGAGCTGTTGGTTGCTTTGTAACGTTAACTCATAAAAGTCACTTGAAAACGGCAACCTGGACAATTTATCGGTCAGATCAGCCTCGAGATGCCCAGGAAGGATTCTGGATGAATTAGGGGACGTTATTGTGGCATGTTTGGCCGTGTTTTGGCTTGCGTTGGCTGCGGGGAAGTGGATACTCACGTTAGCACAAGCCAGGAAATAGCCTGCTCCCCCTGTATGTACGGTACCGTGTAATGCCTGGAGTTGACCAAACTGAACAATCAATGTTTCATAAGCATAACAGTAACGTTAGGCATATTTACGGCTGTTAAATTCATTATCCACACAAGACGGTAACGTTATTAGTGGGGCTGGTGGTAATTTCTATAAATGTAAATTAATATTAGTTAGCCGCGATTAGCATCAAGCTAACGTTAATATGTGCAGTCCCACTGCAGCTAACTGCAGTCAGAGCCTGCTGGCTGCGGGGAAGTGGATACTAATGTTAGCACAAGCCAGGAAATAGCCTGCTCCCCCTGTATGTACGGTACCGTGTAATGCCTGGAGTTGACCAAACTGAACAGTCAAACAATGTACCGTAAGCATAACAGACAGTAGGCTAACGTTAGGCGTATTTCCGACTGTTAGATTCATTATCAACACAAGACAGTAACGTTATTAGTGGGGCTGGTGGTAATAAATATAGCTAAATCTATTAGTTAGCCGCGTATAGCATCAAGCTAACGTTATGGTTATAATAGGCACTCACCACCGCAGCTGCAGTCAAACAATAATGTTCCATGACCATAAGCATAACGGTAGTAACGTTAGGGTTGTATTACGGTACTTCACACAAGACGGTAATGTTAGCAGAGTTTCTGACCAGGTGGTCAGATACTTGTACTACGGAGTGACAATAAAAATCTTGAATCTTGAAAATCCATTAGCAAGCAGCTAACGTTATCTGGTCAAAACCACATTACAGTAGCTACAAGCAGCAAGTTCCCTTCATGAACCGAAAACACAGTCCTGACTCTAGTTTCCCCCCGATGTCGGTCACATTGCTGCTGTCTGGCCAGACGGTCTTCATTAGATAAATATGTATTTATTTAGTGTGGACTTTTTCTGGAGTCTGTGTTGTTGTTTCCTTTAGCTAGCAGCTAGCGACGAACGTAACGTTAGACATTTCCTGTTAGCCATCTAGGACAAGAGGCAAGCTCGTGAACGCGCCCAGACCAAGCCTCCAGGAATAGCGCTGGGCTGTGAAGCCATTTGAACATGGTGGCAAAGCTCTGTATTGCAAGTCACGTGACGCCATGCAGCCCAGAAAGTAAAATTCCCATCCACTTGCATGGGGACCCCGGCAGCTGTTAAACCCAGGGGAATTTTTTCCGGGTGTCACACAAAGTATAAAACGACTCTTTTAATTATCAACTAATTTTTTATGGGGCATTTTTTTCTTCAGAAGCCACTAAGAGCCGTATACGGGGGTATTTTCTTCTTGTAATACAATCCATGGGTGGGAGGGGTGGGAGACGTCATGGAACACGTCATGGCACACATGCGCACTTCGCCTTTAGCCGCATAGTCAGGAAGTATAACCAGGAAGAAAAAGCCCCCATGATGGCTTCATGCGCCAATGAGCAACCTCCGTCCGAATGCATGGGTGGGCGTGGCACGTCCCCTATCCAGTTCTTTTAATACATCCATGGCCCAGACGTCACATCCTCTAGCTGTGGCGGGAAATGCTAACCCCTTCAAAACTGCGGTATTTCCATGTATCTTCTGGCTGGTCGGAGAGAAACGCTCCTGGTCGCCATTTTTAAGTTACATCAAGGCGCATTCACTCATTGCCAATAAAAAACACTTTGTGCACATTTATTTCTCAGAACCGACGGAATGGGCCTTTAATTAACCACCTTAATAAACATGTCTAGTAATGCTTAATAAGCATTAATTAATTAACCTTAACTAATGTGTCTAGCAATCATTTACTAATGCTGTTCATGTTAACCAAGCCTTAGTTAACATGAACAACAGCATTAGTAAATGAGTAGGGTATGAGTAAGGTATTATTAACTTATAGGCTACATTATTTAATAGCATAAAGTCTTTATCTTAATAAAGGAATGAAGGTTGTCATGTTCCAGTATGTTTCACTAATGTTAAAAGATCACAAAGAGTATTAATACAGTAATTTATAGCCTACAATTAGGCTGAAATTCCCTATCTGAAGAGAATAGCTATTGTAATAAATTATTGACATTGACACAATAACATATTATCTAGCTGTGACCTGGTCAGAATGGGGTTAATTTTATTTGTTGTAGCATTGCATTAAGCCAATAAGTCAATTCTAAAGGAGACTGGCTTGACTAATCAGTTGATCAGTTTTGCCCTGCTGGCATCATGGCTGGCATTTTTGCTGCTGTCACTCCTATACAAGGAGATAAAAACATTGCCGCGGCCTACTGTAGATCACCTTCTAGATCACCACTGTAACTGCCTCACATCACCAGTTTTAAATTTGTAGTTGGCATCCTGCTAATTTTATTTTTGTTTTGGTCCTACCATTAATCTCGTAGTCTAGAACTAATCTGACGCACCCGTGTTTATCGGACAATTGAGAACGTAACACACACCTTGATACCACATGCAAGCAGAGCACCAAGGAGCCACGGAGCCAAGAGCTCACCAAAGAAAGCAAATAAAAGATTAAACTCCGAACCTGCAGACTAGAGGAAGGAGGACCTAGAAGCAAGACGTTTTATCCCCTTTAGTAACAAGCAGCCTTTGAGGTACGTTTAGAGTTTTAAGTTCGTTTGTGTCTGATACATGTGTTCTGTGTTGTGCTAATGTGCTAGCTAGCATGCTAATGTTGGTATAGCTGTCACTGGTTGTGGTGATTGTTTGAGGCTAATTTTTGGCGTATTTCCTCTTGTTGTGGTGGTGCAAGGAGTGATTAAGCACATTGCTAGCTAATGCCTCTGTTTTGTTTATATGAGTTACTAGTTACAGTATGTAACTATGGTTCTGTGACTAAGCACATTATCTAATGCCTAATCTAATATCTAATCTAATTTTGTTTATAACTGCACTTTTGATACCTGAGAGTATAGATCCACACATTGTTGTGCAACTAAAATGAGATTCAAATTTAACTTATATGTAGGTTTACTGCAATAATACATTCCTTTTATTGTCACTGTAGACTGTAGATTGAATTACTATGGGTTTACTGGGATATTACACACATTGTATAAATATTGTAGCCTGTACCAATTGATTTGATTACAGAATAGTAATTAACACATTCACTGCCAGCCATTTTTTTTTACTGTAGGTAGCTTCTGCCAGAGGGCTTTTTTGAGGATTCTGGCTCATCTTTCAAGACCCGAGGATTCTTTTCTGCTAAGATTTTGTGAACACAAATGATCTCAAAAGAACTAATAGAATGTGTGCTTTCTCTGTCTAAAAGAGTTAGTTTGTAGAGTTAGTAGTTATGTAGGCATTAGCATTAGAATACAGCATGGTTTCAGCGTCTGAAAATTTATTCTGAGATAAATGGCTTTTTGTGAAATTCGATAGAACAGTCACTTTAACCATTTATTTTTGGCGTAAGACGTCAGACATCTAAACAATAGTTTTGAACAGTAATTTCCTCCATAGCAGCAGGAAACCCCCCTCTCATTCAAACTCCTCCCTCCGTGGGTGTGTCTCTAGTGGCTTTGCAGCGTTTGTCACAAGCGAGGCTCTGCCTGTCTGTGGTGCCTGGCTGCTGGCGGCTGCTCTTTGGGCGAGTCTGCATGAGTCGTTTCGGTTGCAGCTCAGCTGGAATGAAGCTGCGTGCGATTGTGGGCTTTCTGCGGGTGTTTCAAAGTGTGTTGCACGCATAATCTATTATGCAAATTTGCAATCCCCCACCGCCAGCTCCCAGCGCGATAATGCGCGAAAGCGAAAGCGTTTTCGCCAATCCATTTTACAGTATGAGAGAATGGTTTCCTCGCGCGTTCCCCTGCAGTTTTGGCTCTGCTTTTTCTAGTCTGGAGAGCACTGTCGCCACTTAGTGGGTCGGTGGAATGGGTTGTATTGGGTGGCTCCAATATTTTTATAGGAGACGTGGGGGGCGTTGATCCACGTCCCACCGTCAAATTTTTTTTTTTTTTTTGACGTATTAACACGACATTGGCAGTCAACCGTTGGATTTTTTTTTGACGTATTAACACGTCATTGGCAGTGAACGTGTTAAGAGAAATGGTGTGACCTTGTCATAGGTCAGATTTTTGTAGACGGGGACTTCCAGGATGAATCCCAGGATCCAGGGGAATACAGCGAGACTACAGATCTCCCAGTCGACTGGGATGGCGAGCCACCACGCATCTAGAAGAGCAATCCATACATTCACTGCAGTAGCATCAAGGACTACCCTGCTGTACGACTGGAGCGGTCGTTACACACAGAGTCCAGCGGATGAACTTCATCGGGACGCGTACAGACACCCATCGACTTTTGGCCCCAAACAATTTTTTATTTAAGTTTTTTGGACTGAAGGGACAAAATATTTAATTTGTGTGCGCGCTTTATTATTTTTGGGGAATTATAAATTGTCAACTGTGAAAACCTGAAGTGCTGAATTCATGTTTACTAACAAAAGGCTTTAAATTCATCTAAGTCTTACTAAGATAATCTTGCTAAAAGCCACAACTCTTGTTCAACTGTTGTTTAATTTCATTGCTGTCATTAATTTTTAAGGGCTCTGGTCATTCTGAAAATCTGGTACTTGTCCATGCTCATTTATATTAATATTCTATTATTATTATTATTATTATTATTATTAGTGGCCGGGCCAGCGGAGCGGCCAGGCCACTTCTTGTATTTGCCTGTATTATTATTATTATTCTTCATCCTCCCGGGAAGTTCGACTTCCCATGGATGAAAACTAACCAAACTTTGCACAAAGGTCCAGTCCCATGCCAAACGTCTTTGACACAAATTTGGGGCCAATAGTCCTAACGGTGGCACTACAGCGACCGTCTAAAGTTTAAAACTTAAAAAATTCATAAAAAATCAGGCATACGTGCTACGGCTTTGCAACTTTCACCGAAATGTGCGCCTAAATGAGGGGAAGCTTTTGTACAATGCAACCTATGGCCAATTATGAAGTCTAAAGACCGCAAAACTGCAAAAACGGCAAAAACGAATTAAACCCTACTCCTCCCACATTTTTTCTTCAAACGACACCAAACTTCAGTATCTGAATCGTTAGACTGTTCTACACAAAAGTATCAAACCAGATTTTCGATCGGTCAAAAATTGAGCCCACAGTGCATCAAAACGTTGAATTCTGGCCCCGTGTATAGCCTAATTACCTTAATTACCTTTGGCAATTAGGTTGTATTTGTGATGTCATCAGTCAGTCAAGCAATTGTGATGCCATCACTGATGTCACTCGAGCAATTGTGATGTCATAATATTTTTTTTCCCCATTGACTTGCATGGGGTTTCGAAAAATCTTGCAGTAAATTAGCTGTAATTCAGAAACCATAACAGCTACAGCTACGAAACTTGGTAGGGAGGTGCACAGAGGGGCCTTTTATTCTACACGAAAGAATTACACAAATTGAGCAGATGGTGGAGCTATAACAGCCCTCTTTACATTCTGGTCCATAACTTCTGAACCGTATGGTCTATCATCAAACTTCTTTTTTCCCTGGATTCCTTGGGTCCTTCCGCATCTACTCATCTAGGCCACGCCCATTTCCGTCTGACTAGATTTTCCGCCATTTTGAATTTGGTCCAAAACAGTTTTTTTGCGATTCCCCCTTGAAATTTTGTCCAGTCTTCACCAAACCAAAGCACACATCATGTGATGAGTGTCCTGCACAACACTGTTTCGTGGTATTTGAAAAAAGCACACCGTTGCGATATAATCGACTTCCAAACTTCTGTGGGTGGGGCCAATTTCACAAGAATCACCATAACTCTAGAACACAACGTGCGATCCTAACCAACCTTGGTCCAGGTGTGGAAGGATGTACTCTGAGCCTATAGGATAAATATTGTGTCATTTCGCCTTTAGGGGGCGCTATAGCAGCATTCAGTACCTGTACCTTCTAAATTGTTTTATTTTGAAGGGCGGCAGGAAGTGCTGATTCATTGTCATTATGGCCAACCTTCCTTCTTGTATTGACACTTGACACTTCTGAGCTGATTTCAAGGCTCAAGGCTCAAAGCCTTGAGACTTGCCCGGCCACGACCCATTGCTGCGCAGCAGCTATAATTATTATTATTATTCAGAATTCCAGTACTTATGGTACAGTCATAAAGAGCATTAATAAATGGTTAATTACAGATAAGTAATGTTTTTTCAGCACTTTAATGCATTTATGAACTGTTAGTTAAGGCATATTTGTTTTCAACTTTACAATAAGGATCACAAAGAGCATTAATACATGGTTAATTACAGAGATAAGTAATGTTTCTTCAGTACTTTAATGCATTAATGAAGTGGTAGTTAAGGCATATATGTTTTCAACTTTACAATAAGGGTCACAAAGAGCATTAATAAATGGTTAATTACAGATAACTAGTGTAGTCGTAGACTGAATTTCAATCATGGAAGACCAAATAAGGCATTAATAGAGCACCCCATGCTGTCATACCCCTCAGCCCAAATGACGTCACTAAATGACGTCACCATCTCCGACGTCACCTTCTCCATGACGTCACCTTTGCAGTGTGACGTCAGTTGCCCAAATGACATCAGTTATGACATCATAAATGCCCTTCTCCCAAATGACATCAGTTATGACATCATAAATGACATCAGTTATGACATCATAAATGACATCAGTTATGACATCATAAATGCCCTTCTCCTGGTACTATATAAAGCCCCCATCACCACAGCTTAAATCACACTTGTGCAGTCATCACTCACCTTGTGTCAGCATCACGCATTCATCCAGCATCTCCAGAGCAAAAAGCTTCATTCAGTCCATCATCATGTCTGAGTCTGAAGATGAGCGGCAAAGGGTCAACTCTGCCGTGGACGCCTTCCTCCAGAGCACGATCAACGCCCCGGCCAGCCCCGGGCAAATCTCCAATCCCCAGGCTTCATCTTCGGCGTCACAAGGGACGCTCCTCTCACCAGGGGCCGCAGCCGCAAAAGGACATCCAGCGCCACGGAGGTCCAAGTCGTCTCGCCCGGATCTCAGTCCGCATAGCACTCCGGAGGCCGTGGCCGCGGCGAAAGAGCCAAGATCCCCTGATCGCAACGATTTCATCACTGGTTGGGTCCCTCATCGATGCCCGGCTGAGGACGCTCGGGAGCCCCACGCTCCCCACAGCAGCAGCCCAATCAGCACCGCCCCAGGTTTCAGGCTTGTATCCCCCCTTTTCAGCCGGCATCTCTTCCGTGATATCAGCCCAGCCAGCCCCGCTTCAAATCCAGGTGTGTGCGCCGCACTCATTGCAGGCCGGGTGCCAATCCCTGAGCAACTCTGCCCTGTTGCATACGGCCGCTTCCCTCTCCCGTGTCCAATCGGGTATTATCAAACATGCATTTAGTCCCTGGTTTCAGTCAACGTTGCGGCAATGCTGCTGCACTCATTTCAGGCCGGGTGCCAATCCCTGAGCAACTCTGTCCCCGTTGCCCGCGGCCACATCCCTCTCCCGTGTCCAATCGGGTTTTTAACAACATGCCTCTAGTCCCAGTTTCCAGTCAACCTTTTCTTTTCATAGCATGTTTCCTCTCTTATGCATCCAATCCATCGATCCAATCCCAGTCATTTAGATAAAGTATAACCCTTGTAAACTTTTTCCGGCCTATGCTGAGTAGCGCGCTAGCTACCTGGCTAGCCACCGGCCTTCCATGCTATACTGCGCATGCGCGTGGCTGGTTTAGCGTTGTCAGTGTTGCCAGATGGCAAATGTTGAATTATCGTACCAGAGGGTCAAAATTATCGTTTTTGGAGTGAAATTATCGTACGCCCCCTCCCCAGCGCGGCGCGCCTTGGCGCGCCTATATCGGGGGGGGGCTGCGGCTGAACACAGGCTACTTTTTGGACTTGGCATGATTTTTCAACACTGTGATCTCAGCCTGCGTTGCAACAACAACAAAACACCCTGCACGTATTGGCTGCAAATACGTTGTTTGAAGAGATGATTGTATAAACAGATAGAGTGATAGACGTAGGATTCGTCTAAGTGTCACAAAATGATGAAATTATCGTACATTTGGGGGATTTTGGGATTATTGATCGTACATCGTACAGAGGTCGAAATTATCGTACAAATATGATAATTATCGTACGTCTGGCAACGCTGAGCGTTGTATTAGGTCGGTCCGTCTCCCGTTGCTTGCTTTCAGGCAAAATGGCGATAATCATCAGTTCTGCTGTTGCCTGTCCTTCAGGCCAAAAATGGCTTCTTGTTCAATTTAATTCAATGCTCCTTCTATCTGTCACAGCTGCATGCGGTTCTGGCTTCAGCATATGCTTGAATTAAGTTTTTTGGGGGGGTATTCTAGAGGTGAAAGGTTGCAGAAAAGAGGCACCATGAGTTCCCTACTTTCTCCCAGTAGGGAATCGCTCTTCCTCTACGAGATTTACTCTGGTATTGCAAACGTATACGAAGCTACAGTCTCGATCATAAACAAAAGGTGCTCCTCCCAGTCCACCATGGCTTTAATGTGCAGTGCAGCATCACCCGGCTTTCTGTTATGCATAACTTGTCAGGTCAGCAGAGCTCATTCCCCGGTCATGGCGCAGTAGATTCAGCAGAGCACATCCCTGGTCACAGCACAGTGGCTACAGCAGAGCATATCCCGGTCACAGCAGTGGCTCAGCAGAGCATATCCCTGGTCACAGCACAGTGGCTTCAGCAGAGCTCCTCCCTGGTCACAGCACAGTGGCTTCAGCAAAGCATATCCCTGGTCACAGCACAGTGGCTTCAGCAGAGCTCCTCCCTGGTCACAGCACAGTGGCTTCAGCAAAGCTTCAGCAAAACTTATCCAAAAGCCTATCCAAATATCTAAATGTCCGTTTTACTCTCTTCTTTTCTTTTCTTTTCCTGTCAACCATTTTATGTGAAGCACTTTGAATTGCCTCTGCGTATGAAATGTGCTATACAAATAAACTTGACTTGACTTGACTTATCCCCGGTCATAGCACAGTGGCTTCAGCAAAGCATACCCCCGGTCACAGCACAGTGGCTTCAGCAAAGCATATCCCCGGTCACAGCACAGTGGCTTCAGCAGAGCACCACCTTGCCTCATCCAAACAGTGCACGAGAGTCGCCATAGTTCCTGCCTCAATTCAGAGCTTTCCAGGGCGAATCCAGTTTTCCAGTTCCATGTCAAAGGCGTCCCTCTAGCTGGGGAAAAAACCTCCGGGCCCTCATCATCTCTCGAATTCCTGGGCATTAATCTTGACACCAAGCTTATGCAAGCTCCCTCCCCCTCGAGAAATTGTCTCGCATCCACGAAATAGCCCAGTCCTATTCAGCAGCCAGCCACATTTCAAAACGAGACCTTCTGTCTCTGCTCGGCCACCTGAATTTTGCCATGCACATTATTCCCCAAGGGAGGTCATTCATTTCCAGGCTGCTCGATTTAGCATCTTCAGTCCCCAGCCTCCTTGACTCAGTTACCCTCAATGAGGGAGGCCGAGCCGATCTCAAATTCTGGGCACACCTCTTAGAAAATTGGAACGGAATCTCATTTTTCTATGACGAAATCGTCTCATCTGCCGACGACTTAAAACTTTTCACAGATGCAGCACATTCACTGCTCCCCCTCCTGCTGGACGTCAAAACTAATCAAAAAGGACATGGCATGAAAACCGTGTGTCTCCACAGCCAGTCTCTGCCTCAACTGAACTAAATCCACCGTACAACAGCTCAGCCGAGGGTGCGGGTGCAACTCTCCCAAAGTGACAGTACACGACTGTCAAAACAAATGAAAAAGGCCCATAATAGACATAGACACGCAACTTAAAGTCAAATCCAAGGGGAAAACGTACTTATTAACAATGGTCAGCCCACCTTTAATATTCCAAATGTCAAAATGCACAAATCAGAACGTGCATCTATTAGGAATAGAACAGATAGATAGGAAAACTATGAGAAAAATATCAAGCCAATCTTTGCCTCATACAATTTGGGATAAAGTGCACAACTAAAGAATATAACATTATGTCTACCCATTTTTAGACATTTTCATGCTATAATAATATAATGCTAAAGGTTAAATATTGCATCTTTAAGCCATTGCTGGCTATGCTCATGCAGGTTGTTGCGACCTTGGTCATTACTGACCTTAAAAATGCAGGTCATCGCTGACCTTTTTTCTTTTGGGGGGGTCCTCCCTTCAACAACTGGGCTGCTGTCTTCATCAGCCTATGCGTCCTACATCCATCCAGAGCAAGCTGCTATATATTATCAGCCCAAATATGCCTCCTTCCATGATTGGTAGGAAGTATTAATGCATTTCATTGGTGGTGGTCTTCTCTCCCAATCCCCGTTTGGTGCCCATGCCGGGCAATTTGCATATAACCCCATAAGTGTCCTTGCCATTGCTTAACCTCAGTCAGCCCACGTCCTGACAATTTGCACAACCCATTATCCCTGCATTCTGCTTAAACATCAGTCAGCCCATGTCCTGACAAGTCAGCCCCCGTCCTGACAATTTGCTCAACCCATTATCCCTGCATTCTGCTTAAACCTGTCAGCCCACGTCCTGAGAAGTCAGTCCACATCCTGACAACTTGCTCAACCCATTATCCCTGCATCCTGCTTAAACTTCAGTCAGCCCACGTCCTGACAAGTCAGCCAATGTCCTGACAAATCTGCATAACCCATCATTCCGGCATTTGCATAAACCTCAATCAGCCCTTGGCCCCCTTTTCCTCATCTCTCCCCATCATCACATGACAAGATCCTGGTTCATCCTTCACTTCCAAGACCACACTCCAGAAATGCAACATCCCTGCAGAGAACTATTCCAGTCACTCCTTCAGGATCGGAGCAGCCACATCAGCAGCCATGCAGGGGGTGTCCTCCGCCTCCCTTCAACAACTGGGGCGCTGGTCCTCATCAGCCTATGCATCCTACATTCGTCCAGAGCAAGACGCCATATTATCAGCCTAAAGATCCCTCCTTCCATGACTAAAGAGGCAACAAGCACTTCGTTGGTGGTGATCAAACTCTCCTTTTCTCTTCAATGCGCCCATGCCCGGGCTATCCACATCCACTCCCTTGCATCCCCGCTTTGCCTTAAAAAACCCCGGTCAGCCCCTCATCTCCCGGCATGCATAAATTCTCCCCCTGTCAGCCCACGACCTGACTAAAGCATACCCCAGGCGAGCTCCATGACCCCCGTTTTCACTCTCCCAGTTCCTGAAATAACTTTAAATTCCTTTGGGGGATGTCCTATCTCATACAGCACCGACGCCCTCTCTCATAAGCAAGAGGAGCGTCACATCATGGAGTCATACGCCATACTCAAACCGTCTATTCTGATTCAATAAAGTTTGTTAAAATTATATTAAGAGTCTCTCATGATTGAAGTGTAGTCGTAGACTGAATTTCAATCATGGAAGACCAAATAAGGCATTAATAGAGCACCCCATGCTGTCATACCCCTCAGCCCAAATGACGTCACTAAATGACGTCACCATCTCCGACGTCACCTTCTCCATGACGTCACCTTTGCAGTGTGACGTCAGTTGCCCAAATGACATCAGTTATGACATCATAAATGACATCAGTTATGACATCATAAATGACATCAGTTATGACATCATAAATGCCCTTCTCCTGGTACTATATAAAGCCCCCATCACCACAGCTTAAATCACACTTGTGCAGTCATCACTCACCTTGTGTCAGCATCACGCATTCATCCAGCATCTCCAGAGCAAAAAGCTTCATCCCACCACCTCCCCAGATCACCACCAATGTCATGACTCCTGTTGGAAACAAATCCCCTTAGGGGGGATGTCCTATCTCATACAGCACCGACGCCCTCTCTCATAAGCAAGAGGAGCGTCACATCATGGAGTCATACGCCATACTCAAACCGTCTATTCTGATTCAATAAAGTTTGTTAAAATTATATTAAGAGTCTCTCATGATTGAAATGTTTCTTCACCACTTTAATGCATTAATGAAGTGTTAGTTAAGGCATACATGTTTTCAACTTTAGAATAAGGGTCACAAAGAGCATTAATAAATGGTTTATTACGGGTAAGTAATGCTTATTAGGCACACTTATGCTTTTATGGAGTGTTACTTAAGGGATATATGTTTGCAACTTTACAATAAGGGTCACACACAGCATTAATAAATGGTTAATTACAGTTAAGTAATGTTTATAGAACATGCATATAAGTTAGGGCCACATGAAGAAACGGAACCAGCAAACCTCAAATTAACATTAATTAAGGGTTAATGGATGCTTATTAAGCACTAATGTTAATTACAGGGCGTTAATGAATGCTTATTAAGCATTAACCAACCCTTACTTAAGGCACATTAGTTAATGTTAATTAAGGGTTAATTAAGGCTTACTAAGCTTTCCTAACCCTGTTAATTAATGGTTAATTAATACTTATTAAGCATTAACTAAGCATTAATTAACCCTTAATTAATGTACCCTTATTGTAAAGTGTTACCGTATTAGGTACTGCATATTTTCTCAATTCATATTTGATTGTACTTTGGTAAGACTGCAAGAAAATGCACATAGTTGACATTTATTTATATATAATCCCAGTGGTGTAGTCGTCCCTGGAGAAGTGGGTAGACTGTAATTTCAGCCTCCCGCACCCCCCGCCGTTTTTTTAAAGCAGGACTAAACCCCAAAACACTTGTTTTCAGCTTTTAACCAATATATATGCCTTTTGGGGTGGTGTGTGTGAAGGATTCTGGTCAAAATCTCCACATTTGAGACCAAACTATTACCATTATACCATTTGCAGTATTTTCAGCAGGAAAAGTGCCCTCTATTGGTTGAAACCTTTTTTTTGGGCCCTCTAAAATGGCCGGTTCCTGGTTGCAATCTACGTCACGGCCAACTCCCGCCTTCCCCACTCATGTGAAAAAAGATTTTTTTGTCATGTGATTATTAGGGGTTCAAGCCCTGAAGGGGCTGAAACCCTATTGTTTTTCACCCGGTTTATTATTATTATTCCCGTTCTTGTTCATCTGCCCCAACGCAAATTCCCGTGAGTTGGTAAATGGTAGAGACCTGACATTTGGCCCAATGACAGATATTGTTGGCTGGTAGGTGCTCAAAAAAGATTTTTCGAATCGGCCTGAAGGTGGCGCTATAATTGAAGGTTTTACGTTAAAGGCCTTAACTGCCACGCCGTTGGTCCGATTTTCAAACTTTTCCAGATGTTCAGGTGGACCTGCTCTACAAATTTGCCATAAGGACCCTCAATGTCCGCCTGGAAAGTTTTTGAGATACATGTATTTGGAAAAGTTTGGAAAACACATTTTTTGCATCTCCTCCTAGACCGTTGGACCGATTTGCACCAGACTCGCAAGGAAGCATCTATGGAGCAAGCTCTACAATCCTGAATTTGGAATTTTTGAAATCTACTTTAGTTTCGGAGATATTGATCGTTAAAGTTGAGAGGGGCGTGGCCTCACAGCTAAATTGTCCTCACTTCATGACCGATTAAGGAATCTTCACGAAACTTGCAGGAGGTCTTCGGAGACCATCCTAGACCATGTGTGTCAAATCTTGTGCAATTCGACCAAAAGGGGGCGCCATAAACGCCGTGGGCGTGGCCTAACACAAAAAAGGCCGTAACTCTGCACCTGTTTGTCCAATGGTCGCGAAACTTGGCAGATATATCAAGGAGGATGTCCTAGTCAGAATCAGAAGCTTTGTCATCTGCGCAAGGCTTGAACCCCGCCCATCGCCGCTTGCGGCTATATTTATTACTGTAGTTCACGGCAGGAGAGTTGCAACATCTCCATTCACTCCAATGGACCCGTTTTGAGCGCGAGCCCTTTAAGAGTGCATTGCATCATGAGTAATCGCCTACTGTGGCTAATATTACCTGCTAGTTAGTTATGTTACATGGCAGTAAAACGCCACTGAATGACCAAATTGATATAACTTTTAACCATTTTGGGCAAAACCGTTTCCATACCATCAGCGTTGGTTAGTTGTTTATAATGTGGCTATATTTATAATATAGCCATGTTGATGCAGTGTCATGGGGAAAAAAAGAAAGGGAGATTGGGAGGCGGGTCATAGCATCTCTGTCGATGATTTGATTTGACAGTTGTGGGCACTGGCATTGGCGTTGGCCAATCCTGGCGTGTTCCACCCCCAAATCGATTGTGTTCTGGCGCAAAAGAGTGGGTTCCAGGACGAAACAGGCTCGAGCCAACTACGTTATCTTTAGAGCAGCGCAGTAAATACAATAGAATCCGAGTTTAACTAAACAGTTATGTCCTCTGCATTCTACAACAAATAAAGACATTACAATTTGTTTTATTTTGTATCTTACATACTTATTGGCCAAGTTATGATAGTTTATTTTGCCAGGGTACAGAAGGGAGTAGGCGGCCATCTTGCCTGCAGAGTTTTCAAAGCAAGTAGAATACCGTTCTGCCAGAAATCTGGGGGGTTTAGTCCTGCTTTAAGCAAAAAAAAAAAAAAAACTCGTAACGGGACAAGCCCCGTCTTTTATTGTCACACGAACACCACAATACATGCATGTATTGTGGTGTTCACAATTACGAGTTTATGTGGCCACAACACACTCATGCTGACGGTGGCCGGTGAAAAGTGTCCTCTGCATTTAACCCATCCAGGCATGTCCTTTCCTCCGGGGGGCAGGCCAGGAGCAGTGGTCGCTTTCTCGTACAGCGCCCGGGGACCAACTTCGGATGTTGTCATCACTGGGCGGATGACGATGACGATCTGATCTTCTGCATGTTTTTAGTGGGGGGGTTATATACGGAGGAGCCCCCTGGGGGAGCACAGGGAGAACATGCAAACTCCACACAGAGAGAAAGCAGCCTGTCCAGCAAAGCTTTGTGTTAAACTGTGACATGTAAAACATTTGTCAAGGGGCAGTTTGCAAAATATGACTGTTCTTACACAGTTCATACACAGCCTGTATGCCTAATGCATGAATACAAGATCATATTCATTTCACAATGAGGCAGTATGTTGTTTCAGTCAGAGGTGTTTATTTTATAATAAACATTCACCTGGTCTACTGTTGGCATGCAGCAAACTGATTTTTTAAACACCATATTAGCAAAGTACTGCAATGACAATAGCAGTAGGCTACTTTGTGTAGCTTTAGTACCTCGCGTTCGCTTCATCTTCTCACCTCAGGTCAGGCAGGCAGGTAGACTGCAGGAGAGTGAGCCGACATTTTTATCCTAGGGCCTGTGTCCACCTAGCATCTTTTTCCGACTGTTAAAGGAAGTGCGCTGAGGAGCGCTGATCCCAGCTCACAATATACAAGGAAGCAGTCTGAAACTAACGTTAGTTCAGTGCGGTAGTAGCTTGATAGCTGACAGCTAGCAAGCTAACAACACAGGTAGGCTACGTTATTAAAAGCAGTAAGCACAACACTCACCAGAAATATTAAGTGCCTAGCCAATCTGCTCCCACAATTGAGCCTTTCTGTCTCTGTTGCGATAGTTTCTCCATATGATTAGTTGCCAGAAAGGGAGCACCCGACACCAGCGTCTTTCTGAAAAGTTAAAATATTTTCAGCTGGAAGCGCTGGGAGTCGGGCGCACAAAAACGGCAGAGCGCTCTGAAAATAGACGCTGGGCGCTGCACACTTTCTCTAGACGTCCGTGTGCACCCGCATACGCTCTCCCCCCATTGGAAACAACTTAAAATAGACGCCAGAGCTGATGAAAAGACGCTAGGTGGACACAGGCCCTAGGAAGGTGAAGGGAAGGACCTGGCCTACTCTGCCTCTGATTGGATTACCCAACAAACCAATGCAGGCCCCCAGTACTACTAGCCAATCGAGGCAGAGTAGCAGGCCATGCCTTTAGGAAGAAAAGATAAAAAGAAATGCAGCACACTACTTGAATAGATTCGCGTCAGAGGGGATTTAGAAGTGGGTAGACTCAATGCCTACTGAAAAATAAGTGGGTAGACTACCTACGTCTACCTGCGTCTACCCTCCACTACACCACTGTATAATCCTAGAAATAGGGTGGGAACACTGGAGGTGATGCGCCATGGGCACAGTTACTGTATATAAATGTTTGTATGAGTACAGGATTACAGCAGCTCCTTATAGAAAATGTTGTCTGTCCCTCCTCATCACCTTCAATAAGTACTTTCATGCTGCTGGCTTGTTTTCTCCTGGAGAAGGTTGTGTAGAGCTGACCATGAGCAAACATTGGCTGAGGTAGGTAGATGCTAACTCGGTCTTTCTCTTGCGCTTGGCCTTTGTTGATGGTAACTGAGAAAGCCAATCTGATTGGGAACTGCCGTCTGACAAAGGTGAAGGGAAGCTCATCATTTCTGTCATGGTGAGGAATTCTTGGCAGGAAGATCCTTTCACCTTGTTTGTCCTTACAGAAATCTCACATTCAACCACCGTGTCCATCATCTGCACCACTGCCACATAATTAGTCACTGCTCTCTGTTGGGTCCCCGGCAGTGCACTCTCCAAGGTTAAGTCAATCAGATGAATGGTTCTTGAGATAAACTGCTTTTTGTGTTGCCAGTAAGTGGCGCTATGACTATGCACATGTCCAAAATCGGGCAACGCACTCCGTCGAGTTCCCCACAGTGCACTCCCCAAGTTTGAAGTCAATTGGATAAAGGGTTCTCGAGATAAACCGCTTTTTGGTGACTTGGCTCTCTCAGACTGCCTCTTCGACAGGTTTCTCAAAGTGAAACCAAGTTGTGAGGTGACGTAAGGGTCCCACAACCGACCCCTCTCTCAAAAAGCCCCAATCGAAAATGGAAAGGTTTCTCTAGGCCTATTTTACATTTATGAAATAATTTAGGTTATATACAGTAATTAGGTCTACTTTTGATTTTGATAATAATTAGGCCTACTTTTTCGTATGAATTTCGGCCAAATCAGGGAAAATTCTGCAATATTCCATGTTTTACAATTTATTCAATTTTTATTACCGAATTCCATGATTCCATTTTTCCGTTTTGCGCAAATCATATGGCCCTAAATTTATATTGTCTGTTTGTATGTCAGAGTAGGCTATTGACCTCTAAAACCAAATGCTACCATTTCATTGTTAATGCATCCTTTTACCGCTGAAGTCACGACTCTTGGGAAACAGGGGGTGTGTCCCTGGGGGACGTTAGCACACAGAAATCCTGCTAGTCTGTTTCCTAAATAAATAATCAAAAAGACAAGTCTGGAAAAAGAAACTGTGCTAATCTAAGGAAGACAGGTTGAGGATGTGGGTTTGTATTCTTGAGTGTCACCATTATGTATGCTACATCATCTACAGGAGTAGCAGTGGTTTTGATGCTTTGTTCATCAATTCACTAATGGCATCACTTCAGTTAATTACCCTCAATTAAGATGCTATAAAATAATTGCAAAGAATTGCGAATGAGCTAATTTAGAAACATGGACACATTTTATTTATTTAACCTTTATTTAACCAGGAAAATCCCATTGAGATTAAGAACCTCTTTTTCAAGGGAGACCTGGCCAAGATAGGCAGCAGCAAGTACAAAAGTTACAGTTACAAAAATTTCACAGATAAAACAAACAACATAACGTATTGACTTTTCAAGTAGATCATGAAAAACAAGCACATGTAGTGGAATCGGCCACAAGTACACTCAATTTGGATTTAAAGGCGTTCAAAGAAATTAACCCTGTTAGTTTCCAATCATTCTGCAGCATATTCCATGCTAAAGGACAAAATGATTCAAGATTCAAGATTCAAGATTTTTATTGTCACTCCATGGTACAAGTATCACGTGTGAAATTCTTGTGCTGTGGACTCCGTTTACAACATAGTACAAGTATAACAGGGCATATGAGTGCAAAAACAACAAGAGACACAACAAGCAATAAGGCAGTATAGTGATAAGACAAGTCAGAGACAGTGGCATATTCACTGCACATAGGTGGACATGTCGTGTGCATACTTTAGACGTGATTCAACATTTTAAATTTGGCGTATTTGACATACAGGTGCAAATAGCATATTCCTTATTAAACATACAATTAAACTCTGCGTTTTAAATTCGGCGTATTTGACATACAGGTGCAAATAGCATATTCCTTATTAAACATACAATTAAACATTAGACATACGTAATGGTAGCAGCTACAGTACGGTACAGTACGGCTACTACACTATTTGTGTATGTTAAGGAGTCTCGTGGCCTGCGGGAAGAAACTGTTCCTCAAGCGATTTGTGCGTGCTTTCGGAACCCTGTATCTTCTCCCTGAGGGTAGCAGGGAGAACAGGCTGTTGTGGGGATGGTTTGTGTCTTTGATGATCTTCAGGGACCTCCTGAGGCACCGCTGTTTATACAGTTCATGCAGATCTGGCAACTCACATCCTGTTACGTGCTGGGCCGCGCGTCTCACTCTCCGTAGCGCCCTGCGGTCCATGGTGGTACAGTTCCCGTACCAGGTGGTGAAGCCGCCAGTCAGCAGGCTTTCAATGGTGCCTCTGTAGAAGTCCCTGAGGATTTCTTTCCTTACCCCAAATTTCTTCAGGCGCTTGAGTCCGTGTATTCGCTGTTGGGCCTTTTTGACAACAGTGGTGGTGTGGCCGGCCCAAGTCAGGTCCTGGTGGATATTGACTCCCAGGTACTTGAAGCTGTCCACCCTTTCCACCACTGTGCCGTTGATGGTGATTGGGGGGTGTGCGCCCCCCCCCTCCTGTAGTCTACAATGATCTCCTTGGTCTTGGAGACGTTCAGAGAGAGGTGGTTGTCCTGGCACCATTGTTCCAGGGCCCCCACCTCCTCTCTGTAGGCCGTCTCGTCGCTCCCCGAGATCAGCCCCACGACTGCTGTGTCGTCTGCAAACTTCACGATGGTGTTAGAGGTTTGAGTCGCCACGCAGTCGTGGGTGTAGAGGTCGTACCAGAAGGGGCTGGAGACGCACCCCTGGGGCGCTCCTATGCTGATGGTCAGTGCGGAGGAGGTGAGGTTGCCCACCCTCACCACCTGGCGGCGGTCTGTCAGGAAATCCAGGATCAAGTCGCACATTGCTGTGTTAAGTCCCAGGTCCTTGAGCTTGCATACCAGCCTGGAGGGTACTATGGTGTTGAATGCTGAGCTGTAGTCCACGAACAGCATTCTTACGTAGGTGTCCTTCCCCTCCAGGTGGGACAGGGCGGTGTGGAGCACGTGTGCATGAGTGAGGACTGAGGGCAATTAACCCCAACCCCAATTAACCCCAAGCAAGCCTGTTCACTATCCCTTTCTTTACACAGAGAGCAAATGTGGGCTTCAACTGAAGATTCCCCTAAAATACTAGACAGCTCAATCAATATGTAAGGGTTAATGCACGACGAGGTGTCCATTATCACTTTTTAAGGGACGACGTGGAGGCGTGAACCGTCCGAGGCGAAGCCGAGGATGGTTGCCTCCGCGAAGTCCCTTAAAAAGTGATAATGGACACCTCGAAGTGCATTAACCCGCTTATACCATGGTCACTTGCCAAAGAAACAAAACAAGACCATTCATTTATATTTCCATGCATTTTGCAATCAAAATCTAGTTTTCATAACCTTGAATATGAGTTGAGAACCGGCGAGACAAAATAGTCCCCTCGAGATTAGGCTATCATTGGATAAAATGGCTGCTTAGTTTCTACACCTGGCACAATTCTAGAGTCAAGCTAACTAATAATTTGGCCAATTGTAGCCTATGTAACAACATACAAAATAAAACGGCAATGTCTAAGAATGCAACGCCATGTAACTGGGTTGTTTAATCTCGCATTCCAGGGAATTGCGTTAACGTCTGCGGGTCTTATAAGACGTAAATGGCGCGAGGCAGGAGTAGAGTGAAAACTATCTGCTTTCAGTATGTTGGAGTCCAGGTATGTTTTGTACAAGGACGTCTCTCAGTGTGCAATCCCGCACCGCATCGTCAATACACGTTCGCTAATAAAACTGCTTGTTTTGCCATCTGCGGGAAGGCTCAAACTGTCAATAGTGCTTGGCAAACGACTCTATACATGAGTATTATTCTCCAGGGTTTACTGTGGGACAGAGAAAATGTGCGTATGAAGAGGCGAGAGGAGAGAGAGAGAGAAAGGAGGACAGCACAGCGCTGTTGACACAGTGCAAGCTTCCCTGCTCCTCTCTCTCTCTCTCTCTCTCTCTCTCTCTCTCTCTCTCTCTCTCTCTCTCTCTCTCTCTCTCTCTCTCTCTCTCTCTCTCTCTCTCTCTCTCTCTCTCTCTCTTTCCTCGGCTGTTCACGCCCATTTTCTCTGTCCGGAGAGTCGTTTCCATGTTGCCAAACACTATTGACAGTGGCTCATAATGGCTCAGAGCCGGCTTCTGTCAGGGGAGGGAAATCTCCGAAACGAAAATCTAAATTGTAAATAAGAGTTATTTTTGATAAACTGAGCACACAGGGGTGATTTAAATAGTTACTTTGACCGACTCAATTTTTTTCTCAACTTAGAAAATCGTCATATTAACCCTTAACGGGGGTATAGAGCTCAAACTGCTCTCTTGATAACACTGATGAAACTATGGCGCATTGATATGAACGGTGAACAGACCATTTAGCTAGGTGTACATTATCACTGTACAATATCACAAAATAATGGACACCTTGCAGCCAATCAGAATCGAGTATTCACCCAGACCATGGTATAAAAGAATAATATCTGCTATAATATCTGACTCAAAGTTGGAGATCGACTCTGCAGACTCAGAATGCAATATGCTTTTAAAATAATATTTCTGTAGATTGCTGACAGTTGTAAACCTGGAAAACATGTCCATTAACTAGTAAAAATCACCTTTGCTCCTGTCACATTCACAGTAAAGTGGAGTGGAAGGCTTAAGAGGGACGGTGGAGTAGAGGCAGACTTCACAGGGATCCCCGGCTGGGTCCATCAGAAGGTTGGATACTGCTGAAGTGGTAGATTTGCAGTTTGCCTAATGCCACTGCCAAACACAGACTAATAGCTGAGCAAAACATAGAGCGCAGCAGGCGGGTGACCAGTCTCTTGTGAAACACATTTGAAAATGCTGACGCACACAGAACGTTCCTGTGCTCGTTATTGTGCCAAACTGCCAACAGGTGTGGAGAATTAGCATGCAGAGGGAACAATTACGGGCTGAACAGCGACAGCATCTACTTTCTGAAACTAACTTCATGAAAATTGTCAATGAACGTAATGAAAATGGTCTCTCCACAAGTTAGCAAACTGGCAAACGAATGGGACGTAAACAGATGAAAGACAGAGTTTTCTTTTTGCAGTGTAAGAGAAATTAACATCAAATGTGGTGTGACAGTTGCTTGGCCATTTCCTTGGTTTGCCGGTAAACCCACCTTCCCCTTCTGTCTTATTGATTGGTGCATATTGTATTGCTTCTCCTTCCCTCTCCTACTTTCTCTGTCTGCCTTTTGTTCCGGTCGTCCGCAGAGGGTTGTGATCGAGCCCAGCTTGTCAGTGACTTGCCAGCCCTGATTAAGACAAAGTGTTCCTGCTGTAGCTCATTTACCTGATATCATTCACTGCAGACCCCCAGAATTTTGGGACAGGGACTCACCACCTGGCGGGACAGATGGTCGATGATCTGCTATTATTCCATAGTGTTGCTCCTTCTAATCCCATTTCTTCAACGAGGTCAGGATGCTGCAGCTGTGGTGCAGTTATATAGTTCCCAAGGAGGAGGATATTTTGGTGCCTTGCTCAAGGCTGCTGCCGTAACGTCAGCATCAGCCACTGGCTAACATTCAGCACATGATCCTTATGAGCCCAGGTGCAGTCTGAGATCCTCGGGCAGGAGTCTGTTAATTGGCCTGCCCAAGACAGAAATTCTGAAGAAAGCCAAAGGTCACTGCAGAGTTTACTGTTAAGCCCTGTCTGAAGAGCGGATCAGCTACTGTATCCAAACACTCCAGTAGCCTGTACTACGAAGCTAGTTTAATGCCTTATCCGAGTAAGTTTGAGTTTAAACCTGGTTTAGCCGTACTACAAAGCAAGTTAACTTTCAATCACCATGGCAACTGACGCTGCAAAGCTAACCTGGTCGCGACCAGGTTAGCTTCAGAGGATAAGATCAAAATCCATGACAGACCCATATAATCGGCTCTCTGGAGTCACTCACCGTTCATATAAGATCGCCATATGAAAAATAGATTGCAGTCAACTGAGAATATAACAAGAAAAACATTTGTGGCTCTGTAGGCTACATAATTAAATTAAGCCATCCTACCACTTTATGTCTTAACAGCTCAACGATGCGTGGAGAAATATGATCACTATTAATCACCGCGGCGCATATCATGAATGGACCCTCAAATGGAGTGAGGGTGATATTCTCCTACATGCCAGAAAAGCCTATACATATAATATAGATATGGGATAAATATGGATAGCCCCAGCAGTTTTCTCTTTTATAGTAGGCTATTAGGCTTTATACTAGGCTATTTTATACATGAATTATTCGATCAGTGCAACCACACACATGAGTGATAGAGATCATTATTCATTGAGCATGCGTTTCTAAATCTATGGTCTAAATAGGCTTACAGATTGTGGAAATGTATAGACTGAGATTACACATTTACATGTGTTGCTGCTGCCTGTATCAATGCAGCTGTATCAATCGCTGATCAAAGTAAATCAAATGACTGATGTGAATACAAGCTGCTGCCTTAGACAGCCCTTCAGCAGACTATCCAACGCGGATTTTCATTCTGACATTAAATCGCGGATACATTAAATATCCGCTAAAACTCTGATCATGCACTGCGCTTCATTGAACGAGGAAATGGGTGTGGAAATGGGTGTGGGCGTGGATAAACTCAGCTGTTCATAATGTGATTGGCTGGCGCACCTCTTTCGCGTGGACGCGCGCCTGTGCACGAGCGAAAAACGTGCGCGTGCACAGGCAGATCCCAGGTCCACTTACCTAGTAAAAAACCAGCGTCGTAGTATCAGTTAACTAGATAGCTTTGATCCTGTTCAGTCAAACCAGATCAAAGGGACTTATCGCGGATCTGTTAAACTAGTTTCGTAGTACAGGGCTCAGATCCAGAGTTTACTGTTAAGCCCTGTCTGAAGAGCAGATCAGCTACTGTATACAAACACTCCAGATCCAGAGTTTACTGTTAAGCCCTGTCTGAAGAGCAGATCAGCTACTGTATACAAACACTCCAGATCCAGAGTTTACTGTTAAGCCCTGTCTGAAGAGCAGATCAGCTACTGTATACAAACACTCCAGATCCAGAGTTTATTGTTAAGCCCTGTCTGAAGAGCGGATCAGCTACTGTATCCAAACACTCCAGATCCAGAGTTTACTGTTAAGCCCTGTCTGAAGAGCAGATCAGCTATGTATACAAACACTCCAGATCCAGAAATAAAGTATTAGTTGAGACAAAATGGACACGGGTTTTTGCAAGTTACTGTAGCTAACTTGAATGAGAAGAAATCATGGTCAAATTATAAGTAAAACATGAATTGCAATGACATTTTCCATTCATGGTCTTACGGCTAAATAGCTATCTAGATAACTTACAGCACTGTAGCATTGTTTTCAATTAGTAGCAAGAGCACTATAGTGTTACTTACCTCCTCTCTTACTCTTCGCCTTTTTCAATATAGCAGAACCCTTGCATTTCCATGCTCACTTGCTCAAGATGCTAAATCTTTAGGGTGTCAAACTCGATTTCATCCTGGGCCACATCAGCATTATGGTTGCCCTCAAAGGGCCAGTTGTAAATGTAACACCATGTACATGTATCAAGCCTACTTGTTAGCATATTACATAATTGCCTCTGATTTGATTTTTGTAATAACTTAATCATTAATAACTAGCTCTGAAAGCAGAATTATAGGAAAAATAACAGATAACTGGTAGCCTACAACTATTAGAACTAATTGGAATTGCATTGCACAAATTGTATTATTTGCTAGCTCTCGTGGGCCACATACAATGAGGTGCCGGGCTGGATTTGTATCCAGGGCCTTGAGTTTGACACATTGTAGACACTGTGTCTCACCAGCCTTTTGCATCAACACATTGTGGGATTTTAGAGATCAGGGGCCACATTACAGACACTTCCTAACTTCCAAACCCTATCCTAAACTAGTCCTATCCTAACTTAAGACTTGAGATAGAAATTTCTGTAATGTGGCCCCTGTATTTTATTTTTATTTTGATGGTTGCGTAAACTTCTATGTGATGAAAGTGCTTCCAGTTTTGCTGTAGGCTACTAGGGTGAAGTTGTGTGTCGAGTTGCTGGATCACCACAGTTTACCGATTACTAATATACTGTAGGAAATATCAAATTACTTGTCACAAACTACTGTAAGAGTGTCAACCTTAGCTAGCAGCATCAATATCAGAACAGTTACCCAACAATGAAGCATTTGACTGGGAGCATACAATGTGAATGTGTAAGTAGGGAATGTGGCTGCTAAGCAGGGTCACTGCACCACTCCTCTGCCAGGAGACAGGGACATGCTTAATTCATTATTAAATTAAATTATGCTTTTGAATGTAGCAGAAGCACTTCATTGCAGACAATGTTGTGAACTAATGATATGACCTTATGCCCTACAATAAAGTTTCACTATGCAGACAGACAGATCTGGCAAGCTATAGATGGCATTTTAAAATGTAATTTACTATTGCAATTGCAGCGCTTGGCTTCAGTCTGATATTACCTAGCCAGAAAAAGTGTGTGTGTGTGTGTGTGCGTGCGTGCGTGCGTGCATGTTTTTATATACAAGACTCTTTATTAGTGGCCGGCCAGCGAAGCGGCAGGTCCACTTATTGTATTTGCCTGTATTATTATTATTATTATTCTCCCAGGAAGTTGGACTTCCCATGCATGAAAATAAACCAAACTTTGCACAAAGGTCCAGTCCCATGCCAAATGACGCTTCGGCTGCTGTGTGGCCAATAAGACCAGCATCACTGATGATGTCAGATTTATGACATCACTGATGATGTCACAGTGGGATTTATGACATCACAGTGGGACAGAGAAACAGAGAAGCAAACAGACAGAGCCCTAGCTGCCATTTATATACTGATGATGATGATGATGATGATGATGATGATAGAATAGATTAGGCTTTCATTTATTTCATTTTATTTTTAAGTATTTTGGTCTGTAAATCACTTTGTAACTTATCACTGAAGGGATCAACCGCCAGTCTTCTTCCATCTGACCTATCCTCTCTAATTTGCCTCCCCACCTTGTTACTCACAAGTCACAATATACCACTACACAACACAACACAACACAATATATTGTCTGAAATATGTAGCAGCAGAAAGCCACTGTTTAAACAGGGATAGTCTCACATTAGCCAGCCATAGATAGATCTACATCTGGGGCCGGTTGCACCGAGTGGTCTTAACTACGCCTGGTCGTAACTCATATGTCGGTCTTACAGTAGTTAAGACCAGTCTTTAGAGTGGACTTACGCCTGTTGCACCAATATGGTTTACATCTGGTCTTAACTACGCTGGTCGTAGCAATGCGCGTCCATGTGAATTGCCGGGGAATGTGCCCCGATTGGCCCAAAAATGTGCCTCCCGCCGTCACCCACTACTGTATGTGCGTCACGACACCCTCCCTCCTCCCCGGGGGAAAATGGTGGCGGCGATTAGTGTCAGGCAGTCTGAATGAAATTGAATGTAACGTTCCCAATTCTATGTATTAAATTCTAAAAACTAACGTCAACATTTGGGAAGGCTAAGCCACACAACTAGTTTGTTATAATCTAACATCATGCTTCGATGGCGACGTTACGATGATGACGATGACGATGACGGTAAGGACTCAAAAAGGTCTCCGCTGATAGACCGGAGATCTCTGTTACAGGCAGGCACTACGCCTCCTCCTGACCAGTAGTGAAAATAAGGCTTAAGCCCTCTTGGTGCAACCGGCGTAGCTGTTAGGTCGTTAAGTTACGACCGGCGTAGCTTAAGACCAGTCCAGTCGTAAGACCACTTGGTGCAACCAGCCCCTGGTGCACAACTCTTGAAAAGTGGTACCGCCCCCTAAGACAACAGAAAAAGTGTGACAGCCTATGAATTGACCAACCACGGACAGTGTTACACAAATCGTGGGGCGGTACATTTTGAGCGATGCACCAATGCACGCAGAGAGCTGGACTTCCATCACAGCCAAGCCAATCAGATTTGCCTGTTGAATTTCTACAACACAACCCAAAAATGCTGACTTGTGATTCAGACCCTGTGTCGCTGGAAGATACATCAAGATATACTATTACACCTGTGACAATAATATGCCAAAATCTTTACTTCCCAACAGAAAATCTTTACTGGTGACTTCATTGTGTGAAGTTGCCATGGTGATTGAACTAGGTTAGAAGTTAACTTGCTTTGTAGTACGGCTAAACCAGGTTTAAACCCAAACTTATCAGGATCAACCTAAATCTTGCTTTGTAGTACAGGCCTCAGGAGGTGTACATAAAAATTCCAACCAATAACATTATCACATATTTTTGAACAATCCCGCCCGCCCTGCACATCTTTTAACCCTAACTTGATTCTCACTTTGTATGTTTGTATTAAACTCTGTAACCTGCTCAGTTTCTTCTCCTGAAGCCTCTGTAGGGCTATATTGTTACGTTGGACTCTGTGTGAAAATGTGAGTCTACTTCCACTGTCGTTGTTGTTGTTATTATTTGATAATAATAAATACATTTTATTTGGTGCCTTTCAAGACACCCAAGGTCACCTTACAGTGCATATAACACTGTTCTGCATATAAAACCATACAATGTATAAAAAACAGATTCCCCATAAAACCATCGACAAACAAGATAATTAAAATTAGAGAACAGCAAGCTCCAGCATGAATAACAACATAATAAATAGCAAACACGAGCAGACCAGTAGCCTGTACTACGAAGCTATCTTAACAGACCCGCGATCTGTCACTTTGATCTGGTTTGACTGAACAGGATCAAAGCTATCTAGTTTAACGATACTACGACGCTGGTTTTCTACTCGATAACTGAAGCTGGCTTTATCTGGGATCTGCCTGTGCACGCGCACGTTTTTCGCTCGTGCACAGGCGCGCGTCCACGCGAAAGAGGTGCGCTAGCCAATCACATTATGAACAGCTGAGTTGATCCACGCCCACACCCATTTCAACACCCATTTCCTCGTTCAATGAAAGCGCAGTGAGTGATCAGAGTTTTAGCGGATATTTAATGTAACCTATGTCAGAATGAAAATCCGCGTTAGATATAATCTGCTGAAGGACTGCTAAAGCTGCCGCTTGTATTCACATCAGTCATTTGATTTACTTTGATCAGCGATTTCTGTCCCCTAAATGTGTAATCTCAGCCTATAAATTTCCACAATCTGTAAACCTATTTAGACCATAGATTTAGAAACGCATGCTCAATGAATAATGATCTCTATCACTCATGTGTGTGGTTGCACTGATCGAATAATTAATATATAAAATAATGATAATGCTGATGCCTAATATAAAAGAGAAAACTGCTGAACTGAATTGAGACGATGTGGGCATAGTTTTCATTGATAAAAACTAGCCTATTTTTGCTCATATATTGGCATACTACAGGACACAGTTCCAGCTGAAACATGCAAGAGTACCCTGCATATTTAGTAGCCTATTGGGGCTATCCCATATTTATCCCATATCTATATTATATGTATAGGCTTTTCTGGCATGTAGGAGAATATCACCCTCACTCCATTTGAGGCTCCATGTATGATATGCGCTGCGTGATTAATAGTGATCATATTTCTCCACGCATCGTTCAGCTGTTAAGACATAAAGTGGTAAGTAGGCTTAATTTAATTATGTAGCCTACAGAGCCACAAATGTTTTTCTTGTTCTATTCTCAGTTGACTGCAATCTATTTTTCATATGGCGATCTTATATGAATGGTGAGTGACTCCAGAGAGCCGATTATATGGGTCTGTCATGGATTTTGATCTTATCCTCTGAAGCAAAACAAACAACACAATCCATACATGCATATTCATACATTTTTTAATCATTGTTTTCCTTTCAAGTTTTATTTTATATTTTTTATTTCATTTATTATTATAATTATTATTATTATTATTATTATAATTATTATTATTATTATTATTATTTTATTTTATTTTATTATTATTTTTTTTTTGTTTTTTTTTGTTTTTTTACATCATTCAGTTACCTAGGAACCAGTCTGTAATTATCCATCATCATGTCTTTATACCTTTTTTTAAAGATCAACACATTCTTATTTTAATTCTTCCGGCAAAGCATTCCACAACTTCACACCACAGACAGATATGCACCTGCTTTTCATAGCTGTGTTACAGACGGGTAGTTTCCAATTTTGTTCGCCTCTGAGGGCATAACCCCCCTCTCTTTCTTTGAACATAATTTGTATGTTGGACGTCGGGTGTCAGAGGGTACATTATCCCATGCTTTTTGGTTTTGTCCCTTACTATCTGGATTCTGGGCCAAAATATTTGATTGGTACTCTAAGGCTTATAAAATAACCCTTCAGCCGGAGGCGGAACTCACCATCTTCGGCTGCTCAGAATCCTCTCTGCTCCTCCCTACAGCTATACAACAGTCTCTGACGCAGGGGACGACTATCACCAAGAGACTCATTTTGAAGGAGTGGAAGTCCCCCTCTCCACCTTCTTTTCAGCTGTGGCTGACGGACATGGTCTCGGTTATACATATGGAGAGACTTCGGTTCCTGATGACCAATTCATGTAGGAAATTCACAATCATCTGGGACCCATTTCTAGCCTACTTAGATGAGGTTAAGTACGACAAGTAACTTGCTCAGCTGACTTCTCATGGACCCCTTGCATGGGATTCCACGCACATTTCTTACAAGCACATGGGAACTTGATTTCGCTGGTAGCGCCATTTTGTAATATTAATGTTGGTATATGTATGTTTTGTTTGTTTTTGTTTATTGTCTGAGCCTGTTTTTTGTTTTCTATGTTCTGAAAATTATAAAATAAAATATGGGAAAAGAAAAAGAAGGATGAGGATGGTGAGTCCAGAGTCAGCTGCACAGAGGAGGTCGTTGGTGATTTTTACAAGGGCTATTTCGGTACTGTGTTTTGAGCAAAAGCCAGACTGAAAGGGTTCATGGAGAAGGTTTGAGTCGAGGTGAGACTGTAGTTGAGCAGCAACCACCCTCTCAAGTGTTTTAGAGATAAATGGAAGGTTGGAGATGGGGCGGTAATGGTTCAGGTCGGCTGGGTTGGCACTGGGTTTTTGAGGGTGGGTGTAATTGCAGCCATTTTGAGAGAGGGGGGTACAGTTCCAGAGGCGAGGGAGGAGTTAATTATTGTTGTGACTATGGGGGAAATGGAAGGCATGCAGACAGGCTTTGACCAGGGTAGTGGGGAGGAGGTCGAGCTGACCAGAGATGGAGTGTTCTGTTGCTGGAGTGAAGCTGGAGAGGGAGGTGATGGGTGCGGCTGGCCCGTGGTAGCTTATTATTCTCTTATTCTCTTAACACTGTTCTTCTCCATTTCATTGTTTCTTGCTTGTGTTTTATGTGCTGTAAAGCACTTTGGATCAACTGTGTTGTGTTTAAAGTGCTATATAAATAAAGTTGATTGATTGATTGATTGATTGATTGATTGATTGATTACATGGTAAATGGTAAATGGTAAATGGCCTGCATTTATATAGCGCCTTTATCCAAAGCGCTTTACAATCAGTAGGTACATTCACCCATTCATACACCGATGGCGGCAAGCTACCACGCAGGGTGCTGGCACACCATCAGGAGAAATTTGGGCTTCAGTATCTTGCCCAAGGACATTTCGACATGCAGACTGGAGGAGCCGGAAATCAAACCACCGACCTCTTTTATCCAAAGCGATTAGTGGACGACCTGCTCTACCTCCTGAGCTACAGCCGCCCCACAAATGACATCAAATAAACATGCCTCTCTATCCCTAACCTTACCTCCCATTGGTTTACTTTTTAATCCCTACCTGTGTTATGGACAATATTTTTTATATTTATATACTATTTTTCAATAAGAAATACATGACAATACATCACATTAAAGCCCCATTCAGTAAGTTTTCCAAGTTTTGCTATTGGGGAAACTGCGCCCTCTGGGTCCAATAGTATCGATAACGATATCGCCGTTCAAAGTCAACAAAACACAGCGCCAGAAAGCTCTATGTACATGTTGTGACATCGGGTACTCACCACGTGATGAAATAATAATCCATAGTTCCGTGAAACATCATTTTCGTAGCAAATCCGAATCGAGTTACTTCCTTGTTTTCCTGAAGACAGCGCTTCCGCTGTACAGCGCATGCGCGCACCCTTTTCTTTTTTCTTTTTTATTGCCACGGGACGTGGCAGACAAACTGCTTAGTCCCAGGGCTGGCCAATGGAGGGCGGTGTGGGATAAATAAACTCGAGAGTCTCCCTATTACAAGTCAATCTACCATGTCCTGTGACTAAAAAGCTCTTATATTACAGTCAAAAATGTCAAAAATCTTACTGATTGGGGCTTTAAGGAAGCAGATGCTCTCGAAATTATGTTTCATTGTCACTTTAACCAAGAGGATAATGGCGGCAATTTCTATCTGTGTTGTATAATAGGATCAAGCTCAATCTGCATATGGAGTTACAGAGTGGCACCATATTAGAGAAGTCCATGATCTGACATGAGACATCCAGAAGATCGTTACATCTCTCTGTTTAATTGGGTGGTACTTTGGTGCTTTTTTCCTTTTCAACAAGAGCAACTTCAAGACTCTCAAGGGCTGTCCACATTGACTGATAGCCCCATGATCAATAAGCGTTCAGTAATATCCAACACTTCCTATTGACTATGGGGAGCATTAGAAGTGCTTAAATGCAGAGCGCGGGCGGTGATAAAGTGATGTGGTGCAGGATGATAGCAGCTGCTTTAGGGCTCTGAAGACACCTCCTCAGGCAATTCACAAAGTGGGATAAACAGGGAGAGATACCACTGTGTTACTATGATGTGGATCATTATAGGACACTTTAAAAACAAGAAGATAACGTGCTGTCTCAAGGGACAGATGATTGTATATACACACAGTAGCCTAGCTACATGGCTTATGATGTATTTTCCCTGTGTAGGATAGCGCATTAGATGATTCCTTAGGCGTTTTTGGACCGAAGAGTTCTGGGGACTCCCTGAGGGGAACTGCCCACCGGGGCCCTGAGAACGACATACCTTCAAGGGCTTTTTTCTGTTTCCATTCGCACTCCTAAAAGTGATGTAAGCTGACTGGTGGTTAGCATGCTAACCGTTACTAGCTTCACAGCAAAGCAAGTGAGGTACTATAGGCTAACATTTAGTTAACTAACGTTAGCTCGTTAACGTTAGTTGCCTCGGGGCATTTCTAGAAGTTTGACCGATCAACATTACGTCAGGCCACTGGTTCCTTTTGTGCTGGGAAGTATAAGCTACCTAAGCATTAGAAGAAGAAAAAAACATTTTGGATTTCTTTGGCAAACGACTGATTTATGGCCCGAGATCTGGTAGATCACAATCTACCTGCAGATGCTTCCTCTGATGGGCCTACATGCAGCCAGGAGGCTGCACACAAGCTCATGCTGTGTGCATACAGTGCATATGAGTAATGAACATTGTGTGTGTGTGTGTGTGTGTGTGTGTGTGTGTGTGTGTGTGTGTGTGTGTGTGTGTGTGTGTGTGTGTGTGTGTGTGTGTGTGTGTGTGCGTGCGTGCGTGCGTGCGTGCGTGTGGGCGCGGGCATGAGTCACAGCTATGGCATGGTGGGTGTTGACTCACTAGCATGGGCTTCCTTCGGCTCTATCTGATCGTCACTTGGGATTTGATAATGAGAATACAGTAGATGGGTCTTATGATGGTACTAATAGCACATATCTTCCTTTAGCGGTATAGCATTTACATCAACTATTCCATTTCTTTGCCAAAATTTAGGGAAAATGCATGTGGAAGTTATAATGATACTGTAAAGTGTGCATGGCATTGCCTCTGTGTCTTATTTGGTGTATCTTTTTCTTTGCTGGCCCAGCCTATTTTATATGCAACCTGTCTACATTTCAGCATGCCAATTTAAGTTCAGGATGTGTACACATTTGCCAAAGCACCGCTAGTTGATAAATCTTAATTGACAGCTGAGGTTGAGGATGGCACAATTCAAACCACAGTAGTATCCCCCACCCGCCACAGTTTCAAAGGAAAAGTCGCTAGCCACCGCGAGCGTTTCGGATCATATGTTGCCAATAATTTTTGTTGTTGTCTTGTGCTGTTGTCTTGTCTGTTGTTTTTTATGTCCTTTTTGCCAATGACCATGATGTACAAACCAATTTTCCTAACGGACAAATAAATACTTAATTCATTCATTTTCAACCAGCCACTGCCAGCATTTCTGATCATTTTCACTAATATTCCAAGACTTATTATAATTTGACAAGTGTCCGTGTGTGTGTGTGTGTGTGTGTGTGTGTGTGTGTGTGTGTGTGTGTGTGTGTGTGTGTGTGTGTGTGTGTGTGTGTGTGTGTGTGTGTGTGTGTGTGTGTGTGTGTGTGTGTTGGGTGTGTGCGTGCGTGCGTGTGTGTGTGAGTGAGTGAGCAGAATTTTGGCCGGCCACAGCTATGCCATTTTACGTGCGATCGGGCTGACACTTTCAGGGAGTGTAAAGAGCACCCGTACGGGTGACCTGACGGAGCCGTATTTTTTAATTAGGTAATTGCTCAGTGATGATGTCATCAGTGATGTCATCCGTGATGACGTCATCAGTGATGTCATAGAGCAGGCGATGCCGCAGTGGAAGAGCTGCAGGGCGGGCGAGCCTAGGAATCGAGCACGCGCAGCACGCGAGATGAAGGCTGAGTTTGAAGATGGGTGTGGTCCGAGCAGGAGGGGCCCCCTCTATACCCATTATGCCCTGGCCCACATTCGTTCACTCCTTTTCGGCCAATCAGCATCTTCCTACTGTATGTTTTTGACCATTTCCTGGACATGGAAACATGGAGTTCTGTGAATCTGCACTCGATTGCTCTTCTTCAACGACCATGCGCCTCTCAGTAAACTGAAATTGAATTGCAAGAACTGATCTGATACAAAATTGGATTTGTTTTTGAATTTGAATTTACAGTGCAATTATTCGAGTTAAACAATACACATTCAAATTATGTGATTCAAATTCAGTTGTTTAATGCAATTATTCAAGTTGAGCAATTCAAAGGGTGAAAGAGAAAGGAAACAGCAGGTCCTGTGACTGACTTCCCCAGTAGATGTCAGTAGAACATTCCCATCCTCAGTTTCTCCATAACAATATAAAGATGTGTAAAAGAAGATACTAATTATTAACAAAGAACATAAATGACTTCAAGAATGCTAGAAGCTCATTTTTGCATGGCTACATAAAATGTTGACAACATAGCCTACTCTACATGAACATGAACCAGCTTGCACTCATGCAGGCAGAGAGAGAGAGAGAGAGAGAGAGAGAGAGAGAGAGAGAGAGAGAGAGAGAGAGAGAGAGAGAGAGAGAGAGAGAGAGAGAGACACACAGAGAGAGACAGAGAGAGAGAGACAGAGAGAGAGACACACAGAGAGAGACAGAGAGAGAGACAGAGAGAGAGAGTTAGTTAAAGCCAGCCAATATGCACAAGGTGACAAAGAGCATGCAGGTGTCGGCTCTCAGATAATCAGCAGCGCTAGATTAGGACAATATAAACAGGTGGAATGCGCAGCCCCGTTATCTTCTGCCTCCCGCCCCGCCCGGATTGAGTTCATGGCATGCACTGCAGAACCAATATCTTACGTGAATGAGTGTTACATTCTTATTTGTAGTGGAATCTGCCCTTGTGGATGAGATTAATTATTTCACTCCGAAGTAGGCTAAATCATCTTTTCTTTCTTGTTTTCTTACTCTGACTTATAGGCAAGTGAGTCAAGCTTTAATGGGAAACAAGTGCTTGGTTTATCTCATCTCACATAGTTTTAATACTAAATAATGAAGCACAGTATGCCATACGCTAACTGACTTGTTAAAATCTTGTTGTTTGTTTGTTTGTTTGTTTGTTTGTTTGTTTGTTTTTTGCATGTGCCTTGTTTGACAGGAGATCCATGAGCTCCAGACCGCTCTGAGCGTCTTTCTCCCCAAACGTGCGCTCTCCGCGGTGCTGAAAGCATCAAACTGTGTTTCCGCGGTGCTATTTCGCAACTTTACACAAGTTATTTCAGTCATTTATAACACATGTAAATGAGCAGAACTTACACTGAATGGAAAGACATAGCCTATAGCCTACCGTTAGCTATTTTTTAAGTTAAAAGAAAGAAAGAAAGAAAGAAACAAACAAACAAACAAAAAACATAGGCTACCAAGTCTCATGCTCAGTCTTAATCGCATTCTTCTTCCAACAAACGCCCGGGGAGGGGGGGTGCCACTATGAGAATGTTCTGAAAACCAATCACAATACCGGTAACATACAGATTTTGTGTGTGTGTGTGTGTGTGTGTGTGTGTGTGGTGTGTATGTGTGTGTGCGTGTGTGTGTGTGTGTGTGTGTGACACACACACACACACACATACATACACACACACACACATCTACACGCGCACGCGCGCACACACACACACACATCTACACACGCGCTCGCGCACACACACACACACACACACGCACGCACGCGCACACACACACACACACACACACACACACACACACACACACACACACACACACACACACACACACACACACACACACACACACACTTTCTCTCCGCCCTCCCCACTTTCTCCCGTGCCGCCAAGGAGCTGCTCGTGTCCACAGACAGCCTGGCTCCAGAAGCATGTCCTCAGACGTGCAGCTATGGTGCGATGAAGCGGACCAACTAGCGCCAAAAGACGCCACCAGAAAAACAGCATGACAGCCTGAAAGCAGGTGAGCGCATATCCGAGCAGTCATTTTCCATCGTGTATGTTTCTTTGGATAAGCCAAAATCGACATTTCCATCGCCATCTTACAGTTTAGCCGTTTACCTGACGCTCTTATCCGGAGCGCTTGTCCGTCCAGTGAGTGAGCTGGCAGTTGGCTGTCTTCACTCAAGGACACTTCGTCAGGAGATGCTGCTTGTTGGGATCGAACCTTTATGGTATACCGTATACTCTGCCATGCACTATGGTGTACACTGCCAAGTCGACACCTGCAATAGTAACCGTGCGCGGCGCGTAAAACCCAAAATCTGATGGAATCGCTCAGTGTTTTATTCATTAAGCTTCCAGAGATCTCAAAATAGGCTTTTATCAGCCAAGGTGAGAAATGGTGCGTAACTTTGCGCGCAAAAGGTTCACCTTCAGAGAAAATATCTGATATTCATGATCGACTATTATTAGTTTTGATGTCACGGGGAATCGGCTGAAATAACGCTTGGAAAACGACGGAATCCACTGCTGGAAACGCTCGCCATGATGAGCAGGAGAGGGAAATGCTTTGCGCTTGATCCACAGTTGCTTGTGCCATGGCGCATCAGCTATAGAAAAAGGCGCAGAGCATAACTTTGGATTCTGGGGATCTACGGTTATTTGAGTATAGTTTTTTAACAGCCCACAGCTAAAACAAAGTCAGTATAAAGTCAGCTGTTGCCTTATCACAAGATTTATTTTCCCAATTGTCCAGCCCCGCACGTATAGCTATAACGCGGCGCGCAATATACGTGCGCGCTAGCTACTACCTCAAGTCTCATCAATCATCTGTGCCATAGCCTAGACATTGTTGCACTCTTTCCTCCCAGGATTTAATGTCGTTCCCAACACGGTTTCCCTCTCTGTAAAACCAGTGTTACCAGTAATGCATGTGCGCATGGAATATGTTTTGGAGAAAGGTGTCCTCCAAGCTGTTTTGTTGTTACATTCATGATTTCATGCAGTTCCGTTGGTTTAATTGTTCCACGTGTCCAAAACAACTGGATCCCAGCAAATCGCCACAGCATCACCTTCCCTCGCTGGACCTTTCCTTTATACTGAACGGCACCTATTTGGACATGCACGCATTTGGCAAATAGGTACCAATTAATGCAGATCTATGGGAGGCTACGATGTGGCTGGTTGCCAAGCGGCATCTCTTTGTTTGTCTCATCCATTTGTTCAGCCCTTCTTGACGACAGTGTTTTACCATGTGTTTTACTATGCTATTTCTATGTGAGTCCAATGTCGTACTAAAATATATATCTGTAGTGTTTACGCACTGTAGCTAATGCTGTGTGGAAGAAGATGGCAATCGCGTTGCGTGCGTAAAAGCGCAATGCAAGAAACAGCATAGAGTTTAGATAGGAGCTTTCGGATTATGTTGTTCTGAATCTCAACATACAAAGACACAGACAGTGGAGCAAGGAAAATTAAAATCAATTCATGCTTTATCTCCATCTGGAGAAATAAGCATTTTTTTCTGCCATTTATCTAAGAGCGACTATGATGGATGTGGATCTATAGTTTTGGATAATTCAACTTCCACTTGATAGCCTATAGAGAGTGCTAAGCATATAACGACTTTTTAAATTGGCAATGTCATTGGTAACACTTTACAGTAAGGGTACATTAATTAACAGTTAGTTAATGTATAATATGCTTAATGATGACAAGCATTAACCCGTTAATAAGGGTTAACCCTAACCATTAACAAACCCTAAACCTACATTAACTAAGTAATAATAATGATAATAATAATAATAATAATAATAATAATAATATACATTAATTAAGGGTTAGTTAATTATTATTAAGCATTAGCTAACCCCTAATTAAGGTACCTTATAGTAAAGTGTTACCATACTGAAATCACAATGGCAATCCATAACAGTTTGCTGGGGAAAGTAATCAGACTACTCTCTGAGTCTACATTGATGAAATTAATGGAGCCAGGGGAAAAAAGCAATAGTAGAAGCATGCAGATTTGGCAGTGTGCCAAAGCAGTGTGTGTGTGTGTGTGTGTGTGTGTGTGTGTGTGTGTGTGCGCGTGTGCCTGTGTGCGTGCGTGTGTGTGTGTGTGTGTGTGTGTGTGTGTGTGCGTGTGTGTGTGTGTGTGTGTGTGTGTGTGTGTGTGTGTGTGCGCGTATGTGTGCATGCAGCTGTATGATTAATTGCTGAAAAAGAGAGTTGTTAATTGGATATTTAGTGGGAGGGTCCCATGAATAACACTGACACCTGTAGCACGCCACTAACCATTGGGCAGAGACTCGTTCTTTAATTATTTTTTGCATTGTGTGTTGTGCAGCTGTGTAGGATATGAATAGGCTACGTGCGAGTTTGACCTTGATGAAGTCGTTGGCGGTAATTGGTTTTGTTTGAAGAGATGGCACGTTAACAAAAAACGACCAGTGCCACCCTGTATCTGTTGTTGTTGTTGTTGTTGTTGTTGTTGTTGTTGTCTGTGCCTGTATGGGAGGTTGATGCTGTTTTTTTGCACATTCATGCAAACTTCCTCAGAGGAATGTGATTTGTTGTCTTGCCAAAGCGAGCATGGCTATTTACTCACTGGAATGAGGATAAATATGAGATTCATCACCTGCCCCGCATGCTCGCCATTGTCTTAAAATAGGGACATATTGGGGTAATTAAACGCTGGGGCGTATAAACAGGGAAGTACTGGAGGGTAAATCCACCTATCCGAGCCTCTTTTTTTATCCACATTCAGAATCATATCAACTTCATGTGAGTTATATGAGGATTGGGTCTTGTAAGAAGAAGAAAAAAACATACATACTTTGATGCTTTTATAAAAATATAATTGCTTTTTTGCTTAAACAGGTGGATGTTTGCGTTGTGTCGATGGAGTTCATATTCCCACACATTTGTATTTAGCACTACATCACAGACTAGTAGGGAATCACTTGAACCATGGCCTTACTGAAGAATCATCTGGTTACCTGATATAGACTTTTTAATAGCCCAACATATTTTCACATGGGATTATAACAGTGCCACACACACATACACACACACACACACACACACACGCACAAAATGGGTTCTTAAATCATTAAACTTTGGTGCTATTTACAGAATGCCTTGAGCCACTGCAGTGTCGATGACCAATTTGCTTAGATCTCATCAAATGGCTCAATAGCAAAGAAGTAAATAATAAATAAAATAATAATAAAATAAATAAAGTCACATTTAGCACATAAATAACCTCAGTCATGTTTTTTTTTTTTTTTGTACCTTTATTTATACAGGGGGAGTCTCACTGAGAGCAATGCTCTCTTTTTCAGGAGTGCCCTGTTCCCATTCACACACACACATTCATACCTGGAAGCTGACCAGTACAACCACAGTCTGATCTGCTGGCCACTGATGAGCTCCACTGGAGCAGTTGGGGATAAGGGCCTTGCTCAAGGGCACCTCAGTGGTGGTAATGAGGGAGGGGCAAGCGCTGCCTTTTCACTTTCCCCACCCAGATTTATCCTGCCGGTCCCGGGGATTGAACCGACGACCTTCCGGTCACAAGCTCGCTTCTCTAACCATTGGGCCACCACTGCCCAATGTGAAAGGTTGTAGATTATGACCAAAATGACACAACGGTCCATCTTCTTACGGTTTTGGCACATTCTGATGACTGAAACAGGAACCGTTTGACTCCATGACCTACATCCCCTGTAAACAATTTCCTCTGTCACTAGAAACCTATTCTTAATCGTCCTTGGCTTCCGGCCAGCAGTGTAGCGACTGATGCACAGCGTTTTATTGACCGAGAAGATACAAGCCTTACCAGGGTCTTCAAATGCACAGGGCCGGATGCCAGTGGGCTATTCCTGGGCACATCTCACCAAATGAACACCTTGCTATCATCATTTCTGTGATTTCATGATCAGTTTGTACACTCACTTGTTGATGTTTTCTTCCATCTCTCCTCCTGTATGACATCATGGCGTGTAACTGATGATGTTTGGATGCACAGTGACTAAATGGTTATTCGATGGGCTTTTTAATTTTCTGCGATCCCACTGAGGTGAGGTCAGACATGTGGCTCCATTACTTTCACTGTCCCTCCCTCTCTGTATTGATATTACATTAGCGATGCAGATACACACTGTAGTGTGCAGAATGTTTTACCAGAGCCACTGATGGGCTGGACTGTGATTGCAAATGGTGGTCTGCATCGATTGCAATATTATTCTGCTTGGCCAGCTATTACGCATGAATATTGGCTATTGACATGTAGGTTAATGCATTATGAGAGTAAAGGGAAATATATCTGTGTGTGTGTGTGTGTGTGTGTGTGTGTGTGTGTGTGTGTGTGTGTGTGTGTGTGTGTGTGTGCGCGTGTGCGTGCGTGCGTGTGCGTGTGCGCGTGCGTGTGTGCGTGTGTTGGGAGGGGGGTTGTGATAAGAAGAGTACCTGTCAACCACTAAGGAGGAAGTATAGAATTCCCACTCATAAAATAGAATGAAGTCTGTGTGTCTCTGAAATGTAAAGCTTAGCACCTCCTGTGGTGAAGACAAGACATGGGTAGTGTGCCTCTTTTAACGGTCTGTGTGATCCACACTCTGACTGTTGTTAGTCTTTCAAGTTGAAATGACAGGTAACCTATAGAAATTGTGGCTGTAAACATGTATGATATTATGATGTTTATACCTAAAATGCACACCAATTCATGAATAAACACTTCACTCTCTTGCTCATTCACATTAACACATGGATTGGATGAGAGAGAGAGAGAGAGACAGACAGAGAAAAATAGAGACAGAGAGAGCGAGAGAGAGACTCGTGCCAATATCCCTACCTACCATGAATGCGCATTTTGTACGAATTCCTAAATCCGTGTTTCTGGCAGTAGTGGAGACGGCGCTGGAGGCGATGTTGCTTTTGTAAAAAGTTAAATTTAGCAGGTGGGGTGCCTGCTGGCTGCTGCCATGGACATACTGTAAGCTTCTGGGTTGTAGAGCGGCTACACAGTGCACATGAGTCAATCTGTGGAGCTGGCACACGCAGAAAGGAATGTCTAATTATCACGCTTTCAACCATAGCAGGCTCCTCCATTTGCACCGAGCTCCTGCTCTGATCGCTTTCTTTTTCTATCATTACACACTTATTTATTTTATTCTTATGGAATTAAAATGTTATTTTTGCTTTGGCGCGGATAAGCCGAGAAGTCCGTGCAGCGGTGGCTGGCTTGTGAAGGAAGGTGGTCTAATTGAGCTGAAACAACATTGTAGAAGATGATGAGATTTATACGGAGGTGTTTTACGCCACAATGAACAGGCATTCACAGAATGCACATTTCCAGATGCTGACAAACACTGCGGATCTTCTGTACGCTGGACAGTTGGCGCTGGGGGATTGGGGAGCGTTACAATATGAAGTGCCACTAAACCAGTGGCATTGATTGGAAAGGATGGAAGGGGGGGGTGTTCCTGCTTTACAGTAGATCATTATCTAGCAGACATATGAGATTTAGATGAAACAAACCAGAGTAATTGCATTTTGTAACAAATACTCTTAATCAATAGACTAAGCAATACTTACAGCATCCTGTCAACATATTTCATCAACATCCAGATGGATGCAGTGACCCTGTAATTACTCATCAAATCTGATGCTGTGAAATCAGTTCAGCAGCTGTCTGAGGTATTGTGGATACAGCAGCAGTAAAGATGCCATAAAGAATCCAGAATGTATGTGACCATCTGAATATTGGATATACAGTTACACATTTGAAGAATTTGACCTCTAGATGCATAAGAGAAGATCATAAGAAATAAGAACCATTGGACCTTTCTCAACCCATCCTAAGATAAGAAATAGGCCCGTCTCTCTCTGGTATTGTATTGTCCAGCAGTCGATGGGAAACTCTATTTTGAGTCCAGTGAGGCAACAAGGTCAGTCGTTGGGTGCCGTGTTTCAACCGGGGAAGCCATACAGCAATTATAGATCGGTGTTTACCAGCCAACCAACATTTCTCATTTAATTTATGTGAGGAAATAACTTTTCAAGTGGGCCAGTGTCCCTGCTCTCATCCAAAACGGGGCACCATGGCCATACTGCACTGCACACGAACATGTAACCCAGACTTTAAAAAAAATACCACACAATCTCTCAGGTGCAGGTGTAGTATCCTGAAGATCCCTCGAGATTCCCGACACAGCTTCCAAAAGTCTCCGGTGTTCCGAAGTCCATTCCCCGTACGTTAATTCCGTTAAGCCTCAGCACCAGATACATCTAGCCCACTTGGAGCTCGGGCTCTGTTGTCATTATGATGATATAAAACATTAAGCCTGTCTGCTTCTATTGGACCAGAGGCAGGGAGGGGATATCGCACTTCCTAGCAGGCTGAATTCCTCCATGATGGGAGATTGTAAGACAGGAGGCCAAGGCATGCCTGAGCTGACCTCTGACCTCCACCCACTCGAGCGGAAGCCGCTCTGCTCGTGTGGGTGTTGTTGTTGTTGTTGTTGTTGTTGTTGTTTTTTAGGTGCCCCCTGTGTTGTTTCTTCTTCAGGGCCGTGAGTGCTGACAAGCAATTAGCCAACAGGAGCAAGCGGTATTCTATTTCAGGGAATCCAAGTTGAAAAAAAGTGCAAGACCAACCTGTCGCCGGCGGTTTTCTCTTCTTCCCGGACCGCCAGCACGAGTGAAAGCAGCTTAAATCATTCAGAGGCACTAACAGGCCGGAGGGGAACGTCTGAACATATTCAGAGGGTGGTGGGAAATGCCCTGGCTTGCCCCACCAGTAGATATCGACACATCCCAAGGCCCAATCATGCTGAATACGCATACGGACGGAGCTTTCTGTCCGTACTCTGCGTTCATTTTGTGCGTAATTCTGCACATTTTCTGAAAGCTTACGGGTACGGATGAAACGGAGCAGCACCCCACACACACTCACACATTTGACTCTCTATTGCCCACTAGTGGATGTATTGCTTAACACGATACCGATGTGAAAGACGCATGGAAGTATGTGGGCAGTGACGTTTACATCATTTGAAACAGCTGTATTGATTTTCATATGAAAATGGTGCATAATTGATCCATTAGGTAACAAATTACTTTTCTAGAATTACCAAGGATTTCCCCTTTCCAAGAGCTGAGTATTTGTGGTGCATCAGTATGCAGCCGATCATTAATCCTATTCTCAACCAAAGTGCAAGTCAATACGATGCTGGCAGCAGACTCCTATTACAATAGGGCAATAAAAGTCAAATTGTATTCCTGAAGGTATTATTGTCTTAATTACAGGCGGCTGGCCTTGCTATCCTACAGCAGGGCCATGCAGAGACTTTTAGAGGGGCAGCTGCTCAATGTTAAAAAGGGGCACATGCAGACCTGCCAAACTTGCAAAATTATTTTTGAGTAACACAATAATGTAATGCTTAGTTCACATGCTATTGCACTACTTCGCTTAGTTTGCACAGTCATTATCCCTGCCATATCATCAAGTTATTCAACATATAAATAGGCTATGAAGAAAACAATACAATCATATATTCTTGAGAAGAATTCCTTTAACCTCTTCTACTCCACGCCTCTCTGCCAGACACCATTGGTGTCTTTTTTAGGGGTGACTGGCAAATTTATGGTAACATAGCAGGTCAACAGTATTATGCCACATAAAAGTGGTATATTATCTGAAAGCTGAGAACCCAAAGGTCAAAGGCCAAGGGTTTCTAGTCCTAAATCTGTAATAAACATTGTGTTTTGATTAGGCATAATCAAATGTTGAATGTTTAGAGTATACTGTATAAAAGGGCTTAGAACATGATGATGGAAATATGACGGCCATTCCCATGCCATACATACCCTGAATGGCCTAGGTCTCTAGTTTGTGGTTGTAAAGTCACAATAGGTCATTTTATGAAGTGTGGTCAAGTTTCAACTACAATGAAATGGCTATAGGGACTAACATAATTACACATGAATACAGTTGGTCTAATTGAATTCACAAGAGTCTCCAGTCACACCCAATTTATGCAATTCCAGGATTGTTTAGTCCAGTATGCAGAAAAATTCAAATAGAATAGGCAAAAATAACACATTTATACTGCATGCAAAAACTGCATTTTTTTTGCACACACAAAATTGCATGGGGATCAGCATAAAGTGTCTATAAAGGGAGAGTTGTGGGTATCCATACAACCCATTCTCATTCAGATATCTTGAGGTGAGATTTCAAGGGACCCCATTGAAAATGGCCATGCCTGTTTTTCTTCGCCAAAATCTAGCTTAAATTTGGAGCATTATTTAGCCCCCTTCACGACAAGCTAGTATATCATGCTTGATAGCAATGGATGCCTTAACGGTCTTCTAGTTTTATATAATATCCATATCTTCACTCTAGCGTTAAAAATGAGCACGCTACAGGCTCTGAAACACGATTAGTTGTGGGCAAAAAGGGCACTTGGACATCAAGGAGCAAAGGGGCAGGTGCTCTGCACCACCCCCACCACCCCACCCCCGTCACATGCCTGTCCTACAGTTTCCCTATCCTGAGAAACAGGGGTGCACACTAAATGGAGGCACCATAAAGTTCAATAACCAATCACTGCACCCTCTCTTCTGATATAGTTTTTCATTGATAAAGTAATTTGCATACTATACTACTCTCTATATTCAAGTCAAACTACTTTCTTAAAAGCCTGTTCAAGAAGTGCTTTTCGTATGAAAGCTTTCTGAACAGGCTCTCACAAAAATAGTCCAACTTTAATTAAATCTATATGAAATTATAACTGTATGACGCTTTATGGCTTCCATTAACTGATGCTGGTGTAAAATTGTTGCTACAAAGGAAATCTGTCTTATAATATCTTTCTTAAAGACCACATATAGGTTTTTTTCCTCTCAGGCCCATATTTGGCCCAAGGGCTGCACTTGACTATTACCGCTGTCTATTATAACAGATATAACTGCAAAACCTATAATAGTGTATTTCAAATCCCAGGCAGGCTTTTGATACTCAAGTCCAACTGGGTTAAATAGCCGCCCCCTGCTTCATTACTTTATGTGCTCTAAAGTCTAAATCATTATTCTCCAGAGTCCAACTGTGCCCCTGGCCTTCCCTCACAAGCCCCAACACTGCCAGCGGAGATGCAAAGCCAAATTTCTTCCTGAGTTTATTTCAAATTAATCTCTCCGTGGGGGGGAAGGATATCTCCATCCACCCCAGACCAAAACACAAGGTAGGCTATTTAAAACCACAAAAACCCTCTGAACCTTTGCCAGAAAGTTGGAGGTGTTCATAAATAAGCAAATTAAGAAAACTTTTGATGAAACGACTTAGGGAATTCAGACTTTTTTCTAAAGGTTCAGCAAATGCCCCTTTATTATATGCATAAGTAACTACTGCAGAAAAAAAGGAGCAAACCAGTCTTGCAAATAATCCAAACTTTTATGAACGAGTTGCATAATCTGCGAAATCGAAGGTGAATTAAAGTGGTCGCAGAGACAGACTTGTTGACACCGAGCTCGATCCTGTGTACACACTCAACAGATTTACAGGGCCCAGGGGCCTGTACTACGTAGCTAGATTAATGCCTTATCCGATTAAGTTTGAGTTTGAACCTGGTTTAGCCGTACTACAAAGCAAGTTAACTTCTAACCTAGTTCAATCACCATGGCAACTCACGCTGCAAAGCAGCTTCAGAGGATAAGATCAAAATCCATGACAGACCCATATAATCGGCTCTCTGGAGTCACTCACCCTTCATATAAGATCGCCATATGAAAAATAGATTGCAGTCAACTGAGAATAGAACAAGAAAAACATTTGTGGCTCTGTAGGCTACATAATTAAATTAAGCCTACTTACCACTTTATGTCTTAACAGCTCAACGATGCGTGGAGAAATATGATCACGCAGCGCATATCATAAACGGAGCCTCAAATGGAGTGAGGGTGATATTCTCCTACATGCCAGAAAAGCCTATACATATAATATACGTAGATATGGGATAAATATGGGATAGCCCCAATACTAAATATGCAGGCTACTCTTGCATGTTTCAGCTGGAACTGTGTCCTGTAGGCTGTATGCCAATATATGAGCAAAAATAGGCTAGTTTTTATCAATGAAAACTATGCTCGCATCGTCTCAATTCAGTTCAGCAGTTTTCTCTTTTATATTAGGCAATCATTATTTTATATATGAATTATTCGATCAGTGCAACCACACACATAATGAGTGATAGAGATCATTAATCATTGAGCATGCGTTTCTAAATCTATGGTCTAAATAGGCTTACAGATTGTGGAAATTTATAGACTGAGATTACACATTTACATTTACACTCGCAAAAAGCTGCTGTAGGAGACAGAAATCGCTGATCAAAGTAAATCAAATGACTGATGAATACAAGCGGCAGCTTTAGCAGTCCTTCAGCAGACTATATCCAACGCGGATTTTCATTCTGACATAAATATCCGCTAAAACTCTGATCACACTGCGCTTTCATTGAACGAGGAAATGGGTGTGGAAATGGGTGTGGGCGTGGATCAACTCAGCTGTTCATAATGTGATTGGCTAGCGCACCTCTTTCGCGTGGACACGCGCCTGTGCACGAGCGAAAAACGTGCGCGTGCACAGGCAGATCCCAGATAAATCCAGCTTCAGTTATCGAGTAGAAAACCAGCATCGTAGTATCGTTAAACTAGATAGCTTTGATCCTGTTCAGTCAAACCAGATCAAAGTGACAGATCGTGGGTCTGTTAAGATAGCTTTGTAGTATAGGGTACAGATCAGCTCAATCCTGTGTCACTCAACAGATTTACAGGGCCCAGATCAGCTCAATCCTGTGTCACTCAACAGATTTACAGGGCCCGGATCCTTGGTAGTGCCGTGGATCAAATCAGAGGTAAACATCCGTCTTAGTCCCAAGCCAGTGGAGACTAGACATGACTAGCCGAGACCATAAGAGGAAAGCGGTGGCTGCTACGCGTCCCGTCCCGGGCCCGTAGCATGTCCTGTGACAATCATTGTCTGTTATTGTTATGGATTCTGCTCTCAGTTTATTATTATGCTCCTGCAGGCCAAAGCCTGTTTATTGCCTCCAGTAGAGTTAGTCCACCCTGTGTTTCTCTCTATGTCCCGAGGCACCCTAAACTCTAGTTTCCTTTTTATGTGGTCAGCAAGCTGGATTTACTACAGCTGGCTACACTGTCCTACTAAAAGTAAACGTGAGACGAAGCCCAGATAATGGCAGTAAATACCGCTGTCTTGTTCGATGGCATTTTGTGGATGTCTTTTTCTATTTCATTTTATTTTCGTTCCCCCAGAAAGACAAGTGTCCTTTTTAGGGGCCTTTGGGGATGGTAGGAATTAAATCAGTGGATTACTGTATGCAGAGGTACTGTCCCAAGGAGACGAATTGGGCAGGAAGTGGGGTCATGTGATACTTCCAGGAGATAAACATGACCCGGTTATTGTGGAGACAAAACGCTGCCTGAGATTACTGTACACTATATGTACACTGTATGTACACTCTACACACTATGTACACTGTACACACATATGTACACACGTGCAGTGTGACCGAGTCATCTGAGACCTGGGCATCTTGCTTCCCCCCCTCGGGCTCCACTATGAGAGGCCACCGCATGTTGTGCTTTATCTGCGCTTTTGTGCGGATTTGTGACTTGGCCTGAAATCCTAAAAGAAGATCCCCGAAGGGCCATGAAAATTTGTTCCAGGTGACTGATTTGACATTTTGGACGAAATGCCAGTGAGAAGGAAAACAGGCACTTTTCGCCAGTGGAACTTGTAAGCGTCCTCCGCGGGACACGCAGACACGGTCTGCATTTTTCTGAAAGATCCCCAGCAGTCTCCATGGCCTCCTGGCTAGCGGTGTCAAAATGAGGAGCCCATGTGTTATTTGACTCGACAGCGACGGGACTGCCGAGGGAGTCGGGGAGTACACTGTGTCAGTGGACCACAAAGAGCACAATCTCTTTGTGGATAGATTCACTGTGTAGCCCCCCACCTCCCCTATGCACACTCTCCATGCATGGCCCTGTCTAAAACAAAGAAAAAGCATGAGTCATACCACCCGAGATGAAAAGACATATGAAAAACTTCAAGCAGCTTATCTGGAAGATGGGGAATATCAACCTGCAGAGAATAGCAAACAGATGGACAGGCAATGAAAAGTACCGTGCAAATAATACACACAACACAACATAATGTGCTGCAGCACAGACAATAACAACAGATGTGTTTCCAGAGAACACAAAGAAAATAGTATTCAAACTTTATTTTAACACCTTGAGTGCCATGGACGAGATATCTCGTCTTACATAATCCACCCGTTGAGTGCCAAAGACGAGATATCTCGTCTTACATAAACATTTTTTTTTTTTGACGGTGGGACATCAATCAACCCCTTTTACGTCTTCTATATCAATATTGGAGGAAGAGAATGTGTATAATCTATTTTACCGACCACTAAGTGGCGACAGTTCTCTCCAGACAGAGAAAGCCACAGCCACGGGTCCGCTGGAAAGCCAGTCTAATTTTTAAGGAAATAGCTGGGCGAAAACTCTTTCGATTTCACACACACACACACACACACACACACACACACACACACACACACACGCGCGCGCGCGCGCGCGCACACACACACACTCGAGTACCTTTGCGCATAAATAAGACCAGAATCGCAAAAGCTTCTTCAAAGCTCTCAGCCGACACCTCAAGAAACGAACGAGCCAGTTTTTACAGTCCAGACTGCCGAGAGCGGCCGCGGAGCCTCCTCCCTCCGCAGCACAGACGGAGGGAGGAGTTTGGAGACACACACACACACTCTCTCTCTCTCTCTCTCTCTCTCTAGTCCCGAGAGAGAGAGAGAGGAGAGAGAGAGAGAGAGAGAGAGAGAGAGAGCACACAGAGTGGGAGACAGACACGCTGTGGGGGCAAAGAACGGACAGAGATCTCTTCCTCTCAGAGCCGCGGAGCAACGCGCGAACACACACACACACACACACACACACACACAATACAGTATACAGACTTGCCCAAGGGCACCCATAATCACAGGCACGTGAGGTGGTTCTAAAAATCCATTTATCTCCAAACTCTCTGAAAATCTCTGAAACCATGCTGTACTCAACGGCTAATATCTACATAACTACTAACTCTGCAAACTAACTCTTTTAGACAGAGAAAGCACACATTCTATTAGTTCTTTTTAGATGATTGGTGTTCACGAAGTCTTAACAGAAAATAATCCTCGGCTCTTGTAAAATGAGCCAGAATCCTCAAAAAAAAAACTGGCACAACTTACCTACAGGATTGAAAAAACGGCTGGCACTCAATGTGTTAACATAGAGGTGACATAATCACATGATACAAAGCTATCACTATATAACCTCTGGCAGTTGTAATAATTGTTAGTTGGAGTGATAAAATGATAATTCAACGTTCATTTTAATAGCCATAGTGAGTAATCATATGTTACAAACGAGGAATTTGACTTGCAGTATGCAGCGCAGCGATTACATCAAGCAGAAGATGAAGCAAACAGAAAAAAAATCTAAAATTTAAATTATAAAGTGCAAAGTAATAAATGTCCTTTAAAGTGGCACATAATGGGGAATAGGGGATAGGATCTGTGGGATAATTTCCATGTAAATGTACATATAAGATGTTAATGGTGGATAGGGGGATAGGATAGTGTCTGTGGGATCATTTCCATGTAAATGTACATATAATATGTTAATGGGGGATGGGGGATAGGATAGTGTCTGTGGGACCATTTCCATGTAAATGTACATATAATATGTTAATGGGGGATGGAGGATAGGATAGTGTCTGTGGGACCATTTCCATGTAAATGTACATATAAGATGTTAATAGGGGATAGGATAGTGTCTGTGGGACCATTTCCATGTAAACGTACATATAAGATGTTAATAGGGGATAGGATAGTGTCTGTGGGACCATTTCCATGTAAACGTACATATAAGATGTTAATAGGGGATAGGATAGTGGGACCATTTCCATGTAAATGTACATATAAGATGTTAATGGGGGATGGGGGATAGGATAGTGTCTGTGGGACCATTTCCATGTAAATGTACATATAAGATGTTAATAGGGGATAGGATAGTGTCTGTGGGACAATTTCCATGTAAACGTACATATAAGATGTTAATAGGGGATAGGATAGTGTCTGTGGGACCATTTCCATGTAAACGTACATATAAGATGTTAATGGGGGATGGGGGATAGGATAGTGTCTGTGGGACCATTTCCATGTAAATGTACATATAAGATGTTAATGGTGGATAGGGGGATAGGATAGTGTCTGTGGGACCATTTCCATGTAAACGTACATATAAGATGTTAATGGGGGATGGGGGATAGGATAGTGTCTGTGGGACCATTTCCATGTAAACGTACATAAGATGTTAATAGGGGATAGGATAGTGTCTGTGGGACCATTTCCATGTAAATGTACATATAAGATGTTAATGGGGGATGGGGGATAGGATAGTGTCTGTGGGACCATTTCCATGTAAATGTACATAAGATGTTAATAGGGGATAGGATAGTGTCTGTGGGACCATTTCCATGTAAACGTACATAAGATGTTAATAGGGGATAGGATAGTGTCTGTGGGACCATTTCCATGTAAATGTACATATAAGATGTTAATGGAGAATAGGGGGATAGGATAGTGTCTGTGGGATCATTTCCATGAAAATGTACATAAGATGTTAAAAAAAAAATCTTTTTTTTCTTTGTTCCTGTCATGAAAATGCGCAATAGTACGATATAAATTTGGTCACACAATACATCACATCATGTTTGAAATCAATGCTTTTCATGACTGAAAAGGAACAGAAAGAAGAATATAATTCTTATTAAGGTTAGGGTTATGTTAATGGGGGATAGGGGGATAGGATAGTGTCTGTGGGATAATTTCCATGCAAATGTACATATAAGATGTTAAGTACAAGTCCTTTAAGTGTCCGTGGGATAATGCCCAAGGGAATTAGCCTAATTCTGGTGTGTTGGCGAAACGATCATTTTCATTGTGGAAGCTCCTTTACTTCAAAATACACTTTTCAACTGGATAATTTGAAAGCCGAGAGAGGGGATTACTATGCAGATGTGCCTCCACGGCTGTCCCGACTTTATTTGTCAATCAGAAGAAGCAGTAGAAGAGACAAGGTCATCTCACCTCTCTCCCATTTTACACACTACCTTCCAGCCCAATCAATACCGCACAACGTGGCCCAATTAGAGTTCTCATTCCTGAGTCACCTGGTAATAGAGGCCTGTTAGCATGGAGGATTGGACTGCAGTACCGATCGGCTCCACCTCTTGCTCAGCAGAATGAGAATGAGGCCTGTACGCTTTGAGTTGACTGTAGGATGTTCAATGTGATAACAAAAAAAGAAGAAGCACATATTAATTTTTAACGTCACCTTGGTGGGTCCCAGCTGTAATGACCAAATGCAGGCAAATAAGCAATAGTCTGCTTTGCTAGCTGCAGTTTTCACACTGTATTGAGTTTCCAAGTGGTCAAGATGGATCGTTGAATCCATGTGAAGGAGGTGCACATCAAATGGAGAAATAATGAGAAATATATACATTCACATTGAGCCAGAAAGGTTGATCAGTAAGCCAACCAGTGATATGATACTGTACCATGTTGTATTAGTGTAACGGCGTTGTGTGGTACTTGCAGCAACCCATGTTAAGGGCTTGCCCAGGGGTGGATACGAACCGGAACCGCCGACCTTCGGCTTGGGAGTCAAAGACACTAACCAGGCTGATTAACATGCCTTTATACTGGGGAGTGAGTTTAACCAATCCACTTGCTACCACACTGGACTCACGAGGAATCCTCGCTGATTCACCTAGGTTACACTGGCGTATTACTGACATGCAACATTTAGAATGGAAAATATAAAAAAGAATAGTAAAATGAACAGTATGACATTGAGGTTTGCTGAATTTGTCGTTCAAATCTAAAGACCTCAGCCATCACAGCCTCTCATAATTATTGTCTTTGTAAACTCAGTTCTGATGATTTTCTTTTAATCTACCATCAGAAAAAACTCTTCATTGGAGGAATGAATCAGTAATTTCTCATTTTCATTAGAGATATACATTAATACAGACCCTGCATCAGTGTGGCCCTATATCTTCAGATGAAATGTCTGTGGCTGTGAGAGAGTGTGTTCAGTGATCACTGGCCTTTCTCAAAAGGCCTGTGATGCAAAAGAGGCTGGTGTTCAGCACGGATATCGACGTCAAGCCCGACTGAGTCATCTTGTCCTTGAGGTGCCTTGGAACCTTCGTCCTATTACTGCTTGCTACGGTTTTTGTTTGATGGGAGAATGTAGGAAGGAAGCTTCTAATAAAATGCTCTTCAAGTTAATAGGAGCTACATTTGAATCTCTGAGCATTTGGCTAAACTGATTAGAGATTGGAAATTAACTATAATGGAAAAAAAACACTTGGTGGCTAGACAGACAAAGATCAACCAGGACATAAAATGACCCAAGTGCAGCTGTGATGGCCATGCATGTCGATTGTTCTGGGTCATTTGGTATCCAAGTCTACCAACACATGTAGGTCTGATTTGATATGCTCTTCAGTCTTCCAGGCAGTGGTTCCCCCGGAGAGAAGCGCCATTATCCAAGTTAAATGGTAATGATGATTCCTCCACCACAACAGGATCATTATGGCTGCCATCTCATCAGGTATCACATTCCTGGAATTAATCCGAAGGGAACGAAATCCCCCCAATTCCTCCTCCTTGGAGTTAATTGCGACTCACGGTGTCACTTTTCACGCTGTTGGGGCGATCCCCTGGGTGCTGCCCGTCCCGCTGTCTATTGGCCGGTGATTTATCGGCCCGGTTCTTTCCCCCTCGTCTCCCGTGCTGGCGCCCTTCATTCACGCTTCCTCATTTCGCCATCCCACTTCATCATTCGCCTTATCCCGTCTCCCCACTCATCTCATATCTCCTCGCCCTCCATCTCCCTCCTCTCCGTGTTCCCATCTCTCTCCGGAGTGGTAATGGTCTCTCTTTCGCCATGTCTCTGCTCCATAATGAAGGCCCTGCCCTAGAAAGCCCATGTTAATGTTGACTCTGAGATCACAAATTCTGCTCTAAGGCCCCCTGCAGTGACAAATGAATGAACCTGGCCCAATAACAGCTCATATAGATCCATAATGGCTTTAGACTGAGAACCCAGGAGCTGAGATGGTGTGCAGGGCGGTTATGGTCATGAGAAAATAGAAATCCAGCTTCGCTCACAAGGGAATGTGTGAATGAGTTGTTAACACGTGCTCATCGAGCTAAATGGCTGAGACTAAGCAGCGTAAGTAGCATTTTGGGGGATGTCCAAGCGGAGCAGTACAGTGTGTTAATAAACAGAAGAGTAGGCCTGGTGCTCCCTCAAGTATTGGTTCATTCGTCTTGTTGTCAACAGCATTGACAAACTGTCCGCCCGCTCCCGCTCTGCCACCCTGACCTCTCTTAACCTCCACAGCCCAGGCTGACAGGCCGAGACATGCGTTACGTGTTCCTAGAGAGGTGTGTGTGTGCGTCTGTCTGTCTGCCTGCCACTGTGCTTAAAGCTGCCCGCATTTACATCTGACGATTGTCTATGGCAGTGACCCTGGCTGACGTACGTAAGCAGAAGAGAGGAGATTCCTCCATCAGCTCGCCCCACACTTCCCCCGTCAGTCTCTGTCTCTGGAGCCTGTGGAGCAGCCGTGCGTGCCTTTGCTCCATCACTGGGCTGGCCACTATCCTACTGTAATAGCACTGATACACCCATCTCTTATTGTGGAACGCATTTATGTAGCTCTAAACGATTTGGGATTATATTCAAAATGTTACTCTTGAGGAATATCCTAACATAAAGTTGCACTAGGCAAGATGTTTATGTAAAAATACACCCATATTATCAGCCTAAATCACAAAGTCATTTGAGACCCAGCTAGATTTCCCTATTTGCCCATTTTTATTTGATTTTGATGATTGTTGTTACTGCATACATTTTCATTGCAGCTTTGAATGTTCTAATTTTGCCAACATCATGAAAAAGCCAGTAGAAAACCGTGGTGAAACACATGCACTGATGTAAAAGCCAGTAGAAAAACGTGGTGAAACACATGCACTGATGCAAAAGCCAGTAGAAAACCATGGTGAAACACATGCAACGATGCAAAAGCCAGTAGAACAATGTGGTGAAACACATGCAACGATGCAAAAGCCAGTAGAAAAACATGGTGAAACACATGCAACGATGCAAAAGCCAGTAGAAAAACATGGTGAAACACATGCAACGATGCAAAAGCCAGTAGAAAAACGTGGTGAAACACATGCACTGATGTAAAAGCCAGTAGAAAAACGTGGTGAAACACATGCACTGATGTAAAAGCCAGTAGAAAAACGTGGTGAAACACATGCACTGATGCAAAAGCCAGTAGAAAAACGTGGTGAAACACATGCACTGATGCAAAAGCGAGTAGAAAAACGTGGTGAAACACATGCACTGATGCAAAAGCCAGTAGAAAAACATGGTGAAACACATGCAACGATGCAAAAGCCAGTAGAAAAACGTGGTGAAACACATGCAACGATGCAAAAGCCAGTAGAAAAACGTGGTGAAACACATGCACTGATGCAAAAGCCAGTAGAAAAACGTGGTGAAACACATGCACTGATGCAAAAGCCAGTAGAAAAATTTGGTGAAACACATGCACTGATGCAAAAGCCAGTAGAAAAACGTGGTGAAACACATGCAACGATGCAAAAGCCAGTAGAAAAACGTGGTGAAACACATGCAACGATGCAAAAGCCAGTAGAAAAACATGGTGAAACACATGCACTGATGCAAAAGCCTGTAGAAAAACGTGGTGAAACACATGCACTGATGCAAAAGTTGGATAAATTAATTTACTTGCGTCACAACGCAATGCATCTGCAATGCAATGATGCAGATTCACTCACTCTGAGAAATGAGGGAAATTTGAAAATCACAGAGCGCGGCATTCGCCGCTATATAGGTGTGATTGAGACGCTATCCGTGTTGCCCAAAGTGACACCAGGCATCCATCTTGGATGCTCATGCTCTGATTTCATCTCTGATTCTGCGACGGCAAATTTCTGTCCGCCGCTCTCGGAGGGCAACGGCACATGAAGCCCAGATACGCCGCACAACACATTCCCACTCTCACTCGCAGCCGAAAGCTCCATCCGTCATGCAAAGATCATCCCCAAACTGTCTCTTTGAAGTGATGGCTTGGATCTGGTGAGGCAAGATGGCTTCAACTGCGCAATTTTCTCCACAGAGAGACGCCAGTAAAAGGTTCTGCAGTTGTGGAGCCTCTTATTGAGAAATGCATCAAACTCGGCATGTGTGAGGAATATGTTGAGACCAGGTGTGTAAGAAGGCGGCCAAGTCAATCAATTTCCAATCAAGCCATGCTCCTCAGTCGCCCGTAATTCTTTTTAGCATGTAAGTGGTTTTTTAATCTTTCCATACAGGTGATGAGCTTAACCCTTGCACCCGCGGTATAAAATGTCAATGAGCAGGGCAGGAATTAATTAAAAGAGGTCTGATGGATCACATTGGGATTTTCCCTTTGAAAAATATAGTTTTCTTTTTTAATTTAATCAATGCCTTCAAATCAGTGTGCCACTTCCACCGATGCCCAAGCCACTAATTTACGGCTCAGAAACGCCAGAGATTTATAGTTTTCTGCCACTGGACCTCATGAATAATGTATTACTCAATCTCTCACAAAACCCAAGCAACTCTTTCATTCACACGGATATCAGGCTGTCTACATTATATATATATACATCAGGCTGTCTACATTATATTGTGTATAGAGTTCCAGTTATCGAACAAATTACTGCGACAACATATTTGACTTTTTCTTAAAAATGTTCCCGCAACTCAACACATTCTACAGATCTGGCCCGGCGCCACGGGAGGAGCTTGTGGGGGGAGGGGCTTGTGGGCAGTTGTATTTTCTGCCCCCCAGTTGAACTCTTCTATTTCTCGTGGCGCGACATTGTCTTTCAAAGCCTGTAGCGGGCTCATTTTTAAAGGGAGAATGAAGATCCTGGGCTCATATGAAACAAGAAAATCTAAGGAATCCATTTGTCCCAGTCATATCATGCTAGCTTGTCAAGAAGTGGGTGCAATTACGTTACATTGCCATTTTCAAATTGGCCCCTCACCATTTTTAACTGCCCCCCTCAGTCACTTCATCCTGGAGCCGGGCCTGGTACAGATCGGGCAGAAAGTGCATGGTTGATAAGGACCCTAGTCTTTTCTCTCTTCTTTTGTCTTTTGGTAGACTGGAAACAGGAGAGAGATAGCCACAGGTAGACAGTGAAACATCAGTCCAGGGAGATAAGGAAACCTGCTTTTCTAACTAAAGGCTGTCAGGTTGCTCAGTAGTGTGATTGAGCATGTCTGCGGGCTGCTTGCCGTGCCATCCAACGTCGACTCGGCGATTGATTAAGCCGTCCCGACTGGAGTTTCATTGGCCCCGGTCATTGCTGCGGGCCGCGTACACCTGCCCGGCCTGTCAGCCGCTAAACTTATGACATCATGTGGTCCCTCATAAGGAGCATCCATTGTTTTGAAATGAAGGCACATCAATTTCACGGGCTCCACTGCCCAGCGGATGATTTGTGGGTGCTATTATCCCCTTGAAATCGCTCCAGAAAATGGCCGCCGTGCGAAGACCAAGGAACAGGGAATTGGAAGTGGAGGGGAGGGAAGGGGAGGAGGGCGGGGGGTATTGGGGGGCAACAATTGGTCGCATGGAACTGTTCCTGCTCCGTCATCCATTTTTATCACCTAAACTTCCATGATATAAAAGTGCCTCATAAACAGGACTGGCAGCACAGACTGACAGACATATAGCAGACTGCCAGCACAGACTGACAGACATATAGCAGACTGCCAGCACAGACTGACAGACGACAGACATATAACAGACTGACAGCACAGACTGACAGACATATAGCAGACTGACAGCACAGACTGACAGACATATAACAGACTGCCAGCACAGACTGACAGACATATAACAGACTGACAGCACAGATGACAGACATATAGCAGACTGCCAGCATAGACTGACAGACATATAGCAGACTGCCAGCATAGACTGACAGACAGACATATAGCAGACTGCCAGCACAGACTGACAGACAGACATATAGCAGACTGCCAGCACAGACTGACAGACATATAACAGACTGCCAGCACAGACTGACAGACATATAGCAGACTGCCAGCACAGACTGACAGACATATAACAGACTGCCAGCACAGACTGACAGACATATAGCAGACTGCCAGCACAGACTGACAGACATCTAGCAGACTGCCAGCACAGACTGACAGACATGTAGCAGACTGCCAGCACAGACTGGCAGACATATAGCAGACTGCCAGCACAGACATCTAGCAGACTGCCAGCACAGACTGACAGACATATAGCAGACTGCCAGCACAGACTGACAGACATATAACAGACTGACAGACATGTAGCAGACTGCCAGCACAGACTGACAGACATCTATCAGACTGCCAGCACAGACTGACAGACATATAGCAGACTGCCAGCACAGACTGACAGACATCTAGCAGACTGCCAGCACAGACTGACAGACTTATAACAGACTTCCAGCACAGACTGACAGACATATAGCAGACTGCCAGCACAGACTGACAGACATATAGCAGACTGCCAGCACAGACTGACAGACATATAGCAGACTGCCAGCACAGACTGACAGACGACAGACATATAACAGACTGACAGCACAGGCTGACAGACATATAGCAGACTGACAGCACAGACGGACAGACATATAACAGACTGCCAGCACAGACTGACAGACATATAACAGACTGACAGCACAGATGACAGACATATAGCAGACTGCCAGCATAGACTGACAGACATATAGCAGACTGCCAGCATATACTGACAGACAGACATATAGCAGACTGCCAGCACAGACTGACAGACAGACATATAGCAGACTGCCAGCACAGACTGACAGACATATAACAGACTGCCAGCACAGACTGACAGACATATAGCAGACTGCCAGCACAGACTGACAGACATCTAGCAGACTGCCAGCACAGACTGACAGACATATAGCAGACTGCCAGCACAGACTGACAGACATCTAGCAGACTGCCAGCACAGACTGACAGACATATAGCAGACTGCCAGCACAGACTGACAGACATATAACAGACCGACAGACATGTAGCAGACTGCCACCACAGACTGACAGACATCTAGCAGACTGCCAGCACAGAGTGACAGACATATAGCAGACTGCCAGCACAGACTGACATACATCTAGCAGACTGCCAGCACAGACTGACAGACATATAACAGACTGCCAGCACAGACTGACAGACTTATAACAGACTGCCAGCACAGACTGACAGACATATAGCAGACTGCCAGCACAGATGACATACATATAACAGACTGCCAGCACAGACAGACATATAGCAGACTGTCAGCACAGACAGACATATAGCAGACTGCCAGCACAGACTGACAGACATATAGCAGACTGCCAGCACAGACTGACAGACATATAGCAGAGTGCCAGCACAGGCTGACAGACATATAGCAGACTGCCAGCACAGACTGACAGACATATAACAGACTGCCAGCACAGACTGACAGACATATAACAGACTGACAGACATATAGCAGACTGCCAGCACAGACTGACAGACATATAACAGACTGACAGACATATAGCAGACTGCCAGCACAGACTGACAGACATATAACAGACTGCCAGCACAGACTGACAGACATATAACAGACTGACAGACATATAACAGACTGCCAGCACAGACTGACAGAGATATAACAGACTGACAGACATATAGCAGACTGCCAGCACAGACTGACAGACATCTATCAGACTGACAGCACAGACTGACAGACATATAGCAGACTTCCAGCACAGACTGACAGACATCTATCAGACTGCCAGCATAGACTGACAGACATATAACAGACTGCCAGCGCGGGCAGACATATAACAGACTGCCAGCACAGACTCACAGACATATTGCAGACTGCCAGCACAGACTGACAGACATCTAGCAGACTGCCAGCACAGACTGACAGACATATAACAGACTGCCAGCACAGACTGACAGACATATAACAGACTGACAGACATATAGCAGACTGCCAGCACAGACTGACAGACATATAACAGACTGCCAGCACAGACTGACAGACATATAACAGACTGACAGACATATAACAGACTGCCAGCACAGACTGACAGACATATAACAGACTGACAGACATATAGCAGACTGCCAGCACAGACTGACAGACATCTATCAGACTGCCAGCACAGACTGACAGACATATAGCAGACTGCCAGCACAGACTGACAGACATCTATCAGACTGCCAGCATAGACTGACAGACATATAACAGACTGCCAGCGCGGGCAGACATATAACAGACTGCCAGCACAGACTCACAGACATATTGCAGACTGCCAGCACAGACTGACAGACATCTAGCAGACTGCCAGCACAGACTGACAGACATATAACAGACTGCCAGCACAGACTGACAGACATACAACAGACTGCCGGCACAGACTGACAGACATACAACAGACTGCCGGCACAGACTGACAGACATATAGCAGACTGTCAGCACAGACAGACATAGCAGACTTCCAGCAGACTGACACACATCTAGCAGACTGCCAGCACAGACTGACAGACAGACATATAGCAGACTGCCAGCACAGACTGACAGACATATAGCAGACTGCCAGCACAGACTGATAGACAGACATACAGTATACTGTAGCAGACTGCCAGCACAGGCTGACAGACATATAGCAGACTGCTAGCACAGACTGACATACAGTATACTGTAGCAGACTGCCAGCACAGACTGACAGACATATAGCAGACTGCCAGCACAGACTGACAGACATATAACAGACTGACAGACATATAGCAGACTTCCAGCACAGACTGACAGACATCTAGCAGACTGCCGGCACAGCCTGACAGACATATAGCAGACTTCCAGCACAGACTACAGACATATAGCAGACTGCCAGCACAGACTGACAGACATATAGCAGACTGCCACAGACTGACAGACATATAGCAGAGGAGGAGAGATAGAATAGATGGAGACAATGGCAAAGAGTGACCAATAACCTAGTTAGAAAATCAGCCTGCAGGCACCTTCATGTGGTTTTGCAGCAGCAGACAGCAGGTCTGCCATCCAGCTGACGGCGGCACTTTCTCATTGCCAGCCTTGACTAATTCATTATAAAGCCATTTGACTGTTCGAATATTCTGTTGTTATAACCTGAGGACTGAGAAATAGAAACTGCTGACTGAAATTATCATTTCAAACTTGACCGCAATGAAGCTAATGCATTCTGGGGAATTCACGCTATACCCAGTCACCCAGGTTGATTTGTTTGAAGCCGCACGAAGTTAGCAACAAAACAGGCAGATGGCGGATAAGAAAGCGCTCATTAATCGGGCCTGCAGGCACCAAGTCAAGCGTTCGCTCTCCGTTTGAATGCTCGAGTCACGTTTGAATGCTCAAGTCACGTTTGCTCGGAGGAGGCGTCTTTTCGCAGTCGCCGCTGCACAATGCACGGTCAAAATGTAGAAGTTATCAGCGGAGTGCAGAATGTGAAAGGGCCTCTGCACCACTCTGTTCTCCACACCTGCACTGAAGGATTTCAATTCACTGGCAAAAGCCCTCTCTGACACCGGCCAGCCATATTCTGCTAGGCGCAGATAAAACAACGCACGCACAAGCGCACACACACACACACACACACACACACACACACACACACACACACACACACACACACACACAGACACAAGTCAAAGTGAAATCATCAATTCCAAAGGAATGCCTGGGTATAAATCTAGAGCGGTCCAAAGGATGGGACCTCGGATCGCCGGATGATTTGCAGAGGGATTTAGGAGATGATGCATCGGCTGTGAAAAAGTAATATACCAGTATTTTATAATATACAAATATTTTATCGTATTTGCCAGACACGACAGCGATGGCTGGTATTGTTTTACCTTGTGTGTGTGTGTGTGTGGGGGGGGGGGGGGGGTTGTCAAAAAATAAACCATAAACCATAAAAAAAAACATGACAAAATGTGGTCCTGGAGACACCTATTGTAGCGGGAACTGCCACAGTAGCGGTTTGAAGTACTTTTCCAGGTGTGCACTGTATATACTGTATGTCTGTCTGTCTGTTGACCGTGCAAGATGCAGTCACAAAATTTGTACATGTGTGTGTGTGTGTGTGTAGTAGTTGACATCAGAATGAAGGCTGAGTTTGAAAATGGGTGTGATCCGAGCAAGGGAGCAACCCCCAACACACACACACACACACACACACACACACACACATTGCCTCCCCACTTTATGCCTCTGGCCCACATTCATTTGAAGTGGCGGCTGGTGTGATCTCATCGCAAGATGCTCTCTAGTTTTTACATTCATTATGATTTTTTTAATAATGAATAATTGCAGCTCTAGGCTTAGTCCATAATTGTGTGAATAGCCTGATAATAGCCTGAGAAGGGAAAATACGTTCACCATCTCCATTCATCAGTAGCAGTGAGGGAACATGCATGCTTTTGTTTGATCTGGAGGGACAGTTACATGAATTGTACTTTAGCCACTCCCTCCCCCACGGTGTGTGTGTGTGTGTGTGTGTGTGTGTGCACGCGTTGGAACAAGCTCCTCCCTCCCCCACGTTGTGTGTGTGTGTGTTGGAACAAGCTCCTCCCTCTCCCACGGTGTGTGCGTGTGTGTGTGTGTGTGTTGGAACAAGCTCCTCCCTCTCCCACGGTGTGTGTGTGTGTGTGTTGGAACAAGCTCCTCCCTCCCACAATGTTAGAGAATTCAGATCGGGCTCCTGGGGCCCGCAGCGGAGCAGATCTCACCTGACTCCACTCGTAGCAATCAAGAGGTCTCTCTCGGGGGTTTGCGGACAAGCAAGTAGGTTCAGAGAGCAACCTTCTCCTCTGTATGAACCTGGCTCATACCTCGTAGCTGGTATTGTCGTAGGCATGTCCGTTAGAACATGTTGGAGGTCCCACTGCTCATGGCCTGGATGGTCTGGTCTATGAGCACCTCCGGCTCTCTCGTCTCAGCCTGGATGTCATCATCACTCTTGATAGATCCAGAAACAGCTTCCAGGGACCTGGCTGGACTCAGAGACCCAGAATATGCTCCAGGCCAGCAAATTGGCATCGGCGTGCAGCCTTTGTAACACTCACGGTGTGTGTCTGTGTTGGAACAAGTCTGCTGTGCATTACAACTCCTTTTTTCACTGTACACTTCACAAAAGCATGTCCTTGTTTTACCCCTGCGGAGAGTGCAGGGAATCCACAAAGCTCAACTCACATGAGGTCTGCGCTGGTTAAAATGAACGCAAATGTCTACAGAAGCTGTGTTCATTTACATACATTTTCAAAAGACATGGAAGCAATCTGCAATGCCCATCACTAATATCTGATAATATCAACGCTATGAAATCATAGACAGCTTTCCGTTCCTAATACTGTACCTTTTTACTGAAAAGTGAGAGGTCTTAATCTATGGCTATCAATAGTGATATAAATATCCCGTTCAACTGTCCTAAAATCTGTGAAACATCCCACAAATAATATCAAATTTACAAAAGAACTTACAAACCTGCAGAATCTGCAGCATGTCAAAAGAGACAGAGAAAACAACGTAACCTGTATTTCCTTGCTATTTTTCCTCTTAATATTCCCAGCCGTACAGCTTCTCTTAAAAAGAAAATTACATTAAGTCTCCTCTCTAGAAATCATTCATTGTGAATTTAATTACAGTTCTAACAGAAAATCCTGGTAGCCCACGTCTCTTTTAGCACCACCACCAGGCACTATAGTTACAAAGCTGCTGTGTGCATCTTATTCTACCTTCAAATACATTCCCAGACATGATGATGTCCAGTCTTGCCATCAAGATCAGTGTTAGATCAAAGGAGAGTGAAATTTCATCTAATCTCCTTGTGAGGAGTTTCTGGTCAGCTGTACTGTAATGTGTGGAGTTAACCTGTATGATCCTCACCAAGTGTTTATTCAAATCTTATCTGAACCTTTTCTGTAGTTATCTAACCTTTACACCGTTCACTCCTAATCTCCACCCTGAACTTTCAGCCGAAATCCCTTCATCCCATTGTAAATCATGGGCCCAGCCAAGAAAATGATTTCCACTGAGGCGAGGATGAACAGTGTAAAAGCCCACTTTTCAATAGCACGGATTTGAAAAGCCCATCATGACCTGTGGAATAAAGTTCAATATGCTGCTGATTTGATTTGTTAAGGTTTTGTCAAGGGACAAAGGGTGAACTGGGCTGCTTATCATTTAAATATATTGCATGGTGAAAGTTTAATAACCTGATGGTCTTACAAACTCCTAAAGTTTGGTATTGCACATTCATGTTTTTAGTGGGGTCCATCCCGATGTAGGGAGGAACCCCAGGGGAGCACAGTGAGAACATGCAAACTCAGAAAGGCCCTTTTGATGAGCTAGCCCACCTGTGCAGTAGGCACTGAAGACATGGAGGGGGGACACACCTTCAGTGCCCACAGCATCCCAGGTGGGAATCGAACCCAGGACCTTTTAGCTGTGAGGAAACAGCGCTACCACTGTGCAACTGTGCCCCCGAGCTGCTTAGTAACTTACAATCAGGTCCTGACCGTACTCTCAAGATCGTCACCCGGTGGTGATGTAGATGATGAACACAGTGGTTGAATGTGAGATTTCTGTAAGGACAAACAAGGTGAAAGAATCTTCCTGCCAAGAATTCCTCACCATGACAGAAATGATGAGCTTCCCTTCACCTTTGTCAGACAGCAGTTCCCAATCAGATTGGCTTCCTCAGTTACCATCAACAAAGGCCAAGCGCAAGAGAATGACCGAGTTAGCATCTACCTACCTCAGCCAATGTTTGCTAATGGCCAGCTCTACACAACCTTCTCCAGGAGAAAACAAGCCAGCAGCATGAAAGTACTTATTGAAGGTGATGAGGAGGGAATAACCGACAACATCATCTGTAAGGAGCTGCTGTAATCCTGTACTCATACAAACATTTCCATAACTGTGCCCATGGTGCACCGTCTCCAGTGCCCACCCTAGAAATCAAGTGCATAATAATCATTTAAAAGGAAAGAACCAACCTTCTCATCAGTGATGCTGTTGCCGGCTATCAAAGAGCCTCCTCAATGATTCTGCTATGAGGACAAGCGTTGCTTATGGCCGGGGCAAAAGCAGCAACAGCTTGAGGTGAAAATCCAAGTTACGCAGTGAAGCGTCTCGCTGATTACCATAACATCATTACATTCTGAGGATATCTGTGTGGATAGCGTGCTGTGTTATTCAAGGCACTGGATAAATTAACTTGACGATGAAGACAGCAACAAAAATTTCATCTCTCTTGTTAGAAATTACTTTTTAAATTAGTTTGATTGTGAATATAACAAGGCTGATTGGCTATTGACTCCTTGATAGTTATTGAATCTTTAACAGGACACTTGTCATTTCAATGGCAGACGCTGGCTTTACCTGCCTGCACTAGCAAGACAGCAAAGCCCTTGTGTATGACTATCTTCATCATCATCATCATCATCATGTAAAAGGGAGTAAGTGGGCTCTGTGTCTCTGTTTCAATTTTTGTCCCACTGATGATGTCACAATGTCTATGACATGATCAGTGATGTCACACTGTCTGGCACTCGAGCAATTGTGATGTCACTGATGATGTCGCAATGTCAATGACATCATCAGTGATGTCATAGTGCCCCACAGTGACACATGTCATCAGTGAGTGATGTCATCAGTGATGTGAAATTGGGCAATTGTATGCTGCACATGCCAATAGGGCAGGTGAGGCCACACAACAGCAGAGCTGTATGCGAGCCTGGAATGTGAGCCTGGAATGGAGCCTGGAATGGAGCCCGCATAGCGCGTGAGATTTCTAGTAGTTAAAATTGGCTAAGTAGGCGGGCGGCAGTTTGTGTCACGATTGTGATGTTATCAGTGATGTCATTGAGCAATTGTATGTCATCAGTGTGTGTGAGTTTGAGCGTGCGTAGCCCTAGTGTTGTCAAAATAGCTTTGCTTACTATAATCCTTTGGTGGCTCCCCTAATTAGTGCTGTTAGCTGTGACTGTCACTGTGTTGGGACATGGTGGGAGCTGGGGTGGGGTGGGAGGCAGACAGCTAAGTAAACTATCCAGTCTAATAACAGGAGCCTTCTGCCCTGAGGTTAAACAGCTCTACACTAATCACTCTCTTTGTTTGTTTTACTTTCTTTATCAAGGCAGCAACCAGACGATGGGTGTCCTCTTTAAGTCATAGAAAGAAAACACATCTGCATAAGTCAACATGCACACGTGAATAAATATTGGCACTCATCAATTTACTGCCTTCTTATTAGGAAGTCTAGATTAGTTAAAAGGAAAACCTTTACCAGCGTAACATGCAGAGAGATCCAACAAGCCATGCGTCATGAAGGCAGTGTGAGCTCGAGGCCCAGGTCTGCACACGGCTTGACAGACAGACTTTCAGGCTGATTTCAGCCGATAATGAAGAGCCAGTGAAGATGTCCGCCAAGATCTATGGCCAGGTTCAGACATCATAAATACTGATGCTGCAATAAAGCAGCAGCCCGCACTCGGAGATGGGCCTTGGCAGTTGCAGTCGAGGGACAGCAAGTATGAGAAAACTGCATTACAGACGTTCCCTCCTGAGTATTTAAAAATGGAAACAGCGGAAGGCTTATATGGCGTATCCTTTCCACGAGGTCTTTGCAAAGCACTTAAAACGGTTCATAGCCGTGTGAACATGATTTTGTTATAAGAAGCTTAAGAGTGAGATCTTAAGGTGAACTCATGGATATGCGGTGTGGGGGGTGGGGGGTGTCTCCAGACATAAAACGGCAATTTCACCGACGGGTACACTGAGGTTAATCATATCCAAAGTTGCTTTTATCATTCTCCATAACCCTTCTGTGCACGCCACGGTTCTTTATAATGATACGTTCCTATGCAGAGGTCAATATGCATTAATTATTCAGATGAAAGCGATACTGTGTGAAAAAACTTAAGAAGGTAAATATCATGTTAAGACCTCTTACAGTGCAATCGACGCCCTCCATCCCACTTGCTCACCCAATGAGGCATGTTGACCCAGTGGAGAGGCAGTAGATACTATACTATACTACGCTATACTATACTATACTATACTATACTATACTATACTATACTATAGTAGCAACGCCCTTTCACTTTACAGTCTTAGGTGGATCCTGAACATTGCATCAGCATGGAAAGAAAGAGGGGAGCTGAGTTAGGCTCAGAACTATGTTTCACTGGGCGTCTGTGTAGATAAAGCACTTGCCACTGTGGAGATCGGGATTCAATCCCCGGAGTACTTGCGGCTTGGTCAGATGTTCTTCCTTCAGACACAATTGTCTGCGGGTGGGAAGCCATGGGGTATGATCCCTGGTCGCTGCACTAGCGCCTCCTCTGGTCGGTCTAGGCCTGCACGATATGAGGAAAATCTGCGATGTGCGATAACATTGTTCAATATAGCCATGACGATACGACTTGCGATAAATAAACAGTATGCATATTAGCTATACAGTTCCTATGTCTTTCTGCTTTAATAATACTAACATAGACCGCAAACATAGCCTATGCCCACTGAATAAAGAAATTAAATACAGACTGACTCTAGCTGAAACTACACACAGTGTGTTTGGGCGGAGCGCACTGTTGCAAGGGAAAGGTGTACACTGGATTTACAACACAAGGCAAAATGATCAGATGGTAAGGTAAAGTCCCAACGATTGTCACACACTTGAGTGTGCAAAATTTGTTCTCCGCATTTGACCCATCCCCTGGGGGAGCGGTGAGCAACCCTTTGATGCTGAGTGCCAAGCAGGGCAGCAATGGGTGCTATTTTTATAGTCTTTGGTATGACTCGGCCGGGGTTCGAACTCACAACCTCCCAGTCTCAGGACTGACACTCAAACCACAAGGCCACTGAGCTGGTTGGGAATGCTGAGTGGGAATGAATGACGCTGCAAATAAAACCACTTTTGTTATTCATTGCGTTTCAGGCAGTCTTTGCGATGTGTTTATTGCGCATATTCATATTGCGATGATGATGAAAATACGATTAATTGTGCAGCCCTAGGTCGGTCAGGGCGCCTGTTCGGGGGGAGGGGAACTGGGGGAACTCCTTGCTGTCAGGTGAAAAGAAGAGGCTGGTGACTGTGCATGTATCGGAGGAAGCATGTGCTAGTCTACAACTCTCCCCAGATCGGCAGAGGGGGTGGAGCAGCGACCGGGACAGCAGGGGGGAATTGGCCAAGTACAATTGGGGAGAAAATGGGAGAAAAAAATGAAAGAATGTGGTTTCACTGTCTTCATGTGCTTCTGTTGTGATTTGAATGAAATTGCTTAATCCGACGTGGCAGATAAATGTTAAGATCAGGTACATACAAACACATCTCTACATAATATTTTTTTATTAGACTAATCAGATGTAAATGTGATTTGCGGGGCGGCCCAGCGAGCTCTAAGGCATCTAATTTAATATGTACCTCGAAGGAACCTGATTACCAGTGTGAAAACAGGAGGATAATGCTCAGAATAATACAATTACACAGACAATAATTCAGATAAATTAGTTACAAAAAACAGCAACAAAAGTGTATGTTTTTCTATACAGTCAGTAGCCTATAGACCTAGTGATTCAGGCTAGTTCAGCTGGGAGCAAAAACACTCTCAGTAAATAATCATTCCCATAACCTTACTCAAAGACTGTCAGCCAGTAAATACTCTTTCCCATAACCTTACTCAAAGTATTCTGACAGTCATCTGTCAGCCAGTAAATAGTCATTCCCATAACCTTACTCAAAGTATTCTGACAGTCATCTGTCAGCCAGTAAATAGTCATTCCCATAACCTTACTCAAAGTATGCTGGCAGTCATCTGTCAGCCAGTAAATAGTCATTTCCACCTTACTCAAAGTATGCTGCAGACACATTCCGGTATTTTATGGCCCAAGTAGTGGATGAGCAGTTCAGCCAGCATGTTCACCTCCATAGTGCCTCTCAGTCAGGCCGCACACACTGGAGAGGGACTAAATCAGCAGTGACAGTCTGTTGGGACAGGTCGGCAGCTTTATTTAATAAAAGTCCCCCCTCCCTAGAGGTTGAGGTAATTCATGGCAGGAGATTACGGTGATAGAGTGGGGATAAAGACAGTAGCCCGACTCAGGCGGCGCCCGGGGAGAGCACGCATGCTTCTTTATAACCTAGACGGACATTTTCACTTTCACACAAAAACACCAACTCTGCCATAGCAGGATATGGAGTCATGGGGGTCATTCGAAACAGAAACCCACTACCGTCGTATATCCAATCAATGTGCAGCACACCATCATGGAGGTAATACTCCCAGCACATTTACTTAGCGATTGACTCTTTAGGAATGCACTGCTGCCATGGGAGAAGGCGACGGGGAGAATGCAATCCATGTCCAAGGCAGCCTATTAGATTGGTATACATATATCATCATCTGAGAATTTTCTGAATAATTCTCATCATCTTCAGAATTGCCAGGAGCCCTCAAAATCCTTTCCCTACATGATTAGGAAACACTGGAGAACACTTATGTTTATGCAATCTCTGATCACACTAACGACTTTTCCTATTAGCATAATGAATAAATTAAAGCACCAGAGACAAAGATCATTAAGCAGACTTCCCGTGGGGAAATCATTTGGACAATGTATTGTCTAACTATGTGAGACAACAGCGATGCGTCACACGGCCTCTTTCCAAATCCTCCCCTGAAGTGCGGCTGCTGTTTGCATTCTGTCGACGTGACCTTGGGTTCTTCAAGGAGGCTGTTTCGTCTCAAAAGCAGGAGCTGAAATGTTTTGTGATGTCCTCCTCTCTCTCCTGCCTTGTGATTAGTCATAACAGTCTGACATGGGAACGGATAATGCGTCTTAATGCACGCGGTGACATGCCGTAAACAAACTGTTATCACAATCCATCTGTTTACCTGCACAGATTGACTTAGTGAAGCCACTGTAGCCGCGAGGCGGCTCCCGCCTTATCTGCTGCTTCTGTCTTCTCCGACTTTTTTTTTAAGCGAGTTATTTTGCTGGCTGCAGTTCAAAAGGTGTGACGTTCCTTCCTCTCTTGCTCCTTGCACGGTTAAGGTCGTAAACATTGGCTTGTGAAGCATTGTTTTTAATAAGCGTGCAGCGTTCGCTAAAGAGCTTTTCCAAACCTCTTTGATTTCTGCAAGGTGCTGCGTCTCCAATTTGCATTTAAACATGAGCGGCGCGCCTGTTAGCGGCTCATCTGGAAATAGGAGTGAGGGCGCCGCGACACTCTGGGATAATCGTCTCAGAGGGCCGCGTTTTTACACGCGGGGGTACACACATGAGGTGAACTTAGACCACACTCATGACTCATTTCCATCACAGGCAGTCAGAGCCACCCCAGAGCAACCATCATGATTCTCATGCAGAATGTATATATTATGTATATCTGGCTTTACAGGTGCTCAACGGTTGGTTGGTATCATTTAAAGCCCCAATCCCTGTTGGGCTCCATGTTACCGTTCCACCCTTTAAACAGCATCATTATCTCCACGCCCGGGACTCATACTGCATTTGTGTGTGTATTTTTCAACAGTGGCCATGGCTAACAACCACGGAGTCAGAGTCAGACAAGTTCATCACTTCCCTCTGACCAAAAAAGCCTCTGCGATGCTACGCCGAACACAGACACGCTGAATGTGCCAACCCAGTGCTAGAAAACCCGACGGACTGCTTACCCACTGTAAGTACTGACCGAATCTGACCCTACATGAAACTCATGGTCCAGCTCCCAACTGGTCAAGCCCGAAAGATGAACTCATCTTCAGTGCTGAATGAGCCTCAAGTCTTTTGCAAATGATGACCGCACCATTCAATTATTTCTGTTGTACTAGTATACCTGCTGGCCTTTATGGATCATAAAATCACATTATCTTAATTTTGATGATAAAAGTGCTAAGTCTGTAATGATGCATGGTCTGCGCATCAAATCCGCTACATGAATTGTAATCTGCATTATAGCTGAACGTATAACACAAATGACATATTTACATATACTGTAGGCCTACCTCTCCCAAGTAGCATCAATTATTCTAAATATGTACATCATAATGTCACACAATTTCAAGTGTTTGTTTTGTTTGTTTGTTTGTTTGCTTTTGGTAGCTCTATCCACCATTTTGTGTAAATTGAAATCCTAAAATTGATTTAAATGGATTTAATAGAGCTCAACAGGCACATTACTTTTTGTGATGTAATTTGCCCCGGAAGTAAGTTCCGCGTCCATTTTCTCCATAGACATTTCGATAAATTCAAATATAACGAGTTTTAAGGCTCGAACCAAGCCAACAAGTCTTCTAGAGAATCAATTTATTTTTATTTTGAATCTCTGGAAGACTTGTTGGCTTGGTTCGAGCCTTAAAACTCGTTATATTTGGATTTATTGAAATGTATGGAGAAAATGGACGCGGAACTTACTTCCAGGGCAAATTACATCACAAAAAGTCACGTGCCTGTTGAGCTCTATGCCATGCTTGGATCATTGGGTCAATACCACAGTGTGAGAATTACAATAGCCTGTCCTCCATCAATAGACTTGAATTGCTGTAGTTCTGTCCTCCATCAATAGACTTGAATTGCTGTAGTTCTGTCCTCCATCAATGGACTTTAATTACTGTAGTTCTTTTCCGTGAAATAAAGAGTAAAGAATTGGCCGTTCAGTCACGCCACCACACTTTGCCATCTTGAAGATAGAGAGCTGCAGAACTGATCAAACCCAGTCAAATAGTTTAATTGCTCGCTGTTTGTTTTAACCTGCCTGGGTGGGATTTATTGCATCAGGGAGACTTAGGTAGTGCCGGGGAAGTTGTGAATCACAGCAAAGCATACTAAACTGACTTTCAAATATTTCCCTTTGAACAAATAGTGTTTGAGCTAGCTTTGTGATTGGCTTGATGGGAGTATCCTTCTTTGACTGAGGAATATGATTCAAAGGACTCAAAAAGACATGACGAGTGTCAATCTGTCACGGCAGACAACCTTCAGAGACACAGGACAGCATGTATAGCAAAGTGTCAGCACTTGAACGTCCACTTCTCATGCTGCTGGGAGTGCGTGGGGAGGGGACATATCAGTAGACCACAACATGGTGTGTGCACTCTCTCTCTCCCTCCCTCCTTCCCCCTCTCTCTTGGCTCCCCTCTCTCTCTCTCCGTCGCCTCCCTCCCTGCCCCCCTCTCCAGGACACACACACACACACACACACACACACACACACAGACACACACACACACACATACACACACACACACACACACACACACACACACACACACACACACACACACAGAGTCTCTCCCAGTTTCAATGTACTGCCTCTCGATTTGAGATCTGGTTCTGGACAGCACTACCATGATGAAGTGGCAGCACTCTTGACAGTGCTGTTGGTCGAACATCAAACAGTGGTGTGTGTGCATGTGTGTCCTACTCTGTGTGTGTGTGTGTGTGTGTGTGTGTGTGTGTGTGTTCTTGTGTGTGAGCGCCTGTATACTTATTATCAGTCTGTTTCGGCATGTGAGTTTGTGCAGAGCGGGTCCCGCAGGACTGTCAAGCCGGCCAAATCCTTGGCACAGATTAACAGGAGAGGGCGAGAGCGCGCCGGGAGCAGCCACACCAATTAGGAGCCGGGAACCCGACCGCCCTGCCCCACATTCACCCCGGCACCATCAAAATAACACTTTCACCCTGACACCATCAAAATAACACTTTCACCCTGACACCATCAAAATAACACTTTCACCCCGGCACCATCAAAATAACACTTTCACCCCGGCACCATCAAAATAACACTTTCACCCCGGCACCATCAAAATAACACTTTCACCCCGGCACCATCAAAATATCACTTTCACCCCGGCACCATCAAAATAACACTTTCACCCCGGCCCCATCAAAATAACACTTTCACCCCGGCACCATCAAAATAACACTTTCACCCCGGCACCATCAAAATAACACTTTCACCCCGGCACCATGAAAATAACACTTTCACCCCAGCACCATCAAAATAACACTTTCACCCCGGCACCATGAAAATAACACTTTCACCCCAGCACCATCAAAATATCACTTTCACCCCAGCACCATCAAAATAACACTTTCACCCCGGCACCATCAAAATATCACTTTCACCCCGGCACCATCAAAATAACACTTTCACCCCAGCACCATCAAAATAACACTTTCACCCTGACACCATCAAAATAACACTTTCACCCCGGCACCATCAAAATAACACTTTCACCCCAGCACCATCAAAATATCACTTTCACCCCGGCACCATCAAAATATCACTTTCACCCCGGCACCATCAAAATATCACTTTCACCCTGACACCATCAAAATAACACTTTCACCCCGGCACCATCAAAATAACACTTTCACCCCGGCACCATCAAAATATCACTTTCACCCCGGCCCCATCAAAATAACACTTTCACCCCGGCACCATCAAAATATCACTTTCACCCTGACACCATCAAAATATCACTTTCACCCTGACACCATCAAAATAACACTTTCACCCTGACACCATCAAAATAACAATTTCACCCCGGCACCATCAAAATATCACTTTCACCCCGGCACCATCAAAATATCACTTTCACCCTGACACCATCAAAATAACACTTTCACCCCGGCACCATCAAAATATCACTTTCACCCCGGCACCATCAAAATATCACTTTCACCCCGGCACCATCAAAATAACACTTTCACCCCGGCCCCATCAAAATAACACTTTCACCCTGACACCATCAAAATAACACTTTCACCCCGGCACCATCAAAATATCACTTTCACCCCGGCACCATCAAAATATCACTTTCACCCCGGCACCATCAAAATATCACTTTCACCCCGGCACCATCAAAATATCACTTTCACCCCGGCACCATCAAAATAACACTTTCACCCCGGCACCATCAAAATAACACTTTCACCCCGGCACCATCAAAATATCACTTTCACCCCGGCACCATCAAAATATCACTTTCACCCCGGCACCATCAAAATATCACTTTCACCCCGGCACCATCAAAATAACACTTTCACCCCGGCCCCATCAAAATAACACTTTCACCCTGACACCATCAAAATAACACTTTCACCCCGGCACCATCAAAATATCACTTTCACCCCGGCACCATCAAAATATCACTTTCACCCCGGCACCATCAAAATATCACTTTCACCCCGGCACCATCAAAATATCACTTTCACCCCGGCACCATCAAAATAACACTTTCACCCCGGCACCATCAAAATAACACTTTCACCCCGGCACCATCAAAATAACACTTTCACCCCGGCACCATCAAAATATCACTTTCACCCTGACACCATCAAAATATCACTTTCACCCCGGCCCCATCAAAATATCACTTTCACCCTGACACCATCAAAATAACACTTTCACCCCGGCACCATCAAAATATCACTTTCACCCTGACACCATCAAAATAACACTTTCACCCCGGCACCATCAAAATAACACTTTCACCCCGGCACCATCAAAATATCACTTTCACCCCGGCACCATCAAAATATCACTTTCACCCCGGCACCATCAAAATATCACTTTCACCCCGGCACCATCAAAATATCACTTTCACCCCGGCACCATCAAAATATCACTTTCACCCTGGCACCATCAAAATAACACTTTCACCCCAGCACCATCAAAATAACACTTTCACCCCAGCACCATCAAAATAACACTTTCACCCCAGCACCATCAAAATAACACTTTCACCCCGGCACCATCAAAATAACACTTTCACCCCGGCACCATCAAAATAACACTTTCACCCCGGCACCATCAAAATATCACTTTCACCCTGGCCCCGTCAAAATAACACTTTCACCCCGGCACCGTCAAAATATCACTTTCACCCCGGCACCATCAAAATAACACTTTCACCCCAGCACCATCAAAATAACACTTTCACCCCGGCCCCATCAAAATAACACTTTCACCCCGGCACAATCAAAATAACACTTTCACCCCAGCACCATCAAAATAACACTTTCACCCCGGCACCATCAAAATAACACTTTCACCCCAGCCCCATCAAAATAACACTTTCACCCCGGCACAATCAAAATAACACTTTCACCCCAGCACCATCAAAATAACACTTTTACCCCAGCACCATCAAAATAACACTTTCACCCCAGCGCCATCAAAATAACACTTTCACCTCGGCACCATCAAAATAACACTTTCACCCCGGCACCATCAAAATAACACTTTCACCCCAGCACCATCAAAATAACACTTTCACCCCGGCCCCATCAAAATAACACATTCACCCTGGCCCCATCAAAATAACACAATCACCCCAGCACCATCAAAATAACACTTTCACCCCAGCACCATCAAAATAACACTTTCACCTCGGCACCATCAAAATAACACTTTCACCCCGGCACCATCAAAATAACACTTTCACCCCGGCACCATCAAAATAACACTTTCACCCCGGCACCATCAAAATAACACTTTCACCCCGGCACCATCAAAATAACACTTTCACCTCGGCACCATCAAAATAACACTTTCACCTCGGCACCATCAAAATAACACTTTCACCTCTGCACCATCAAAATAACACTTTCACCTCGGCACCATCAAAATAACACTTTCACCTCGGCACCATCAAAATAACACTTTCACCCCAGCACCATCAAAATAACACTTTCACCCCAGCACCATCAAAATAACGCTTTCACCTCGGCACCATCAAAATAACGCTTTCACCTCGGCACCATCAAAATAACGCTTTCACCCCGGCCCCATCAAAATAACACTTTCACCCCGGCACCATCAAAATAACACTTTCACCCCAGCACCATCAAAATAACACATTCACCCCGGCCCCATCAAAATAACACATTCACCTCGGCACCATCAAAATAACACTTTCACCCCGGCACCATCAAAATAACACTTTCACCCCGGCACCATCAAAATAACACTTTCACCCCGGCACCATCAAAATAACACTTTCACCCCGGCACCATCAAAATATCACTTTCACCCCGGCACCATCAAAATATCACTTTCACCCCGGCACCATCAAAATAACACTTTCACCCCGGCCCCATCAAAATAACACTTTCACCCCGGCCCCATCAAAATAACACTTTCACCCCGGCCCCATCAAAATAACACATTCACCCCGGCCCCATCAAAATAACACTTTCACCCCGGCACCATCAAAATAACACTTTCACCCCAGCACCATCAAAATAACACTTTCACCCCGGCCCCATCAAAATAACACATTCACCCCGGCCCCATCAAAATAACACATTCACCCCGGCCCCATCAAAATAACACTTTCACCCCAGCACCATCAAAATAACACTTTCACCCCGGCCCCATCAAAATAACACTTTCACCCCGGCCCCATCAAAATAACACATTCACCCTGGCCCCATCAAAATAACACATTCACCCCGGCCTCATCAAAATAACACTTTCTCAGACAGATTGGCGCTGCCGCACGGGGGATCCGCTCGCGGCTCGCCGCATACCCACTCATGACTCCCTGCTAATATATATGCAACGCCACGGCAAGCATCATCCATTAGCTGAAACAGGGGGCCCGTCACGGAGTGCGCTGCCGCTGCTGCTGCTGCTGGGCAGTGTCAAATATGCATGAGGGAGTGTAGGTCTGTGTCTCATACTAGCGAGCCCTCTCCCTGGGCTGAGCACAGAGGGATGCACATAGCGAGCCCTCTCCCTGGGCTTGTTGAATGTTTTAGGTCGACTAATTTACAGGTACGTCCGCCTGAGGCCCGGTGCTCGACCCTCCTCCGCTTTTATGGATTGGAGCCATGCAGCCCGGTGGCAGGCCGTACATTGAGAATTGTCCACAATGATTAATGGCGTGGTGGGGGAAAACATTTGTGCGTTAGTGGGGGCAAAAGAAAAAAAAACATAAATCTCGTTGATTAAAAAAGAGAGAAGGAAAAGGCAATCTTGATTTGCTAATTATGATGCATTATGATGAATAGTAATTGGGCTTGAGTGTTGTGTTTGATGAGGTGCAGTTTGCAAAGCTGAGTTTAGTTTAAAATGCTGCTGTTTAATTATTCTATTACTGTATGAGATGCCAGGAAATGCAATTAGCACACACTCAGTCCTGCATGTGCATTGCTATTCTCAGAGAGATTGCTTTCTGTGGAGACTTGCACCATTTAACCTTTACACCTACGCAACTAAACTGTATTTTGTAGACCTCACTGTCATAGGGCATTGCATCTTCATCCACCTCTTTTCCTTGCCGTGCTGGTCCTCCTGAGTGCGCATTGTCCTCAGTATATTGTCAAGCATTTAATTCTTGCCTCGGTATTTGCTGTTGCTTCTGAGGATGTTTTTAGCCTCCAGTCAGTTATTGATTGAAATGTTCAGCCTAGTGTGAGAGAGGGGGGGGGGGGTGTATGGGCTGGTATCCAATTGCATTCAGTCGGGGGGTGGGTTGCATTGATCGTGCATTGATCGTGCTTAAAGTGACAAGATTGAGGAGGCCTACTTTGACACGTTATCCCTATCGTCACCCAACAGACAGAGTGCCGGGCCAGAGGAGCAGTGTGGATTGGCTCCTATGATCATGAATGGCCTGAGAGCGATGAATCAGTCCTCCTCCTACAGCCATGCTGCTTAAAAACACATCGGCCATTTATCATAGGACGAGGCTGGAGTAAGGCTGAGACTGACAGCCTGCGTGATTTAAGAGGACAAGTAAACACTGTGTGAAATGAAAAGGCCTCGTGCACATTTTGACAGCCCGAAAAGTCCTCACAGCACTGGCAATAATAACCCGGCCTGTCGAGCACATAGACCTAGTATATTTGAGCAGGCAGGTAATGCGGGCAGCCGGCTCGGGCATCCTGGGGATTTTGCTGTGCATAATTCACTGCGGCGGGGCATCAGGCTGATATAGCCTCTCTTACTCTTATGATCATCCATCAGGTAAAATTGCTTTCTTCTAACATGAGGCTGTCAGCAAGTAATAACAAATGTAGCTGTGCAGAGCAACACATGATTACTGGGTAATAATGCCTCGGGGTCAGGAGAGGGCGACCTCATTCAGAGTGGCTCGTTGAAGGGAGCAAGTGAAACAGCAGTCGCATTAGATCAAGAGTCAGGGGGGGAACGGCTCATCTTCATCTGAGGTGGCTGCTGACGGGCGCTCGGCTACGCCGCCATGTCTTTGCTTCTCAGCCCTTGTAATGGAAAACATGCAATTTGGACCATGACAATCTTAAAAGGACACACTAAAAAAATTAATGGGGAGTGGAGTGATTGAGAGTGCTTTTTACTGCATTACATACAGTATCCATGTTTCTGCTTGGCTCCTTCACTCGGATTCAAAAGAACTCTCACCAAGCAAGGCGAGCGATCCTGAGCTGAGGACTCCTCTGATTGATTCACTGTAAATCTATCACTCTAATCTTCCAGGAAATTGCACGGGCGTTTCCAGCAATCGAGGTACGATGCGCTTGCGGACCCAGTATGTTGAGGACTTTCCAGAATGAGGTGGAATATAGGCTAGAGAGGAGAGCGGGAAACAGATGGAGAGCTGCACGGCTTAAGATAAATATTTTGAAATGCAAAGAATGTCAAAATAAAGCGACGGATGAGTTGATGGAGAGCCGGGGGAAAAGCAAAATAAAAATGCAAGTAGCAGGTGAATGAGGGAAGAACACTCACTTCTTAAATAGAGAATCTCTTTGACAGAGTCACTGGGCGAGCCGTGCTTCAGTCAACTCAGTAGCTTCAAGCCTGCTTCCTCCATCTTCTGCGCCTGCAGGTCTCTGGTTCCACTAAGACACACGCTGCTTTGCCAATGACCCATGGAAATAAGAGAGAAGTGATTAACACACACCAAACAACAAGCCTTAACACACACCAAACAAGTGTTAACACACAATAAACAACAAGCCTTAACACACACCAAACAAGTGTTAACACACAATAAACAACAAGCCTTAACACACACCAAACAAGTGTTAACACACAATAAACAACAAGCCTTAACACACACCAAACAAGTGTTAACAAACAATAAACAACAAGCCTTAACACACACCAAACAACAAGCCTTAACACACTCCAAACAATAAGCCTTAACACACTCCAAACAACAAGCCTTAACACACACCAAACAATAAGCCTTAACACACTCCAAACAACAAGCCTTAACACACACCAAACAACAAGCCTTAACACACTCCAAACAATATGCCTTAACACACTCCAAACAACAAGCCTTAACACACACCAAACAAGCCTTAACACACTCCAAACAACAAGCCTTAACACACACCAAACAACACGCCTTAACACACACCAAACAACAAGCCTTAACACACTCCAAACAATAAGCCATAACACACTCCAAACAACAAGCCTTAACACACACCAAACAAGTCTTAACACACTCCAAACAACAAAGCCTCTAAGCGCTAAGAAGCTTCTTTGACCCTTCTTAAGGCTCCCGTAAGAAGCCAACGAAGCCAACGCGTTTCCCGATTGCTTCTTAGCCTAAAATTATCTTCCGTTAAGAAGGCTGCGTTTCCCAAAAGCTTCTTAGCGCTAAGATGATCTTTCGTTAAGAAGGTTTTGTAAGAAGCGTCTGGGGCATTCTTAACACCTTCTTAATGACAAAACACTGGCAGATCCAGCCGCGTCAGGCAAAAGGAGATACTTGTGTCCACTGTTCCTCTTGTGTTTTTCCCTTTTTCCTTTCTTTCATGCACCCTAGTGTTTAAAATTGGGGAACACTTGAAAATCTCCCCTGTATGTATGGTTACTTGTGTTTTAAATGTTTTACCGTAGTAGGCTATATTCCTCTAATCAGAATGGATTCCTTTTATAATAAGAATCTTGTGGATTTATATAGCACCTTTCACACAACCCAAGGTCGCTTAAATTCTGTAGTGTTTCTCGCAATTTTGTTGTATGCTGTGTATATAAAGCAATTTGAACTGCAGTCCATGTCTGAAATAAATAATGTTTAATAGAAGAAGTTCTTGTTTAACATGACCACGATTAGGTTATTCTACAACAGTGTTTCTCAACCACTGGGTCGTGGCCCACTGGTGGGCTCAGAGTGCCATCTAGTGGGCCGCTCCAGTTAAGATGCTTCTTAACTCATTGAGTGCCAAGGACGAGTATGTTCGTCAATTGGTTTAGTAACGTAGAGTGCCAAGTACGAGTATGTTCGTCAATTGCGTTTTTTGATGGTGGGACGTGGATCAAAGCCAGATCCATCTCCTGTGAAAGTATGGTGCATGTTGAATGTGTAAAAGCTATTTTACGGACCCATTAGGTGGCGACAGTGCTCTCCAGATTAGAGAAAGGCGAGGAAAAACAGCAGAAAAAGCTGTGATGAAACCATTCTCATGAGAATCGTTTGGCTTTTCGCTGTCGCGCTGGGAGCCGGCGCACAACGGTGGGGGGCTCCGAAAATAGACTCTGGGTGCAGTACACTTTGAAATGCGCAGCAGAAAGCCCAGAAAGCCCAGAATCGGACGCAGCTTCATCCCAGCTCAGAACCGAAACCCCAGAAACGAGCGAGCCCGATCCAGACTCCCCCGACGAGCGGCCGCCATCCAGGCAGCAGAGACTCGCCTGACACACGCAGCACTCAGAACGAGCAGAGCCACCAGAGCCACACCCAAGGAGGAGGAGTTTGCAGTAGAGGGGGGTGGGTGCTGTTATATTGAAGGAAATTACTGTTCAGATGTTTCAGGTCAGAAACTATTAGCTTCAGAGTCAGTGATTTGCTTGAAATGCTATATTTCACAAAAGGCTCAATATCTAAGCTTCTAGATGGAAACGCCAATTTTTTCTGTTTTTGACCTATCTTCTCCCGCTGATAACTAAAGAACGGAAAATGATATCAATAAACTTTTTTTTGCTGCTGATACAATAGACTCTCATCGTTCTTTGTGCGTGTTCAGTGTTTACATAGTAATATCACACAATATTCTGTGGGCCTCGAGAAATCACTGAAAACGCTCTGAAACTCTGGCACTGGGAGCGTCCGTTCTCCAAAAGTGGCTGGCACTCAATGAGTTAAGATCCTTTTTTTTTTTTTTCTTCTCTTCTGTTAAGAAGGCGTTTGGGAAACACTTCTTTGGAGCCTTCTTAACTCCTTAAGAAGCTTCTTAACTCTTAAGAAGCTTCTTTGTTGGGAAACTCAGCCAATAGCGTTAACACACATCAAACAACAAGCCTTAACACACATCAAACAACAAGCCTTAACACACATCAAACAACAAGCCTTAACACACATCAAACAACAAGCCTTAACACACATCAAACAACAAGCCTTAACACACATCAAACAACAAGCCTTAACACACACCAAACAACAAGCCTTAACACACATCAAACAACAAGCCTTAACACACATCAAACAACAAGCCTTAACACACATCAAACAACAAGCCTTAACACACATCAAACAACAAGCCTTAACACACATCAAACAACAAGCCTTAACACACATCAAACAACAAGCGTTAACACACATCAAACAATAAGCCTTAACACACATCAAACAACAAGCCTTAACACACATCAAACAACAAGCCTTAACACACATCAAACAACAAGCCTTAACACACATCAAACAACAAGCCTTAACACACATCAAACAACAAGCGTTAACACACACCAAACAACAAGCCTTAACATAGTAAACAACAAGTTGTTGGATGGAGAGGCAGGCTGAAGAAACGCTGATGCATGCGGAGAGAAGATTTGCAAATTTTTTTCGTTTTGTTGTATTAGACCACTTGGCAAGCCGTAACACTGCATTCAAATAAGCTGGCTGTATCAAGCCGAAACTATTCAGTGTCGGGACATTAAAAGTATTGTTTTTGGATTGTGTGGCAGTGTTTCCTAAAGCCGAATTGTGTTAAGTGAGAGAACAAGAGAATGAGAATTGGAGAATTGATGACACGGGAGGATCCTTGTGTGACCGAGGAATATGAGGAAAATGCCTCAAAAATCCATCCGATCTTTCCTCTTTATTCGAGGTATATTGAATATCACACGCAAGGTAAACAGGAAGGGCTCAGAGGCCATTGTAATGGAGCTCAAATGAAGCTCGGGGAGTGAAGTGGGACCGGCTGTCAAAAGGAATGGCATATTTGGTGTCTGATGGACACACTGAGTAAAACTGGAAGATCTGTGCAGTGATATTGTGGTTATCTGGCTAGGAGTCACTTAAGTCTAACACAGATCTTCACAACATGATTTGGCTTTGATATTATTAGCAGACTTCTATTATGTTTCACAGAAGAAATGGCAATGAAGAAGAATGCTACGGTGTGTCTTGCCCCTTGCATGGGAACAAATTGTTGCCAGCGAGACGGAGTGGCTGGAAGGCCTGTTCTTACTAGATAAGTTGGATGCGACAACTGACTCTGCTGAGCCTTGGGGTAGTTCAGTGTGTGTGTGTGTGTGTGTGTGTGTGTGTGTGTGTGTGTGTGTGTGTGTGTGTGTGTGTGTGTGTGTGTGTGTGTGTGTGTGTGTGTGGGGTGTGTGTGTGTGTGTGTGTGTGTGTGTGTGTGTGTGTGTGTGTGTGTGTGTGTGTGTGTGTGTGTGTGTGGGGTGTGTGTGTGTGTGTGTGTGTGTGTGTGTGTGTGTGTGTGTGTGTGTGTGTTAAGTGTGTTAAGTGTGCGCGTGCGTGCGTGTCTGTGCAAACTGTACAAACAGACCTAAATTGACAGGTTTATCATAAGGAACACAATGCAACTATGTCAAAATACATTCTAATAATTTCCACTGAATTTCTTGTTTGATACATTTTATTTAAACTTTCAACTACAAATCAAAATGTCTTGATAGTCTTCTGTCACACAACCACACGGCCATCAACAGGTGATTGTAATCAATTAATAGGTGATTACAATCAAAATGACACACAGCGCTATTGGTAAGAAATACTGTTCATGTGACATCATGGGAATACTATGAATAGAAGGCATTTTGGAATACATGTGCACATTCATGTTTAATATTAATATGGATTTCTCTAGCATGTTGGGGTATTTCAGTCATCGAGACATTCCCGTGACTCAAATTAGGTCTTTTTTTCCAGCCGGTCGGGATTAGCAACGTTCGGCTGAATCTGTGTGCGTACGTGCGTGCGTGTGTGTGTGTGTATGTGTGTGTGTGTGTGTGTGTGTGTGTGTGTGTGTGTGTGTGTGTGTGTGCGTGCATGCGTGTGTGTGTGTGTGTGCGCGTGTGTGTGTGTGTGTGTGTGTGTGTGTGTGTGTGTGTGTTTGTGTGTGACTGACCACCTGCTTGTAATGAGCATCTGACCATGCTTGGATCATTTCCCTCCTCGGTTTTAATTAGGTTGGAAATGTCAGCATATGAACCATTCTCTTCCGCTGTCTGAAGCACCACGTGTGAGCAATTTGCTATTTGCTTACTCTGCCTCTTTTGTCACGTCTTGACCTGTTGGACAATTAGGAGAGAGAATGTGAATGACTCAAAGGGAGGGTCGGGAATAGCTGTCCAAGGCATCTCGCACTTCCTGACCTCCATTGCATACAAGACAACAGAAGCGGGATATACAGTAGCCTATGTCTTGGCAACCACCAATTAAGGCCATCTATCCTTCACACATGAGGGCTATTGCTTAATCAAAGCTCAGAAAATAACGAGCTAACGCAAACAGTAATTACTGGAACAAGGTCATTGATTACATCTCTGATTGGCCCTGTGGGGATTTCTTTGCCAGAAAACATCTCCAAATATGTGGCTGGTAGCACCGCATGACGTCACACCTTCACGGTGCTATGCGAGTAAGCGGCAATAAAAATGAATTCATCCTGCAGAATTCGCATCACGTTTTTTTTTTTTTTTTTTTTTTTTAAGCTAAGTCAAGTCAAGTCAAGTCAAGTTTATTTGTATAGCACATTTCATACACAGAGGCAATTCAAAGTGCTTCACATAAAATGGTTGACAGGAAAAGAAAAGAAGAGAATAAAATGGACATTTAAAAGCATCACAACAAAACTTAAAAAAAAGAGTATAAAAAGAGCATTAAGCTACAGGCGCAGCAGTTGCAGAAAGAGCTAAAAACTTATAGAGGACTCATTGGGTTTGCATAGTAGCTGTCAGCAGTTAAAAGCCACGGTAAACATAAAAGTCTTTAGTCTATTTTTAAAAGTAAGTAAGGTTGGGGCAGATCTGAGGTCTTCAGGCAATTTGTTCCAGCTAGCAGAAGCATAGTGGGTAAATGCAGCCTTCCCATGATTTGATTTGATCCTAGGGACAGTTAATAAGCTGGACCCTGTTGACCTAAGAGTTCTAGACGGTTCATAGCGTGGGAGCAATTCAGCTATGTATTTTGGGCCTAGGCCATTAAGTGATTTATAGACTAATAACAGCGATATTAATTAAGTGATATTAATATCGGCTTCAGTGCCCATGTGTGCCAAATCTGCAGGCACAAACTGTATTTGGGAATGGAGATGCACGATGCTTCTCCTTTACTCAACACTTTCACACTTGGTCATTTATTTGCTTTGTGATGATAAATCTATTCCTGTTGTCCACATTGGCCAGGGGGAATTATGCATGTGGTATGGATTTGCCCTCCATATGAGGAGGTGGGGAAAGGCATGATTGTGCAAGCTGCCATTACATTAGGGATGGGGTTCCTGCATGGGATTGAGTATATCTGATCAGCCTGGTTCTCCTGATCAGGAGCACATTATTACTGTAATCCTGGGCAGAGGGGCCCGTCACATTGGGTTAGCATTGCGGGTAACGGGGGAGCCAGCTGCAGCGCGAACTGCAATAGCACTCCTCTGAAGACAAGCACAAGCACAAGATCTGTTTGTGTGTCCATTTCCCCAAAGTGTGCTGACAACACCGGAAGCACATCTAGGACACACAGCCATTGAAGTTTCCCATTTCCACAGAAGTGCGCTGCACTGCGGCTGCTCTGCTCCTAGTTGTAGGAAGGTTAGTAGAGGATGGGTCAAATGCAGAGGATGAAGGTTCCTAGTAGAGGGTGGATCAAATGCAGAGGATGAAGGTTCCTAGTAGAGGATGGGTCAAATGCAGAGGATGAAGGTACCTCGTAGAGGATGGGTCAAATGCAGAGGATGAAGATACCTCGTAGAGGATGGGTCAAATGCAGAGGATGAATGTTCCTCATAGATCATGGATCAAATGCAGAGGATGCATGTTCCTAGTAGAGGATGGATCAAATGCAGAGGATAAAGGTTCCTCATAGATCATGGATCAAATGCAGAGGATGAAGGTTCCTCATAGAGGATGGATCAAATGCAGAGGATGAAGGTTCCTCATAGATCATGGATCAAATGCAGAGGATGAAGGTTCCTCTTAGAGGATGGATCAAATGCAGAGGATGAAGGTTCCTCATAGATCATGGATCAAATGCAGAGGATGAAGGCTCCTCTTAGATGATGGATCAAATGCAGAGGATGAAGGTTCCTCATAGATCATGGATCAAATGCAGAGGATGAAGGTTCCTCATAGATCATGGATCAAATGCAGAGGATGAAGGTTCCTCTTAGAGGATGGATCAAATGCAGAGGATGAAGGTTCCTCTTAGAGGATGGATCAAATGCAGAGGATGAAGGTTCCTCATAGATCATGGATCAAATGCAGAGGATGAAGGTTCCTCATAGATCATGGATCAAATGCAGAGGATGAAGGTTCCTCATAGATCATGGGTCAAATGCAGAGGATGAAGGTTCCTCTTAGAGGATGGATCAAATGCAGAGGATGAAGGTTCCTCTTAGAGGATGGATCAAATGCAGAGGATGAAGGTTCCTCATAGATCATGGATCAAATGCAGAGGATGAAGGTTCCTCATAGATCATGGATCAAATGCAGAGGATGAAGGTTCCTCTTAGAGGATGGATCAAATGCAGAGGATGAAGGTTCCTCTTAGAGGATGGATCAAATGCAGAGGATGAAGGTTCCTCATAGATCATGGATCAAATGCAGAGGATGAAGGTTCCTCATAGATCATGGATCAAATGCAGAGGATGAAGGTTCCTCATAGATCATGGGTCAAATGCAGAGGATGAAGGTTCCTCTTAGAGGATGGATCAAATGCAGAGGATGAAGGTTCCTCATAGATCATGCGTCAAATGCAGAGGATGCATTTTCCCATTGGGGATAAATAAAGCATAACCTAATCTAACATGGCGGGCCTAAGAGCTGCGTGTTCAAGTGCAAAAACAGAGAGACAGTGAGCTCCTTCTTAGTCTCCATCTGCCTGTCTTGAGGGGGACGTAAAAGCAACCAGGGAAGGACATTATAGCAGCACTGTGTGTCAATCTAAACGGCACTCTTGTCGTACTGTAATGAGAAAAGGTATTGAATGATCTGTGCACACTGTCTTTAAAGAGGTTAGGGCAGTCATAAAGGGCGGTATTATTAGCATTGGGAAACACCATAAGGCCACTCTCTCACATCGTTACCATTCATCACCACTATTATCGTTAGAAAAGGTACACTCAGAATGGCACATACAGTATTATCTCTCACTAATGTGTGTGCATACATAATCTTCCACTACAAGCGCTTTGCCTGGCATCATGTCATTGACAGAATTCAAAGGAATTTGCATACGCGTTGCAGCCAGTCAGTGTGTGGGTAACGTAGAAAATGTAATTTTCTGGGGGACTTCCCGCACTCACCAAGATGGCACCACCGAGAGAGAGAGAGAGAGAGAGAGAGAGAGACCACCTCTAACTGCACTGCACATGATTTTCGCTGCGTACAATCAACGTTTGCTGATCGCAGTAAAGAGCAACCCAGAAATTTAGAATTCCGTAAATAATAGGATGTTTCAGATGCCATCTTTAGGAGGACATGCTGAGTTAAAATGGTCCGCTTTGCCTTCTTTAACAAGATAATAAATAGAGCATTGAGCTGAACAAACAGAGCATCCAAAACATCTCCTTTCTGCAGCCATGGGCCAAACAGAGCATCCAAAACATCTCATTTCTGCAGGCCAATGGGCCATTCAACAAAAAACGGAGAGTGAGCAAAAGAGACAGATGAAGAGAGACTGTAAGAGAGAGAGTGGAGGGATCTGAGTCACATCTGGCTCCCTGCTATTTTGCTTCCAGAGATTCGACCATCTGAATAATTCAGGCCCTCCAAGGATTTTACGGCCAAACCACCGGAGTGAAAAGTCTCTCTGAGGCAACATTGACACTGGCGACAGACTTTTCTTCAATCCTCGCTCCACTCAGGTGGACCAAGATAGATAAACCTTGGGCTGCATGCCCAATGTGGATCAATGTTTCGACATGAATCTATCGTCCCCACAGAGAATGTCAGCCATCCCCACACGTCCATAATGTAAAAACATATGACATGCCTCCCTGCTGTGAGGGTTTCACTTCACCATGTCAATAGCGCTCAGTGATGTCTACACGCAAAGAGCGAGCGGTCAGTGGAGAGTCAGCCGACTCCTTCGCAAGAAGCTCTTTCGTTTTGTCTTGCTGTTCTTTAGAGACAGGATTATTGCGAGTTTCGGGCGATGGGCAATGCTTGCTCTCTGCGAGGGGGCTGCTTTTGAGAGCTTTTGCAGTTTTAAATGTGTTGGATTTTCAGCGTATGGTCGCCGCCCTTTCCGTTTTCGCGCGTCAGTAATTCTCCAAATTCACCTCTTGATGTGTCTCCTGTGCGCCGCTCCAGCCTCTGACAGCATGTATTGTAAGCGGCTTTCAATCTGCAGGGGGAGCCACAGCAGGACAGTGGCCGGCTTTTGGGAGGAGGAAAGGGCACACGTCTGTGTCCTGAATGTGAGATGTCAGCATTTGATTAATGCCTGACATCATTGTGCGTTTCAACTTGGGGCAGGCCGATAAACTGAGAGGAACCGCTGATGGATGGCCACCCTCCTCCGAGATAAGGCTCATTTCTCTCCTTGGGATATACAGTAGGCGATAGAGAAACTAGAGATTTATATTTTTACATTAGAGACCTTAGCTCTGTTCGAAATTGTTCCCTATAAGAGTGCACTAGCCTAGAAACTGTTTCACCGGAATTCTGTTGCTGGTGAAGTTGGACTCAAGAGTTTTTTCCTGTCGGTTATTGTATTGTAACTGACAGGAAATGAACTTCCGGTGAAACCGTTTCTAGGCTAGTGCACTCTAGCCTGATATTCAAACTGCATTGTCAATTCATAAACTCATTGCCTCTCCATCTGAGATTGCGCTCACTTCAGAGCATTTCTATGAGGGGGCGGGCTTCGGTCATCCCTAACCAATCGGAAGGGCAGCCACAGCAGTGCTAGTCACAAGCACAAGCTAACATAGCTACAGTAGCTAATGCTAGCCAGCTTCTCCAAGCAGCTAAAGTCGTCCGACTTTGTACTTGTCGTTTGAACGTAAGTCTTATCGTACACTGCAGTAACTACTAAGACGTTCGTTAAAACCAGGGGTGTCCAAACTTTTTTGAATGGGGGCCAGAATAGATCATGTGAAATTACCGGTGGGCCGGCCAGCTGCTTCTCGCATCATATGGGTTATAAAAATCTGAAAATAGTATTACTGCCTGTGTTGTTCCTACTTGGTGCTTGTCTACAAACTGTATGATAGTGCAGTCATCATTAGGTGAACAGAGAAAATGCAAATTGGACTTGCTTGATTATGTGTGGAGGGCCACATAATAGTATATTTTGAGACACAAGCCGATCGGGCCACTTAAGATCAGTCAAAGGGCCGCATCTGGCCCCCGGGCCGGACTTTGGACATGCCTAGTACAAAGTCAGCCAAATTTGGCTGCGTGGAGAAGCTGGCTAGCATTAGCTAGCTACGTTATGTTGTGTAATCTTTATGCCTCTAAGATCACATAATGACGCGACGGAAAGCAGAATATCAGTAACGTGCTTTACTCTTTATTTTACGTCTGACCAGGAAGTTACATGTCCGTCACATAAACCGGTCCGTGCGGCAACATCAACCTATGACTAGAATCCACATTATTGGACACGTTAGCTTTGTTAGCCAAATTCACAACTGTGGAGTGAGCATGGCTTTAAAGGTGTAGAGCCAGGCTACTATTTCTCCAATAGGGGACGATTTGGAGAGCTCTTGTGCGTGTCACATTGTGGAGTATATTACCTGTTGATGCCTTGCAACAAGATTGGCTTTGTCTTCTGATGTTCTACTTCCATGAAATGGCACTGGCACAAGTCGGTTGAGGAGTGGCATGGTGCAGCTTTCCAGATACAGTTTGCATTTCTTGTAGTTAAGCCAAATGATATGATGCCAGGTAACGCTGCAAATAGCTCATATGAGTGTAGCAACCCACAGTGTGCTGAGGCCCCTTAGGTGCCATATGCACACATAAAAGATTAATCAACTTGTTTGTGTCACATACAAGGTGAAAACAATTAGAGTGTACATAGACCATATGCATCGTTGTCACCTTAGGGCTTGCATTAAGACTTAAGAATGACTGTAACCGCTTCTCTTCCACCACTGCAGTTTATTGACCAACTAAAACCTTCAACACTATAGCTGCAGAGACATAAGCAGGTGATACCATCATATTTCTCTCAAATATAATACATTATTAAAGAACATAGACATTGAGTCTATGTGGTGGTGAGTGTAGTCACATATTATTTCACCCAAATAATTAGTTCCTCAAGAGTGACAACCTGGACTTACAGGTCACCTAAATCACAACTGTCACTTGATTGTTAATAGTATTAATATAACCTAGTCAATACTCAAGATGGATGATGATTAGGACAGCTCAGCAACTGGGCCCGGTGATCAATTGTCTAGATAAAGGGTTCAAACAGTTAAACTGTGCCGGAGACAGACAAGCCCTAAATTACTTCTCTCTTACTCATTTGCAATCTGCTGGGAGAATCGGTGTGTTGAATTGATCTTTTTCTTGCAATGAATTTCTAAAAGGAGAAAAATTAACAGGTACATCTTCGGGGTCTAATTTACATGTGACCAGTAAGCACATAACATAATACTAGTGATTGCAAATTCACTCTCAAGAGGACATAAGATTCACTTTCATTTACCCCAATGGCGTGCCTGGCAGGAAGTAGCTGCGACTAATATGAAGCAATTCCCAACGGAGATGAGTAAATGAAATGTCAACATCTATGTGATGAAAATTAATGGCATCCCACATGGGAAAGACAGGCAGACAGGGGAAGGCAGAGTGTGCTCTAGTTGACTGTCATGTCTGATGAGACAGGGATTCACTCACTCCAGTCAAATCTGTATAGCCACTGTGCACTTGCCACCTAGTGGCACATTGCTGTAATGTTTGTGATGGCACTAGTATGTATGTGGTGTTTGTCCGTTTTAACACTAGAACGGCCATGGCGCTCATTTTAACCTTTTTGAAATGTTTACAGTATGTGCAATACATTTGTTGATTTAAAAACATACAGTATACAGTGCTGCTGGTACCTGACTTTTCCTAAAATAGTATATATTTTGATTTAAAATAGTTTTCATATAAATGACACAATCTCTGCTCGCATCGCGGGAGAGGGGCAACGCTGAGTGGGAAGCGACGTGATCGTCAGACCTCAGGCATCAGCCATACCAATTTATTGGCAAATGCTTTGGAATTCAACACATTAACACTGTTCCCCATGCTCAGAACAAGTCAACATGGTGAAGAGGCAGAAGCACAGCAGCCTAGCTTTGCTCATAATGGAGCTACTCCATCCATAGAAACAAACAAGTTGAATTCACTAGAACACATGTACTCACATTGGGTTGAAAATAGGAAAGAATGTATAGTTTCTTCTTCATCAGAATGTTCCCAATACAACCTGTCAGCGCCGCGGCTCAGTAAACTCAACCTGTCAGCGCCGCGGCTCAGTAAACTATCTGTGCTTGTCGTTTCAATGTGCGTTTGTTTAAAGTCGCTTGGCATCCCGGTTGAGTGGAGTTTGCCGTGTCATGATTGCCTGAAGGTCCAAACACCCCCCAGCCAGGAAACCAGAGGCCAGTTGACGAAGTGACACCTCTGAATTACTGCATGACCTGAGTTTGGCCTGTGATGCCCTCGGCTGCGCTGTGGGGGAAAAGGAGAAACATGGTTGTGGCGGTTGCTTGCCATCCACCATGGTTGGCATGCATAGCGCGGTATTGCAAGATTGCGTTTATTGTGACAGTAAGAAAGTATAGTCAGCTGGAAATGTTTTAATATCCGGCTGATAGCTGGTGCTTATGAAAAACTCTGGATCAGTGAGTTTAGAATCTAGCTGTCAAAATGACCACTTATTTGTAGTAATTCTGGCCCTTCTAGTGTTACTAATTTCAAAGATGGGGAAAAAAGGTCAGGCTTGTTCTAATTTTCTGGTGATGACATCCAGGCAAGGTCATGGCTGTAACATAAAGAAACCTTGGTAAAAACAGTGAAGTGATGCAGTGGGGCAGAGCTGTTGCCTGTTGGCCAGAGGGGAAGCCTCCATACAGGACTCATCTTGTCAAGCTAAGCAGCTCTCCGGTCCCACACCCTGTGCCTGCCTGTGTCTTCAGCTGGTCCCACACCCTGCACCTGCCTGTGTCTTGAGCTGGTCCCACAGCCTGCCCCACCCTGCGCCTGCCTGTGTCTTCAGCTGGTCCCACACCTTGCGCCTGCCTGGGTCTTCAGCTGGTCCCACACCCTGCGCCTGCCTGGGTCTTCAGCTGGTCCCACACCCTGCGCCTGCCTGTGTCTTCAGCTGGTCCCACACCCTGCGCCTGCCTGTGTCTTCAGCTGGTCCCACACCCTGCGCCTGCCTGGGTCTTCAGCTGGTCCCACACCCTGCGCCTGCCTGGGTCTTCAGCTGGTCCCACACCCTGCGCCTGCCTGTGTCTTCAGCTGGTCCCACACCCCGCGCCTGCCTGGGTCTTCAGCTGGTCCCACACCCTGCGCCTGCCTGGGTCTTCAGCTGGTCCCACACCCCGCGCCTGCCTGTGTCTTCAGCTGCTCTCACACCCTGCGCCTGCCTGGGTCTTCAGCTGGTCCCACACCCCGCGCCTGCCTGGGTCTTCAGCTGGTCCCACACCCCGCGCCTGCCTGGGTCTTCAGCTGGTCCCACACCCCGCGCCTGCCTGGGTCTTCAGCTGGTCCCACACCCTGCGCCTGCCTGTGTCTTCAGCTGGTCCCACACCCTGCGCCTGCCTGTGTCTTCAGCTGGTCCCACACCCTGCGCCTGCCTGTGTCTTCAGCTGGTCCCACACCCTGCGCCTGCCTGGGTCTTCAGCTGGTCCCACACCCTGCGCCTGCCTGGGTCTTCAGCTGGTCCCACACCCTGCGCCTGCTTGTGTCTTCAGCTGGTCCCACACCCTGCGCCTGCCTGGGTCTTCAGCTGGTCCCACACCCCGCACCTGCCTGGGTCTTCAGCTGGTCCCACACCCTGCGCCTGCCTGTGTCTTCAGCTGGTCCCACACCCCGCGCCTGCCTGGGTCTTCAGCTGGTGGGAGGGAGCGTTGTGTACGGCTCACTGGAGTTCACCTTTTCTAATCTCTGTCACACACCTTCCTCATCTCCTCGCTGTAATTACGGGGCTACATTCACCCCGGCTGTTTCGGCGGCTCTGGTAATCGAGTTAAGTAATCCCACCGCTGAATGGGAGCGGGATATTGTCAGCAAAGTTTTTCTAAGATGCTTAAGCCGGAGGAGCGCCTGACATCACTCTATCCCGCCACTCTAATTTACCCCTTTCATGCTACTGAATGTCAGTTCACCTTTGTCTGGTGAGGGGCTGTTGCCTGAACGAGCCACAATTTGTGCCTGTTGTTTTATGAGCAAGGCACAAGGGAGATAAACTTTGGACAAATCCACAGCATTAACAAAACAGCTACTGGTGCATTTCTTGGTCCATATTGTTGTTCTGTATTTGAAGCAATGCAGCCATAAGTGACATAAGTGCGTCCATCCGTTCTGGCACAGGATGTCGACGGGATGAGCAGGGGATGTCGGTACGCGCACAAGATCTGTAGCCTTGCAGCCTAAAAGCACAAAACCTTCCAAATAAAACCCCAAAACCTTCCAAATAAAAGCACAGAACCTTCAAAATAAAAGCCGCAAACCTTCAAAATAAAAGCCAATAATCTTCATAATAAAAGTATAGCACGTTCAAGATAAAAACCAAAAACCTTCCAAATAAAATCACAGGAGCTTCAAAATGAAAGCCCAAAACACACACACACACACACACACACACACACACACACACACACACACACACACACACACACACACACACACACACACACACACACACACACACCACAATGTGATTGAGCCACAAGACATGCTGCATTTTGAGTAAATGTGTCTGCTCTCTTGCTCTTGCTAGGCCATCAGTATTGTTACCAAATGTGACAAGTTCTGAAACACTCTGAGGATTATTCTGGGAAATGTAGGGACTCACTAACTGAAGTACTGTAGAAGTAAAGGCAGGTTGAGGGAAAGTTGGTACACAACAACAAAAAAGTAAATTACATCACTGCATCACAAAATAACTCCTGGAACGCAGCGAACATCACACTTTGTACCAATGAAAGTATATAAAATGGTGTATTTTTCCTTTTCGGGTTTCCAGTGCCATATTCACTTGCTCACCGGGGGACGTGCTGTCAGATCCTGCTGGTGCAGGCCATGCATTCTAAACTGGGTGGTTTTGTTGCTTGCAGAGTGCAATAAGTTGTAATTGCTGTCCAGTGCAGGCAGGCAGGCTGAATTAATTGGATGTGATCAACGTTGCCCACATGTGGTCATTTCTCAAACGGTCTCTCTTTGACTTTGGCATAATGGAAAATCACTGTCCTTTCACTAGCCATTACTCCACAGTCCCATTCATCTCAGCCAATCAGAGGGCAGCAGAGAGGAAAACCGTTGATCAATAGTTCAAGAGGGACAGGATGTATGGTCACCTAGCCTAGAGGGCATACCTCCACCACCTGATAACACATCATTGCCATGCCCACTTTTGACCAATGATCATGGAAAGTGAATCAGTTGATCCTCGGCTCATGACCAACCTTTCTACACAGTTTCATGGTTACGTGAATCCGTTTAGGTGCCTTTTTGTGATTGGCCACGCTCATTGCCATGCCCCCTTTTGGCCAGTGGCCATGGAAAGTTGATCAGTTATAAGTTGGCCCATGACTTACTTTTCTACAGTTTTGTGCAAATCCATTCATAATTCTTTTTTAGATATCCTGCGGACAAACATGACCTCCCGGCCAACTCTGCTGGTGGAAGTAATATGCAATTCAGACACATTAATTTGGCCCTGTGTGATGTTGCTGCTATTTTTTTCCAGAGTGGTTGCATCTGATCATTGTTACTACTTTAGCTAGTAGACATTAATTGCTTGCTGAAAATGTCACTGTTGGGAGAATGAATCCAAACAATGGTGATACTGCACTCAGACAGTTGGATTCCAAATGTGAGCCAGGAGTGTTGTCGCACTCATTTCCTAAAGCTTTCAATTTCAACACCTACTATAAATTCAGGAGAAACCAAATGGTTGTACTCTGTCAACAGGCCAAGAGTACACTGTATTTTCTTCATCTATTTATGTCAACAGACTCAGTAGTTCAGGCACAGTATATTTCACTGTCATCCCACTGGGGTGTTTGAATATAGAGGCATCAGTTTAAATCCTCCATTCTTTCGTCTTTGGACGCACTGTGGCTGTCTGCTCAGTGAATAATTCGGATGAATGATGGCTGATGGGTGACTTTAATCATTCGCCGGCTGTCAAACGGCAATCTGAGGGCACAGGCAGAATCATAACATCATAACCCACCACATAATTAGAAATTATAGCTCTGAATGGGATGGTAAAATCACCTTCTGTCTGTGACAATATGGTGCCAAAAGCAGCAAATTATTAGTAGAAGTAATACGTCATTTTTGACAGAGCAGTTGAGATTGAAAATTCTTTCTCTTTTTTTTACAATAGATTAAAGTAGTAATCCATGAGACCCAACAGAATTAACATCGTAACACTAAGAGAACATCTAGTTTAATAATCAAACATTAACCAAATGTTCCTCTTAGTGTTACTATGTTAATTCTGTGTGGGAGGAGAATTAACATAGTAACACTAAGAGGAACATCTAGTTTAATCTTTGATTATTAAACTAGATGTTCCTCTTAGTGTTACGATGTTAACATTTTCGTGTGAGATGTGAGGAGTGAGGACTGACGAGTGATCACTGAGGAATGAGGACTGATGATTGACGAGTGACGCCTTATTGTGCGATGACTGACGCGTGAGGAGTAAAACAGTAAGGCAGGAAGAATGACAGCGTTTTCGTGTGAGGACTGAAGGTGTTTCAGAGCACACTCGACATGGTTTACTAGGAGACATGACAACTGACAACGCTTAGACTGAGGAACGATAGCCTATACTCTGACGGACGAGGACGCCCTAAAATGGTTTCAGTGACCAATGACACTGTTAATCTGGCTTCCCACCCACAACCACAGCCAACTGTGCCTGTATGGACACCCGACCAAGCTGGAGGTAACACGGGGGCTCGAACCTGCGACCCTCGTGTTGGTAAGCTGGAAATCTACCGCTACACTACCAGGATGCCCAAAGAGCCAAATCTATGAATGCCTATGTCAGCTACCTGTGTATATTGTACATTTACAGATAGATGGTAGATCCAGCACACCCTAGATATACAGTATATATGAAGCTTGATCAATATAACATATATATATAGTGATAACATATTGCATACAGTGTACAGCTTTATACACAGATAAGGCTGACAGACACAATCTGTCCATCAACACGTGCAGACACCCCCCCCCCCCACACACACACACACACACACACACACACACACACACACACACACACACACACACACACACACACACACACACACACACCTTCAAAATAAAAACTCAAAACACACAGACCTTCAGAATGGATGCACACATAACAGTTTTAGAGCTCCAGGTGAACATTCAGTAGTGCAGTCCACACCATACAGAATTTCATTATGAACAATTTAATTTTCCCTAAATTTTATTTCAAGCCATCAGCAGAATGGTCAATTACCATATTGTTATAGTGTCCGTTTCTCCTCGACGCTTAGCGACTTGCAAAATGTGAACTCCCGAACTTCTGGCACTTACATCAATGGAGTATCATTGTATGATGGAAACAGGCAGAGAAAATCGCTTTGATCGGAGCATTCTGCTAAGAGCGTGCAGTGACCCATTGCTGAAGTCTGGACTCTGGCGGCTCGCTGCAGCCTCCCAGGTCCCCCATGTACAAAGCCAGTTCTTTCATTACTGCAGGGGTCAATGATAATGCTCCTTCATGACTGCATGTCAGAGAGCAGAGAGCTGCCCAGTAGCCACAAACCCGCAGACACACACAGAGGAGAGTTTCGCAACGCCTGGTGAAAAGTGTCTACTCTGCACACTGCTCTAGTCTAGAACATTAATTAGTTGAATGTTAATGTGTGAGCTAGATGAAATCCTTACGCATCTCCAGAGATCATCTCTGCAGACATAAATTCCACTGTTGCACAAGAGGATGACACCCAATATCCTGCTATACACAGCTGTTAATCTGGGACTATCAATCTGATTGGCCACTCCTTCTCAAGATCAGTCCCATAAAGGCAGTGTGCCTGAGCGCAGCATACTGATACCAGGCCCTGGAGTCTAGCTGCAGCTGGACTGATGGCTGGCAGGGCTTCTTCTCACGTCCTAACATTGCGGGCAGCGCTGAGCACGCAGCGCCGGGCACACAGCGCTTAGCATTGGTTTATCAAGCCCGCTGCGCCATGACAGCATGAGGCTCCATCATTGCCAGAATGAATGCATAACTCTCTGCAATAATATATTTGACAATAGTCATAAGACAGGGTCACAGCCAGATGGAATTATTGTTTCCCGCTAGTGGAAAACAACAACAACAACAATAATTTCCCCTCCCCAAACGCTGCTGGCTCATCCAAATTTGCTGCATTTGCTTGCGGCTGTTTGATCTCGTACTCCCTGTCCCTGTGCCCCTGACCATTGTCCCTGTGCCCCTGACCATTGTCCCTGTGCCCCTGACCATTGTCCCTGTGCCTCTGACCTGGCATTGCCCTGCAAAACTTGCCCTGTTTCAATAATGACTGTGCACTCATATGGATTAATGGGCCTTGATTTAGAGCTGGATGACATACTTTAAACTGTTTAGTACCATAAACAAGCCTAATTTCATTCAGATTTATTTCATTATTCTATTTCGATCTGCATGTGGGAGAAACCTGGAATCCTAAATTTATTGTGTGTAGTGGTATAAGTAACCAAAGTTGTATACCTTCAAAAATAAGTAAGCTTTGATATGATATTTTGGCCACATACCCAACAGCTGCATTGATTTGTTGCTTGCCATGGCTCCTCAGATTCTCCCACCAATCATAACTGTTTTTAAATAGAGCCATGTGAGTCTGATCCCCCTCGCCCTTCACCGCCACCTTTCTCCCCTCCGCCGCTTCCAGGCAAGCTAGCGCAGTAATTACTTTCATAAACCAGAAGGGAGCGGGAGAGAGAGAGTCATGCAACAGAAGCGGCCCTTCTGGAGAACACAAGCCTTTTAACTCCCGTATGGTGGCTTTCCCCTCGGAGCCCTACGTGTATGGGAGTAAACAGATCGATAGTTTCACCTGAGCTGGATGCTCACCTCAGTCTCTGTACGCACAAAGCCAGAGCAGCTAGAGCTAATGATGCTAATCTCCTAATGGGCAGCAATGCTCTCAGAGACCCTTTATTACAGTGATTAGGCCAACATTAGGTCATCGAATATGATGTCCTAATCTGATTACGAGATGACACAGCTGAGCAGCAAAGAGGGTGGTGGGGGGGGGGGGTGTAGACAGAGAGAGAGAGAGAGAGAGAGAGAGAGAGAGAGAGAGCATGGCCAATAGTTATGTCTCTTTTCTTCTTCTTAGGGCGCGAGTCTAGAGGCCAAATAGCAGAGAACATCTTATCACGTCGATGTATGCTAAAATATCATCAGCGAGCTCTGGTCGTGTGAAGAATTCAAAAAGCAGTGCTGGCACCGGCAGGCTCTGTCTGTAATCGATACAAAGTAGCAATGTGCTTATATGGATGCCGCTGTGACAACTGCTCATTAAAAATTTCCAAATAAGGCGTTATTCTGATAAACTGGTCACATATTTGGAATGTTACGTTCTCATCCGAAAAAATATTAAAACTTTATAACAGTTTTTTTTTTTTTTTGCTTGAAAGCAGCTTTCTGGCAAGTCTAAAAATGATAAAGGTGGGAGTAATCTACTTCCGGGTCTAAAACGGAATAAGGATTACAAAATGACGTTATGCGGAAGCGTCCTGATATGGGCAAATGATCAGGTGAATAGAGGCTTTGCGGTTGCATCACAAATCTACTAGCAACCAACGCCGGCACCATCATAGAAGTCAGGTGGAGAATTGGTTTGTGCATTTAATGGGTAAATATATAGGGTGAGAAAAAGAAAGATACCTGATAAAGGCTGTTCTGGTGCTGTAGCTATTCATTAAAAAAAATAAGTAGAAAGTGATTTGTCTGATAAGGTTGTTTCCAAATTAAATCTTTATTTCTTTAGGACTAGTATCTCCTAAGCATTACAGGTTGTAATTTGGAAGAGTCACCTCAGTTAACCTAAACAAACAGTAGGCTTAGGTAATGTTAATTGGTTTTAGGGAGGTAGAAAACAGGACCAACTGTTCACCTGAAAGCCACTGTTGCCCAATTGCTGAAAACCTCCAACATGACTGCCGGTGGTTCCATGCAGCCTGTTTGTTCCCAAAAGATGTCCTGTGACTCTTTTTAAAGCCAAAAACAAACCTACAGCTCAAGCATCAAATGTGTCATGTGATCCAGGGCAAATTGAAATCAATCATTTCCTCTGAGATGGGACATGCAGTGATGGATACTTCTAACCCAACTTGTAGAGAGGCAGTAGTTTGGGTGTGCAGCAGGCTACACTTCATTTAGCACTGCTCCGCAGGGGAGCCAGGCAAAGGCACACAGAGACACAAAGAGGGAACAAACAAACAAATCAAAAGCATTAAACCAAGCAAGCAAACACAACATAGTTGGCTTTTTAAGGACAACAACATTTTTAGGGACCGTTAAACCTCCATTATCCACCTCAAATTAAATGTCTTCTTGTAGTCACAACTTCCTCTCATTCTTAAGCACAGGTTGCAGTGGATAAATACATAAATAAATAAATAAATAAATAAATAAATAAATAAATAAATACATACATACATACATACATACATACATACATACATACATACATACATACATACATACATACATACATAAATAAATAAATAAACAAACAAACAAACAAACAAATAACTAAATAAATAAATAAATCACCCAGGGCTGGAATTGTGAAGGATTGTATTAGGTAGATTGCATATTAGCTAGAATGTTTTGTCCTCTTCTCTTTTTCATTTTATTTTCTCTCTTATTATATTATTTCTATAGGGTATGGACTATGTACATTGTTACAGATTCCCCAATATGGGATGACCCTTTATCGAGCCCTTCACTTGAGAGCCAAGCCATAAGCTCCTCTACTTTTTATTGCGACATGCATAGTGAACCTCAATAGAAACCATCTCTGAGTGCAAAGTAGATAAAGTATGCTAGGATGACATTTCACTTGAATGGATGAGAAATTGTGAAGGTTAAAGTCTAAAAATAGTGGAGAGAAGTTCTCACTCCTTTTGGATGGTTGATAGGAATTGGGAATACATGTATTAGAGTCAGCAGGCTCCATGGTGCCAGATGTTACCACTCGACTTAAAATAGGTGACGACATTAATGTTTACAACCTTAAAATCCATCCAATGGATCAAGTCTTATTGTCCCATCTACAGCTATTTAGCCTGATCATGTGAACTACATTCAGTTTCATTCTATAGATCCGTCTGGCCTCCAGCCCGCTGCCCGCCCCCAGCGATTGCAAACTGCACAGGCCAATCAGGGATCTGCCTCGGCTCGTAGTTGACAACATAACCAGCCAATCAGGGACGCAACTGGCAAAACAGTATGGCGGCACCCGAAGCAACGAGCGGTGAACGTTACCGTTAATAGAGTAAACGCAGCCATGAGTGCTGTTAATGCAGAAATAGACTCAATAATAACAATGAAACAAGAACAAGAGTATGCACCAGCAGAGTTTCGCGGTGGAACATATGTTTTTTTCCCTTCTTCCGAATGGATTTGGATTGGATTTGGCGACGCTGATTGGCTGAAGGACTTGTCTGTCAAGGCAAGTACTCCCGCCCACTGAAATCTCTGTGGACGTCTAGGAGTCCAGACTGATACTTAAGAGTGAAACAGAAAGTGAGATCACATTAGCAGGATGGTTTTTACCAGGCTACCATCTACTCTCAATGCATTGTGTCTAATTACTGTGAAAGAAGGCTATAATGGGAACAAATGTTGGGGCAGAATTTTGCACATATACCACATTCAAGCAAAATAATGTAATCCGTTTATGTGAATTCATCGCTTGTTTTCGTCAAAATAAAAGACCTTCCTTACTGATAGCCTTTGTATGAAACAGGCTGCAACACACACACTTGCATTGTTGTGTGCCTTTTGAAGCGTGTGCGCTCTCTCTCTCTCTCTCTTTCTCTCTCTCTCTCTGTCTTTCTCTCTCTCTCTCTCTCTCTCTCTCTCTCCCTTTCCCTCTCTCTCTCCCTCTCTCTCTCTCTCTCTCTCTGGCAGTAACGCAATTTATTTACACAATTTATGAGTGAACATGCAGTAAATGAGATTAAGAGAATGAGTCATATTGAAATGGGAGATATTTTCATTTTAAGCATTTGGAGGAAAGGCTGTACTCATGTGGACACATGGCCAACAAGATTTGTGGCAATTCAGAATATACTGTGCACAATTTCCCATTTCTAGTTGTGCTCCTCTAGTTTCAGCCTCCTCTCTGACTGACAGTCTGATTACTGCCTAATCATGAGCACAGACAGAAGTGGATCTGTTCTCCAGAGACGAGGATGTTCTTGCCCTTTCACTCTGGTGTTCTTGAGAACAGTAGGCTACCAACATCCACGACTGTGGGTATATTAATATAAACAATATGACAACGGATTTAGAGTATTGTAAACTGACAAACGGTCTGTAATATTTACTATTTAATAAATTATTATGATTAAAAATTATCTCGAAAAGTCGAAATAGAACATTAAAGTGATTAAGACTTATTAAAAGTGCAGTGCCCATTCAAAACATGTGGTCGGTATTGCTGCTTTCTTAAGAAGCACTCATCCAAACAAGTTTGCACTCTCCACACTGCATTTCTTTGGGTCCTGAGCAATACACCTGCCGTAAGTATGGCTGATAGTAAGATGTGTGACGCTACATTGTGCAAACGAAAATGAAAACCAAAGTGGAGAAATAACAGCTTTTAAACAACTGCCACAGACTATAGAACAGTAGGCCAATTATTTTCAACTATGCAAGACCACACTGTTTTATTCTGTATAATTCAATGTATTTAGCCTATGCAAAAATATCCTTGAGTAGTCTTGAAGCGTTTGTGTGTGTGTGTGTGTGTGTGTGTGTGTGTGTGTGTGTGTGTGTGTGTGTGTGTGTGTGTGTGTGTGTGTGTGTGTGTGTGTGTGTGTGCGCGCGTGCGCGTGCGTGTGCGTGTGTGTTTGAGAGAGAGAGAGTGAGAGTGTTCTCCCTGCAGAGGCAGGATTCTGATTGGTCAAATTGCACTTCCTCGGGTCACCACTAGTGCACCCACCAAGTTTTAAGTCGATCCGATGAACGGTTCTTGAGATAAACCACTCTTTGTGTTGCCAGTAGGTGGCTGCAAACCGTGCATGGCACTGCACTCCGTTAGGTCCCCCTAAGCGCACTCAGCAGTAAGGGGCAGTGGATCACGTTCAGTGCTGTCATTGAAAATTACTTGTGATCGGTCTATTCAGTTCATGACCTAAAGTAAAAGCATTCCACTGACACCAACAAAATCATCCTCATTTCAAGTTTCTAAAGTACAGGCCCTAGACCTAGAGGAATGTATTATTTAACTATTTAGGTGCATCAATGAACATAGAGCATGAGTAAGCTAATATAAATAATATGTTCTCTTACTCAGGGGTCGGTCGCACCAACTGGTCTTAACTATGCCTGGTCGTAACTCCTACGTCGGTCTTAGTTAAGACCATGGACTTACGCCTGTTGCACCAACACGGCTTACGTCTGGTCTTAACTATGCTGGTCTTAACTATGCTGGTCGTAGCAATGCGCGTCCATGTGAATTGCCAGGGAATGCACCCTGATTGGATGATGTTGCAAAAAATGTGCCTCGCGACCTGCTTGGAGCACTGTGCCACTATGCTCTCTCAGCCACTACTGTAAAACACCCTCCCTCCTCTCACCCTCCCTCGCTCCGGGGGGAAAATGGCGGCGATTGAGCCAGAAAGACAGTCTGAATGAAATTGAATGTAACGTTCCCAATTCTATGTATTACATTCTAAAAAATTAACGGCAACATTTTGGAAGGCTAAGCCACACAACTAGCTCGTTGTAATCTAACATCATGCTTCAAAAGATGGAGAACTGGCTGTGTTACGACGATGAGGGTAAGGACTCAAAACGGTCTCCGCTGATAAGACACGGAGATCTCTGTTACAGGCAGGCGCTACGCCTCCTCCTGACCAGGCGTAACTCTTACGCCTGGGCGTAGTGAAAAGAAGGCTTAAGCCGTCTTGGTGCAACCGGCGTAGCTGTTAGGTCGTAAAGTTACGACCAACTTAGCTTAAGACCAGTGTAAGACCAGTTGGTGCAACCGGCCCCAGGTGTTACTAAACTAAGTCTATGGTCAGAGTCTTAGACAAAGAGTGAACAGGACTAGATGTAATTTACCAGTCTGGTTAGATGATAACAGCAACTAAGCTTGCTTTATTAACCTGACCCATCCATCCAGAATCAATAGGATACTAATAATCCCATTATCAATATGTAGGCCTAGTATATCCATTAAGCTTAGCAATGTAATGGTGAGTCAGGCAATGGGTTTTAGTGTACATTACTAGGGATGCAATCATATTGATCTATTGATTTTAGTAAGGCAAGTTTTAATTGGCCTGTGTCAGATAATGGGCTATGGATACAAAGCCATAGATATCATTAACTATGCCTTGTCCTACTTTCTGTAACAGACACATTTTCAGAAGTAGCCTACTGTAGCAGCAACACCCACATCTCAAGAAGAAACTTTATGACAAAATTCATGTAAAAAGATTTTTATTTGGGAAACAAACAGTGATAGAATGTTCGTCTACCCATTAACAATTAACATACAAACATCTTACTACTATAATAATTGGAGAGCTGTCTGTTGTTAGGCTGATAGGGTGCACCTGGGCCCAGTCCTTGGACTTTAAAAGCCTGCAGACCACTCATAGCGCTTTCAGACAGACACGGTTCTGCTTCTGGCTCCGGCTCCGTTCTGGAGTCTCAGAACCTTGGTGCTTTCTGGCGAACCAGCCCGTGTTCACACCAGTTTAAGCGGAACCAAAGTGGGAGGACATTATTCGGTAGTCCTTCTTCAGTTTATTTTTTATTTTTTTAAGTTTATTAATTATTTGGTCTGGCGTTCGAGTGAACCCAGCCTTGGCCCTCTCTTCTGCAAGTTCGGCATACGACTTGCTCTTTCTTGTACTGCTTTCTAGCTTTTCTTGAGATTCGGTTGATGCCCAAATCGCCACTAAACATTTGGTTTCCTCAGGAGACCACTGCAAATTATTTTTCTCTGTGTTGTCACTGCCTTCTTCTCCTTCCTGCTCGTTTTCACAGCCTAGAATGAGACACGCCCACTGATGATGTCACGGTTCCCAAGGAAAACCAACTATTTTTTGGTTCCGCTGAGAACCAACTTTTCAGGTTCCAAACCAATTATTTTTTTGGTCTGAACGCGCCAGCCAGTTCAGATTAGGGTTCTGGAACCGGAACTGGCACGGAGCCCTGCCGGTGTGAAAGCCCTATCAGTGTCTCTCTCTGTCCTCACTGATACACCTTTTATTCTGTTCTTTTTGTTTAATGTAATTTGTGTTGTCTAGTTCTTTCCCCTGAGTTTTAGTTAATAAATCATTGTTTTAACTTTTAATTTGGTGTATGCCTCCCTCCATTTGTTACTTCCCTGAGCCAGCTTGTAACAATGATTCGCTTACTTAACTAATGAATAGCCTACATTTCCCCACCCATAAACACATTCACTTTTGTTTAGGCTTTTGCCTTCAAATATAATGCATTAATTTGTAGAGAATTTAAGAGAACTTAACCTAAAACCAAATTGGGGCTGGGTGCAGGGAAGTGAGGTGGGGCTAGGCAAAGATAGGAAGGTCGTAGAGGTCACCATCTCAGATACTGTAGGTAACAGTGTGTCAGGGTTAAAGGTGTCAGGGCTGTGTGTGTCTCTCACCATTGCTTTTGCTTTTGTACACAAATTACTGCAGAAGTGACAATAGGCAACAGGCCTTATAACAATGTCTTGAAGTTTGCCGATGACAGTCATTGTCAGTTTTTATTGATTTATTTAGGATTATTTTTGGGGCATTTTTGCCTTTATTTACATAGGACAGTAGGCAGACAGGAAAGGTGGGGAGAGAGAGAGGGGATGGCATGCGGCAAAGGACCGAGCCTCCGTCATACCCATTACGCGTGCTATACCATGTGAGCCACCGGGATGGCATTGTGTCTTTTAAACAATGATGATGATGTGCACAGACCTGGTTGATGATTTTATATAGCTTGGTGCGATGATTCCCACCTGTCAATGTGTCAAAAAAGACATGACTGATTTCCGAAGGTCACAGCCCAGTATTATTCACACTACCATCCAAGATAAGGACGTTTAGATTGCCCTTGATTATATGGGGACTAATAGTTGAGTTTTATGAGTTTTGAACTCAACACTGATGCTGTCCGCAAAGGGTCCAAAGGGGAAACACTTTTTAGATTAGAAGATTAATTGGTTAAAGGTCTTCAATGTTTTAATGGCTCTGTTTTATCAGTGTTTTATCAAATCTGTTTTTACAGCATTGTGGCTTGGTTTGATTGCCTGACTCTGTCCAGTAAAAATAGGCTGGCAAAGCTGGGCAAAGTGTACAGTAAGGTGGTGGGAGTGCAGCAAGCCCAGCTTCAGGACATTGACAGTAGGCTTAAGTGCTTTATTAATTAAGTGCTTTGCTTAGCTCATTCTTAACTGTCTTGACCGTCCACTTTATAAGAAGTAGAACAAGGACACGGCATGCAGAGCTTCCTTTATCCCCGTTGTCATTGACAAGTTTCATTTGTTAGCATACCTTTTACCTTTAGACTTGCACACCCTTATATTATTTAATATTATGTTTTATCTTTTACATTTGACAACTGCACATGTTACCCCTGTGAAACAGGGAAATAAGATGACTCTTGCACAAGACTGTGTTTCTTCACTGGCGTGTTTACTAGAGTGCTAAAATAATAACAATTGCATTTTTCAATACAACAAATAAATTCAGTGTCAAATATTCATACAGCTCAATATCCATCAAAACCATACATACAATTATTTAAACATGTTTCATTCTTAATGCAAATATCATGTTTACAATTGTTTCACCTTGAGAAAAGGATTCTGTTTCAATTAAATTACTGTTCAAAATAAAATATTAATTCTCTAGATATCACTCTTATCAAATATAATTCGTTTTATAAACGCTTTTAAACAACAAACAAACATGACTGAGCTAGACGATAACGTGCGCCATTTTGAATTAGCAGTGTGCTTTTCCCAACGTGACTCTAAACGAGGCAAAAACCGGAGCGCTTCCTCATTCCTCTACAAACAGCTAAAACTCAACATAAGCATCACAAAAACGCATGCAAGTTACTCCCCTGTGACAACAACATAATGCACATTGACTATGCGACTATTTTCTCATGCGCTCCCCCTACTGCACAAGGTAGACATGAGCAAGCGATCTCAAGAGCAGTTGATTCAGGTCATGACTCACGTTGTAGATCACAGATAACTTCACTTGCAGCAATAACCAATGAAATGCACAATGAATTACTTTTAAGCATTTTTAAGCATTTTAACCCTTTAGTGTCTTTTGACAAATTATGAGTTTCTTTACTTTTAGTTTTTAACTACTAGCACAGAATTATACATCTTATCAGTTGACTATGATCATCTTGATCTTTTAAATCTTACTGAATTACAGAATTATATAATCATATTCCAGAGCATGAATTTACTGATTTTAAACTTGTAACAGTCTAGTAATGTATTACTTTCAACCTGTCACACTCTCCCTTACAAGAAAATGTCGACTCTCGACATTCAACCAATAAAACAATTGTTTTTCTTCCTCTTGTTTTTAGTCTCTTGCACTTGACGCACGAGATCTTCCGCGAGTCTGAACCCAAGCAAAGGTCAAGGGTCACAGTTTGATGTCTTACAGTTACAACAGTCCTTATTCACAGGACCCCAGTCCACGTTTGGTGACCGACCATTGCACAAACAGTCCACGAGTAGCTTCTCAACATGGCAATAATGTCATCTGGCATGTGTGTGCGCGTGTTGATGCAAGCATCTGTCATCATGGCAATAATCTTTAAACTGTTCGCATTGTCCATGAGAGTAGAAAGTCGATAAATCCATGGCAAAAGTCTGTATGAACAGTCTATGCATTGTCCATGGTTTCAGTCAATATGTCTAATCTACAAACTTACGTTTCCTGGAGTCCATACATGAAGGGTGGCTGGAAGTAGTATGGCTGTATAGGTGGCAGCCATGGAACCAGTCCTGGCGTAGGGTAGACTGGTAACATCTGGGGTGCTGGCTGGACACTGTAGCAGGAGGGGATGCCAAGCTGATCATAGGTCATGCGCCTTGGCGGGCGTCTCTCCCGGCGTGGTGTCTGGTGAGGTGGATTCTCAGGTTCGGCAGCAGCACTTGATGCGGGGGAGGAATGTGGTGAGTGCTCTCCTTCCTCACCTGGCAGATCCTCAGCATTGAACTCCTCCAGCTGATCATCTTGATGAAGCTGTGCTGGTGGTGGTGCAACAGGAACTGGCGTTTCAACTCTCTGTCCTGCGGGTGGGTGGCTGTGGTCATGCGCCATCTCTGAATCGCCATGTGTCTCATTCATTTCTGCTGGCACTGTGGTTGGGGGTCGGGGCGGCTCATAGTGAAGTCCATACTCTTCTTCACTCTCCTCGTCGGATTCCTGAGTTTGAGGCTGAGGCTGGTGTGTCCTTTTCTTTTTTTCTTTGTCTGTTTTAGCCAGATTTGGTGGTGTCCCAAAGGGCAAGTGGTCACAGGGCATAAGCAGGTTTCTGTGCAGGACCCTAAAGCGTCCCTTCCCCTTTTCTGGTCTCACTTCATAGATTGGCAGCTCAGACCCCATTTGTTTCACCACTGTGTGAACTGTGTCTTCCCAATAGTTCGTGAGTTTACCTGGCCCTCCTCTGGGCGTCAGGTTTTTTATCAAGACACGGTCACCGGGTTGCAGCACTGAACTCCTTACTTTTGTGTCATAATGCTTTTTACTCCTTTCAGCAACTCTGTTAGCGCTTTGGTTGGCAATGGCATACGCTTCCTTCATGCCTTGTTTCCATTTCTCCACATACTCTCGTTGGTCACTGGAGCCTGACTCTGTGTGCAGTCCAAACAGAAGATCAATTGGGAGCCTGGGCGATCTTCCATACAGGAGATAGAATGGCGAGTAGCCTGTCGTTTCACACCGTGTACAGTTGTAGGCATACACCAACTTATTCAGGGACTCCTTCCAGTTTGATTTCTGTGTCTCAGTTAGTGTCTTAAGCATTTGTAAAATAGTTCTGTTCATTCGTTCGACTTGACCGTTCCCCATAGGGTGATAGGGTGTTGTCCTAGACCCAGCCACTCCGCTGAGTTTCTGTAACTGACTGAACAACTGGTTCTCAAATTCCCCCCCTTGGTCATGGTGGATGCGGTTGGGGAAGCCAAACTTTAGGGCAAAGTCATTGAATATGAGATTTGCTGCAGTTTTTCCGGACTTTGAGGTGGTAGCGTATGCTTGAACAAAACGCGTGAAATGATCAACAATGACGAGAATATATTCATATCCGCCTTTGCAACGGTCGAGGTGGAGGAAATCAATGCATACCAACTCAAATGGTTGTGTTGCCACAATACTTGTCATGGGCGCTCTCGTGTCGTGGCAAGGCTTTTTTTGTTTTAGACAAGCGCAAACTTTGGTCACATAGTGCTCTATGTCTGACTGCATATATGGCCAGAAGAACCGGTCGCGCACTAGAGATACTGTACGATCAGCACCTTGGTGGCCCATGTTATTGTGCAGCTCTTCTAATACAGCATTCTGGTATTTTTCCGGCAAGACTAGTTGCTTTCGGGCGGCAGTAGCCCTGTACAGAATGCCGTCATTGTCTATTATTAATTTGTCCCATTCTCTGAACAGGCATTTTGTTTTTGCACTCAACGCTCTCAGCTCTTTGACGTGCGGCTTGGAGCCTGACAGTTTACTTTCTAACACAGGACAGATCACCGGATCAGACTTTTGCGCGTCTTTCAGCTGTTCTTTCGGTATCGGGCTAATTGATGCGGTAGCTCGCTCGTTTTCAGCTGAGACTGACATGGATACAGCGGCGAATGACCAAGACACAGGGGACTTTGTCTGTTGCTCTATAGCCTGAACGGTGGCAGCAATGGTGTTAGGCGGCAGCTCCTCAGAGCACTCTTTCCTAAACGACTCGACATCTAGCGGCATTCTGGATAAGGCGTCAGCATCACTGTTCTCTTTTCCTGGTCTATATTTGATGGTAAAATGGAAATCTGCTAACTCTGCAACCCACCTGGAGGTGGTCGCATTTAGTTTTGCAGTGGACAGAATGTAAGTAAGTGGGTTGTTATCGCTATACACAATGAAAGTTGGAGCATAATAGAGATAATCACGGAACTTTTCCGTGACTGCCCATTTTAAAGCCAGGAATTCTAGCTTGCCTGCATGGAGATGATAGTTCTTTTCAGCAGCCGTTAACGTGCGAGAGCCGTAGGCAATGACTCTAAGCTTGCCATCTTGATTTTGATAGAGTACTGCTCCCAAGCCTTGGTGTGACGCATCAGTGTGTACTTCGAATGGCTGACTAAAGTCAGGGAAGCCTAACACTGGTGGATGGAGCAGACAGTCAATCAGCTGTTCAAGCGCCTGTTGGTGCTGATCTGTCCATATGATCGACTTGCTTGAGGGCACAACATGGCAACGACTCATTTTCTTTAACCTTGTTTTTGTCCTTTTGTTGTTATCAGGGGCTTCGGCTGAGTCTGCTTTTAGAAGCTCATATAAACCATGGGTTTTACGCGAAAAGTCACTGATGTACCGCCTATAGTAGGTGAGTAGACCCATCATTTGCCTGAGTTGGCCCACAGTCTGAGGTCTGATGTCTTTCAATGCCCTAACAGCTTCAAAGTCGGCTGGATCAACTCTACTGCCCTCTGCTGACACTATTCGACCGAGATAGCGGACCTCTGGCTTAAATATATCACACTTGCTTGGCTTGAGTTTGATGCCGTACTCCCTGAGGCGCTGTAGCACTGTCCGCACATCATTCACATGGTTTTCAAAAGTCAGACTGAAAACCAGTGTGTCGTCGAGATAAGGAATGCAGATGTTATCCCGAACTCCTTCCAGGCATTCCTCCATGCAGCGTTGGAATGCCGCAGGGGCGTTCATGAGGCCAAACGGGATGCGAATCCACTCATAAAGGCCCCATGGGGTGACAAAAGCTGTGAGAGGTCTGCTTTCTTCTGACATGAATCCCTGGTGATAAGCTTTACCCTGGTCTAGGAGGGAGAACCAGGATTTACCACCAAGGCCGTCCATAATGTCCTGGACACGAGGGATAGGCTGACGGTCAGGATGGGTTTTGCTATTTAGGCCCCTATAATCTATGCACAACCGAAGGGTGCCATCTTTTTTTCTAACGCACACTACAGGTGAGGAGTATGAGGAGTTTGACTTCCTAACCCAACCCTGTGCTATTAGATCGTGGAGATAGCTCTTCATTTCCTGATACAATGGGCCGGGGACTGATATGTATGTGCGCTTGACTGGGTCGGTATCTTTGAGGGAAATGGTCATATGTAACTTTTCAATACAGCCAATATCACTGTCTGACGTAGAGAAAGAATAGCACTCTTCTCTGAGCATTTGTTTGGCGACCTGTCTCTGATCCTCACTAAGGTGACTCAAATCTACAGGTGGATCCCACTTTTCACTAGCATTACTTGTGGGTGCCATGCTGGTGTGACTCACTGTGGCTGGTGTTATAGCTTTCTCAAAAATCTGGTCGGGCAAGACTGTCACAATGGTTTGTACTGTGCCAATTAAAGTACGCCCTGGCAAAATAATGTCGTGGTCAGTTGGATTAGAAATATCAAGTGTGATGACTGGCGATACACCTTTCTTAACACTGACTAGTGTGTCAAACCACTCGAGATCATCTGGCCACTGCGGATTCAGGTCTGGCTGGAATAACATGGTCACATCCTCTTTAAAGGGCTGTGCAGCTACACGACAGTTAACCTGTACGCAACTGTGTTTAGAAACTGCAACCTCCTTTTTCTCTGTTTTAACTGAATATTCATCTTCTTGTTCTGCACTAACAGCCTGTATAAAAGCTCTCACCTTATTTCTTTTGAGACTTGGGAATGCCTTTTTTACGGTGCCATATTGTTTAATCTTTTCAGTTTTTTGTCAGGATGTGCTCAATAACATTAAAGCCTATGATGGGATGGGACAGGTGTGAGCCTTTCATTACCAGTACTGGAATGATCATCTCTTCTTCTTGGCTGGTTTCAGAGGCTAGTCGGAACGTTGTTTCAATCCATCCCATGTATGGCATTTCAGTCCCGTTTGCTGCAGTCAATGTCAGATCACCAGGTGAGTCAAGGATCTCCGACACATCTCTCAGCCTTGTGGTTGGCAAATGTTCTTCTCTCCATCTTTCATCGATTATTGAGACCTGGGAACCCGTGTCCCAGAGAGCTTGCAGTTGGTGGCCATTCAGGTAACATTCGACAAGACACTGCCTGCCGACTAGTGAGGTGACTTTGTGGGGGTGGCTAATCAGAGCTAAAGGGGGCGGAGTGTTCGTATTCTCTGCTTTACAGGGGGACTTTTCACTGGGGCTCGTTGACAGGTGGGTGCATTTTTTCTTATGCTCAGGCCAATTTTGTTTTTGACATGTTTTGGAACAATAGAGTGTCTTTTTACAGGATGAGCATTGTTTAAATTTGTCAGGTGAGTTTGCACGGCCACAGTTTGCACATTTCGGGGACTCGTTGCTCGCTACGGTTAACACCCGTCCCATGGTGGTAACCACTCCCTGTTTAAAGGAGCCTCTCTGAATGGTCTGTCTCCTCTCGTTCTGCATCCTGCTTGAAAGTGTTCTCCACTGCCACATCTGTAGCAGTGTGTGCAGCGTTCCTCCATTCCTGTCTGCTGACAGGCGAAGCATCTTCGTGGAACACGGACTGCGCGGTTGGGGTAGTGATTTGGCCCATACCGAGGTGCTTGAGGCTGACTGTAGCTGTTGTAGTACTGTCGTGATGACACAGGGGGCTGAAGGTCTTGATCAGGTCTGCTACTGTAATACTGCTGCGGTGGCATGGGGGGCAGAGTGTCTCGGTCTGGCCTGAATGAAGGTGGGGCACAGGGCTGTGGCTGAAACCGTGTCTGCTGTAGAGTTTCTTTAATCTGAGCTATTTCTGCACTGAGACCTTTTAACACGTTGAGTGCCATAGCCGAGATATCTCGTCTTACATAATCCAACGGTTAACACGTTGACTGCCAACGACGTGTAAACACGTTTTCAGAATCCAGCTGTTGACTGCCAGCGACGTGTTAACACGTCGTTGGCATCGATTTTTTTTTTTTGACGGTGGGTTGTGCATCTCACCCTTTTACATCTCTTATATAATTATTGGAGCCACCGAACGTTTACAACCCATTCCACCGACCCACTAAGTGGCAACAGTGCTCTCCTGACTAGAGGAAGGCAAGCATTTTTTTAACTTGTCACGCCATTCTCACCCCAGCCATTCTCATGAAAATGGATGGGGGAAAACGCTTTCGTTTTCGCGCTGATTGCTGGCGATGCGGGATTGCAAATTTACATAATAGATTACAGGTGTAACACACTTTGAAACACGCAGCATAAATATGACCAGAATTGCAAAAGCTTCTCTCAACCAAAACTCCAAGAAGCGAGCGAGTCCATCCCGACTTCCTCAAACAGCGGCCGCGCAGCCACAGGCACAGGACAGCAGCAAAGCACTGAGACTGGTGACAAGCTTGTGACGGCCGCTGCAGCCAAGAAGAACGCCCACGGAGGGAGGAGTTGAAGCAACTCTCCCTCTCGCTCTCTCCCTCTCTCTCTCTCGCTCTCTCTCTCTCCCTCCCTCCCTCTCTCTCTCTCTCTCTCTCTCCCTCTCCCCCTCTCACTAGGATTAAACCTAGTGCGTCTCCCTCCCGAGAGGGAGGGAGAGAGAGAGAGAGGGAGGGAGAGCGAGAGGGAGGGAGAGAGAGAGAGAGAGAGAGAGAGAGAGAGGGAGGGAGAGCGAGAGGGAGGGAGAGCGAGAGGGAGGGAGAGAGAGAGAGAGAGAGCGAGAGGGGGAGGGAGAGAGAGAGAGAGAGAGCCAAAAATGAATGGTTAAAGTGACTGTTCTATCGAATTTCACAAAAAGCCGTTTATCTCTGAATATTTTTTCTGACGCTAAAACCATGCTGTATTCAACTGCTAATGCTTACATAACTACTAACTCTACAAACTAACTCTTTTAGACAGAGAAAGCACACATTCTAATAGTTCTTTTGAGATATTGTGTGTTCTAAAAATCTTAGCAGACAAGAATCCTCGGGTCTTGAAAGATGAGCCAGAATCCTCAAAAAACCCCTCTGGCAGAAGCTAACTACAGTAAAAAAAAACGTCTGGCAGTGAATGTGTTAAGTGCCATAGACGAGCTATCTCGTCTTACATAAACATTTTTTTTTTTTTGACGGTGGGACATCAATCAACCCCTTTTACGTCTTCTATATCACTATCGGAGGAAGAGAATGTGTATAATCTATTTTACCGACCACTAAGTGGCGACAGTTCTCTCCAGACAGAGACAGAGAGAAAGCCACAGCCACGGGACCCGTGGACCAAAAGCAGCCGCCTCCCGCGGAAATGGCTTGGCGATTTTACAGTCAGAAACGAACGAGCCTCATTCTCATACTGTAGGCGGGGACGCTTCGCGCTGCTGCGGTGGGGGGTTCCAGAAATGGACTGGGTGAGCAGCATAAAGCCTAGAGTCGCACGGGGCTTCATCGGGGCTCTCAAACCCAAGAGACAGTGAGACCTATCCACACTCGCTGCCAGGGAGAGAGGCTGCTCAAACTCGCTGCTCAAACTCCCAGCAGCAGAGCACTCTCTCTCTCTCTCTCTCTCTCTCTCTCTCTCTCTCTCTCTCTCTCTCTCTCTCTCTCTCTCTCGAGAGAGAGAGAGAGAGAGAGAGAGAGAGAGAGAGAGAGAGAGAGAGAGAGAGAGAGAGAGAGAGAGAGAGAGAGAGAGAGAGAGAGAGAGAGAGCGAGAGAGAGAGAGAGAGGAGAGAGAGAGAGAGAGAGAGAGGAGAGAGAGAGAGAGAGAGAGGAGAGAGAGAGAGAGAGAGAGAGAGAGAGAGAGAGAGCGCACAGAGTGGGAGACAAGGGCACCCATAATCACAGGCACGTGAGGTGGTTCTAAAAATCCATTTATCTCCAAACTCTCTGAAAATCTCTGAAACCATGCTGTACTCAACGGCTAATATCTACATAACTACTAACTCTGCAAACTAACTCTTTTAGACAGAGAAAGCACACATTCTATTAGTTATTTTTAGATGATTGGTGTTCACGAATTCTTAACAGAAAATAATCCTCGGCTCTTGTAAAATGAGCCAGAATCCTCAAAAAAAAAACCTGGCACAACTTACCTACAGGATTGAAAAAATGGCTGGCACTCAATGTGTTAAAGAAGCTACATCTATCTTAAGCTCTTGGATGCCCGTTAACAACTCGGGAGAAACCACTGTCTTGGCTTCCTTCACAGGGCACTTAGCAGGTGGCCTATCTTCTGATTGTACCACACTAACACTTATGGCTGACTGTGGGGTGTGGCATAATTTCTTTTTGTTTCTCCTTTCTGTCTCATTAGCACATGCAACGTTTAATCTCTCTAGCAAAAGCTCATCGGAGGTCTCAGTGTCTTGTAGGAGAGGTTGCATGTCTATTCTGATACTATCATTATGTAGGCCTGTAAGCAGTGTTTGTAAGCACATGCTCTGGACTAAGGCTGGGTCATACTTAAGCCCTGACTCTGACTCTTGAGACGCAAAAAGTACTTTCTGCCTCAAATCTAAAACTCGCATGAGGAAACTCTGGGGAGTTTCTTTGCTATTTTGCACTTCCGAAGCTAGCTGCTTGTAAAGCTCGGTGGCGCTTTTTTCTTGGAAGTGGGAGCGTAAGATGCGTCGGAGTGTGGGGAGAATCAGGTGGGGTTTTCCTTCTAAATAGCTACGTAACTGCGACCCTGGAGAAATAGCTCTGATTACGGCATCTACTATTTCAATCTCTGGATAACTCCTGTTGAGTCCGTTCTCAATCTGATGAGCAAGGCTGGAAAATGATAATTTCTCTTTCTGGCCTGGTTCGCCTATTTGCCCTGAGATTTTGAAATCTTTGCGCCAACATGTACTTGGCTGCTGCGACTGAGCGCTGACTGGGGGTGGCATGCTGACTTGTGGGTTAACGGTAGGTGGGGACTGATGCTGAGACTGACGAACAGTAGCATTAGCAGAGGTGAACTGCTCAATTCTCACATCATCAGTTCTTTGTTCCTCTTTTCCTCTCTGTGTCCCGGCACTTTCCTCTCTTTCCTCCGTTCCTCCTGTTCGATTAGTTTTGGTCAATTCAGTTATCATGTCTTTCAGTAGCAACAATTCTGCCATGCCATCATCTTCTAACTGTTGCGTTTCTTCTCTTTCAATGTGGCTCATCACATGAATCAATAGTGATATGCGGGACTTTTCCTCGACATCTGCTCTTTGCGTGCCCGATATGTTGAGAGAGTCACAAACTTCAAGCAAATTGTCTCTTGTCAGTGCCTGTAATGCTCCTATTACCTCTTCCTGTAGCTTTTCTAATGGCGTCATATCGACAGGACAGGGGAAGCCTTTACTGTGCAGGAGTTGACTCTGAACTGGGTGGCTTTTACGGTTCCTGATGATCTCTGACTGGTCTCAGGTAACGTGTGAACCACCAGCTTCCAGCTCTCCTTGGACAGCAACACCTTCCTCGCTGCAGCCTGCCTGGGTTGTTTTGTGGGGGGATGAGCTGCCTCAGAATTCGACCGCCAGGTTGTGGGCAACCGGACATCTGAAGAGCAATCCCAGCGCGGTGCCTCTAAAATGTTACCCCTGTGAAACAGGGAAATAAGATGACTCTTGCACAAGACTGTGTTTCTTCACTGGCGTGTTTACTAGAGTGCTAAAATAATAACAATTGCATTTTTCAATACAACAAATAAATTCAGTGTCAAATATTCATACAGCTCAATATCCATCAAAACCATACATACAATTATTTAAACATGTTTCATTCTTAATGCAAATATCATGTTTACAATTGTTTCACCTTGAGAAAAGGATTCTGTTTCAATTAAATTACTGTTCAAAATAAAATATTAATTCTCTAGATATCACTCTTATCAAATATAATTCGTTTTATAAACGCTTTTAAACAACAAACAAACATGACTGAGCTAGACGATAACGTGCGCCATTTTGAATTAGCAGTGTGCTTTTCCCAACGTGACTCTAAACGAGGCAAAAACCGGAGCGCTTCCTCATTCCTCTACAAACAGCTAAAACTCAACATAAGCATCACAAAAACGCATGCAAGTTACTCCCCTGTGACAACAACATAATGCACATTGACTATGCGACTATTTTCGCATGCGCTCCCCCTACTGCACAAGGTAGACATGAGCAAGCGATCTCAAGAGCAGTTGATTCAGGTCATGACTCACGTTGTAGATCACAGATAACTTCACTTGCAGCAATAACCAATGAAATGCACAATGAATTACTTTTAAGCATTTTTAAGCATTTTAACCCTTTAGTGTCTTTTGACAAATTATGAGTTTCTTTACTTTTAGTTTTTAACTACTAGCACAGAATTATACATCTTATCAGTTGACTATGATCATCTTGATCTTTTAAATCTTACTGAATTACAGAATTATATAATCATATTCCAGAGCATGAATTTACTGATTTTAAACTTGTAACAGTCTAGTAATGTATTACTTTCAACTTGTCACACACAGCACTTTACTCCAGTGGTTCTCAAAGTGGGGAGGGGGTTTCAGGGGGTTGCCTGCAAAAAAAGATAATACTTTATTTTCACTAGAATTTAATCCATAATTAACATAATAATAAGTATGACTATTTTTGGTCATTGGGTTTAATACACTTTCTGTAATAAAACATCTAAAAATCGGACAACCCTCCCCTCCCATTCTTCTGGCCCTGTCTTGCAGGAGCCTGGTGTTGGGGTCATTATGGATGTAGTGGGTTAGAACCCAGCTCAAGGAAGTAACAAATGAGGAGAGTCATACAACCAAGTAAAATGAACTTACTGTTGGTTTATTCCAGGGATTTCTGTGAGCTATATTTCTGATGCTTGTTGTCATCAATGTTTTTATGTAACCTGATGTATTTCGATGCCCGCTGCAGACATTTCTTTGGGGATAATAATAAAGTTGAAGTTGAAGTGATGTTCCTCCGACTTTCTGAGGCTGAGGTCGATTCTGAAGCACATACAGTAGGCCTATCATTTCAGGGAGGCGAAAAAAACATTATTGTCCTCCTCTCTCTCGGAGTCTTTTGAGAAATCTTGCCCAACACTTCATCACTCTAAATTTTCTCTACCAATCCAGAGTACTTTATTTATCCCCGGAGGGAAATTCTGGTCTATTATATTATAAGATATTATTACTATGAGTGTAGCCTACTCTGTAAGTACAACATATGCAATGTGGACAAAAGTGTACAAGTGTGCAATGTGCATTAGCAATGTGAGTAGTGGACAGAGTAGAGTGAGCCAGCTGGTAAACTTAACCCCACTCTCCCCTAGTAGTATCACTAATGACCATAACGCAGTGTATAGGTGGAGGCTTGAGGTTTATATGGGGAAGTCACCAGCAGCAGTGCTGTACGAATGAGTATTGACAGCATTGTGTGTGATGAGCTGCTGGCCACTGTGGCATGCGTAAACAAGTGTCCCCATTTATTGGCTTTAACTGTGTGCTCATCATGAATCTATTTGTTTTGCACCATGTAGCGTGATGGTTGGCCGATTATAGCCATGTTTATTTCCTCCAACCTGACTCGTATCTGAATAGCCTCAATTAACCTGCACAGTTTCAACCAAGATAAGCAGAATCACACCGAGGGAACAAAGCAATACAAGCACACATACTGTAGGAGCACTGTAAACAAACCCGTGTTCTTGCTATTCTGTTATCATTGTGCTATCATTGTGTCAATTTGTTTTTGTACAGTAATTAAGCTTTAAGGGCCATGAGGCATTTTGAAGGTGCCAGTCTGGAGAAGTTGAAGCTGGTCGGCCTTGATACCGGTAGTCACAACCAGCTCACCAGTTGAGGCTATCAAGGGGAGCCATATGCAACCTGGTCTTTTTTCCTCATTGCAGATTGGCTGCCTGCATTCACCAGCTGCTTCTTCAGTGCCTGTGCTGGCTTTAGGGATGCTGGGTACATGGCGGCCTCAGGCTAGATTCTGTTTATATGCTAGACAGCTCATCAAGATGAGTGGCAAGTTTTGGGGCAGGAAGTTGGCCAGGTGAGGGGGGAGGGGGGGCTGCTCATCTCGACTGACAATAAAACACTTCGCTGACTCCAGGTGAAGAGTTGCATATTGCAGCTTCATCGTCACACAGTCACTCAGCGTCACTAGTTAACTTACTTTTGTCACCAGCACTGTCCTATTCTCTTTCTCATTCATTGGACAGTTTACCATGTTTGGAGAAAAGCCAAATGATGAAAGTCCTCGCCCTGTCCTTGCAGTTGGTTGGGTGAATAATGGACATCTCCTCTAATTGGCTATGCCACCACTGGCGTTTTCTCATCAAGGAGTCAGCATGCATGTCTTCTGTTGCTTGTCTTTAGCAACCATAAGCCATGCAGTGATTTCCTGAACATTCCCTGATGCTATGAGCGCGCTCCCGCAGAACATTACCACCGCAGCCATGAGTACAAAGTCCACGTCGCTGGCAGAGCAGCTGTAGTTTAGCAGCTCCCAGCTCATTATCCGGAATGGTGAGTGGGTTTAGGCTACTCGCTTTGATCAGCGAGTGAGGACAGCCTGACGCAGCGGTTGGAGAGGTGAGAGAAGCTGCACACACACTCCTCTCTCCACTATTGTGAGTGTTATTGCCCAGTGCCCACACACGTTTTAAGCTACATTGTATTCTCATCAAGGCAATGTCGAGGAAATTGGCTCATATTTGTGTCCACAAATGCAGATAGCAGTGGCGGCCGGCCACTAGAGGGTGCCAGGGCGCCGCCCCACCTACCCACATGAAGGAGGGGAAAATAAAACGTTATACTGTATATATATATATATTTTTTTTTATGAGCGAGGTGAATATTAGATAGTGAGTATATAATCTGCAATAAATATGTAGATTCATAATGATCTACATGTGTACTGTTTTGGGTCAACTACTTTCTGCCATGGACGCCGTCCGGGGACTTCCGGCTTCCACCAGTGCTGCAGCCGGCTGCAGCCAGGATCTGTTTAAGTTGCACATGCGCTGTTCACTCTCAAGTCAAAAGGATTTGGGAGGGCTCTGTGCGCTGGTATCTAGCGACCAGGTGGAGGTGGGGTCAGGTAGAGTGACGGCAATGCATTCTTGGCGGACTCTATATTTGCATGCACAAACGTGCTTTCCTCATAGGTAATGTACCGTAATGTAACTCATTCACATGCTGTGGGAAGTCCTTCTTCCAAAGTGTTTATGCCATGTGCTTTTCAAGTAAATATGGATGCTAAAGTGAATGAGGGAAGTTTGATGTAGAGATCAGAGGGATGCTGACCAGGTTACTGTGTCTATTTCTGTAATCTGCTCCGTGATTGATATGCCTACTAATCTGTTGCCCATTATGATTCAGAAGGTACTAGTAGGCTAACGTCTGTTACTACTTGCTTGATTTAGGGCTGGAGTGGATGATAATTCAATAGCCTATTATTGTTTGTTGTCTTTCAGTAGAATCATCGTGATGATATGAAGTTATTTTAATAGTGACATTTCTGCTGTCTAAATTGATGATGACAAGCAAATGTTACTTAAAAACTGATCAAATGAGGTATGGCAGGAATATTATTTGAAAATGTAAGTTTGTATGACATCACCATTCAGTTCAATGTGATGAAGACTGATTTTGCATACGTAAAACATATGATATTGATATTGAGAAGAATCCTTATGATTATCATATTAATTTCAACCCCATTGTCCAGGCCTATATTTGGTATAGCCCTCCCTGGACAAAAATGCACCAGCCGCTACTGGCAGATAGGAGCCTGCATTTTGTCTGACAGGAGCGGGCATGTTGTCTGTTTCAATAGAGAGGCATAGTGAACGTCACTTCCTGCTTCAGCACTGTAGCAAAGATTTTCTTCCGCCATTTATTTTCCCATAGACATTTCATAAAATGCTTATAAAAATAGTTTTACTTGGTCAAACCAAATGGTTCAGCTATATTTAGAATTGGGAGAGACCATAGAACATTTCACTCGCACCAAAACAAAAAACATCGAAAAAATATTTTCTTTAAACCCGCATTTTTTTTTTACGTTTTGTTTCGAGTGAAATGTTATGCGGTCTCTCCTGTTTCTAAATATATCTGAACGTTTGGTTTGAACAAGTAAAACTATTTTATTTCCTAGGTGTCACCCAAGAGAACAAAGCTGAAATCTTAGAGATTATGATCATTACATTTAAAAACAAAAAATAAATAAATATCTTTCAAAAAATCACAAGTGACCCTGATCATCTTCGGTAGTGTTAAATTGTGTTTCGTGCTAAAAATAAATAAATAATAATAATAATTTCAGGCGACCCTATTTGAATTCCAGGCGACCCCACTTAGGGTCCCTAAGGTTGGGAACCACTGCTATTGGCACACAATATTCCTGCTGCAAAGTCGATCTCTGGATGAGAACATTGGAATAAAGATAATAGAGCTATAAAGTGTAGACTACTAGAGAAATAAATGCATTCAAAACATTTATTTAGATTCAGAGCAGAGAATTGTAGGTTATATTCTGTTCCTTTCTGACCCCCCCCCCCCCCCCCCCCCCCCCCGCCCCCAGCCTGCTGACACAGAAGTGCCATGTATGTACGTCTCATTGGCAATGTGCCAAGCACACTAAAATACCATCTTACTGATATAGCAGATACAGCTACAGAAAGTTTGTTGGAAGCATGCCTGAAGGAAAAATGCTAATTAGATGAAAATACTTGGATCAACTCAAACTAAGTATGTTGCAAGTGGATGAATAAGCCTGTTAAGAAGGTAATCGGCCAATCAGGCTTTAATGAATATAACTGAGTCTTCTTGTTGCACAATTTAAAGACCCATTCGCTCAAAGCCTTTGTTTGAAAAAGTAATTCTTTAGATGTGTTTGATGAAAGAAACTAGCACTCAGGATGTGCTCATAGGTGAAAATGGCTCAGAGATTGGCCTTTTCAGTGGATTTTGGCTCAAGGCGACGTGGCATCAAAATTCATAATTAACAGAATGAGAGCTGACAGCGAGTTTTCTGTGGCTGACTTCCCACGCATACTCCGGTGGCAACAGAAATAGCCCTCGTCAGTGTCAGGTCCACTAATGAAGAAGGCTCCAGAAGGTCGGACTTTTGGTTGGCTTCAGGCGCAAGTTTTGATGAAATGTTAGGTCAGGTGCATTGTTGTGCGCTCCAGCAAATATGAAACCCCAATTACATCTTAACAGTGTAGATGTTTTTATCTTAACAGTGTATATGTTTTAATATCTTATCAGTGTAGATGTTGTAATAATTTATCAGTGTAGATGTTGTAGCAGCTTGTTTCCTCCTGAGAGTTAAAGCTGTCAGTCAGAGCACAAGGGAATGTGATACTGCATGCAAGAAGGAGGACAGACTTCGAGAGGCTAATTGCATAGCTGACGCTTCTTCAAATACCCTCTCCATATACTTTGTTACCAGTTCTTGTTACATACGAGTTTCAATTATTTGTACAATTGGCTGGGCAACACTGTATGTATATTTCTCTATTTCTTTAATGTACAGACAGAGAGATGTGATGTGAGCAACCCACAATGTTATCAATTCATGTTATTCCAACTGTAATAGCATACACACATAGAGGCCAATGTTTTATATACTATTTAAAGCCCTATTAGAGAGACACATGCCTGTTAAATAAATCAAATTGAATGCTGGAGCATTCACTTTCTTACGTTCTATAGCCACAGATTAAAAAATGCCTCCTAAGTGACTTCTCCCATGTGGTCGCACATTTTTGAAAATGAAAGGCTGTGATCATTATCTGACACTCCAGTCAGTCAGTTACTGTAGCAAACTTCACAAACTTCAGAGACATTTGATATAGATAGAGACATCCCAACTTCCAGTCACTCTATCTGTGCCACGGTGGTTTCGCCACTGCCACGCCCCCTTAGGAGACTGGTCAGCCAATGAAGTTTCATACCATTTGACAGACAGCCAATCACAAGCCGAGAACCACGCCCATTTAGGAGATCGAATAGTTCCTTTTCTTACACTTGGTGGAGCATGGACGGCTATTCCAGGGGGGGACTCTCAAGCAACGCAGATGAGAGGAGGGCAGATAGTGAAGCTGGAATATTTAATATACAATATAATTAATTAATTAATTAATTAATTGATGACAATGTCTGTGAAATATAGTGGGGATTTGGAGGGTGAAAGCTAATTATATTTTTTGTTTGGTGTTTACTGTAATTTGGTGAAATAGATCAGAGATAGATCTTCCCTCTATAAAGGCCATTTAAGGTCTCGGTGACCAGACAACATAGCAAATTGCAGTGTCTTACATTACTGCATTACTCAAATCTTTTTCTCTAAAGTGAAGATAACAATTACATGCATGGCTTGGTTATATGTAACCTGTCAAGTATTAATCTAATGTGAATCTATTCATGATCAAACAGGTGAAGCCACGTAAATGGGTGCTGTGAAATTGCCTGTCTCAGTGACAACCTGGCTTGACGGGCCATCAGGATGTAACACTTAGATTTTTGGTCCTGAGCGCATCTGATATTTGGATCATGGCTGAATTCCATGGATTAGCATCTGTCAGCTTTACTTCCAGCCACGCCACTGAGGCTCTAGAGCACAGGTTACTGCCACTGAGGCTCTAGAGCACAGATTACTGCCACTGAGGCTCTAGAGCACAGATTACTGCCACTGAGGCTCTAGAGCACAGATTACTGCCACTGAGGCTCTAGAGCACAGATTACTGCCACTGAGGCTCTAGAGCACAGATTACTGCCACTGAGGCTCTAGAGCACAGATTACTGCCATTGAGGCTCTAGAGCACAGATTAGTGCCAAGCCCGGTGTTGTTGACTTGTGGCTGAGTGTGACACTGCATTCCTGCCTTATCTGACACCAAGCTCAAGTTCTCTTTACAAGTACGAGACAGCACAAAGCCTTCATACGTGAGTGCTTCCATCCACTATGCTCACGACACGCCGCGGAAACAGTTTGTTATCGCCACATGGCCTTCGCTTCAGCTGTTGCACTTATAGGCCATGGGAGAGGGGAATTTGAAGATATGACTCCACACATAAACAAGACAATATAACTTTCAAGAAAATATCTGACTCCTATCAAAACTCACAGTTGTCCTTACCGATATGATGAGTACTGCTGTAGCCTACACAGTTATGAAAACATTTCATTTAAGTCACGCGCTCTGCCGGGTTCCGCATGGGACCTATGGAAGTGAATTCCCAATTGACATTTCATAAAATCCTTAAAGGGGCCATATTATGCATTTCTTAATTTTGTATCATATATATGTTGTTACAATCTTGGATGGTCATATTAAACATGGGCTAAGCTTCAAATAAATATGTGAAAGTGTTTTAATGTTACCCCCATGAACCCCCCCTCCCGCCCATGAACTCTCGTAGACGAGATGACATGGATTTATGCCGATTTTGTGCGAGAACCATAGTTCTAGTGACGTCAGTAGGACTTGTTACCATGGTGATGCCAACTTTGCCAAGCTTAGCCCGGCCCGCGGCGCGCGCGCCCTGCCCCTCCCTTCCCTGTTCTGACATTCCAGTAGACTGCCGCGACAGTAATCAAGGGATTTCTGCATTCTGGCCTCATTTCAATCTAGTATTAAACATACTATTGGTTCATGTTGGAATAAAAACATTGCTTGTATCGATAAATATGCACCATTACTACTACAAAATGAAAAAATAATTTTGAAAAAGACCGAAATAACAACTTAAATCGAGCTCTGTTTAGAGGGGGGAAATCAGCGTCAGGCTGCCTGGAGGAAAACGGCACACCAAAAAAATCCTCGCCTTTGAGAGTCAATCTCCAAGGCTGTGAGGACGCTGTGTTTGCTGCCTGCAGCCAAACGTGCAGTGTCCCCTCCGTCTCCCTCTCCCTCTCTCTCCGTCTCTCTCTCTCTCTCTCTCTCTCTCTCTCTCTCTCTCTCTCTGCTGTTTTTGTTTGCAGTGGTTCTCAACGTGGGGTCCGGGTCCTCTGTCTGGGCAGAGGTTTGCGCAAACAAACTTTCACCCCGCTGCTTGCCTGGAGTATTTCGGAGGGTGGGGGTTCTTAAAGGGACAGGACCTAAACAGAGCGTTTCAGACAGAGGCTGAACTGAAGGGGGCAGTGAGAGCCAGTACAAGATAAACTGAGTTTTTTAAACTATGAATGATGCAATAAGTTACTCTACTGGAGGCCAACAATAAAATAATAATACATTATATTAGCAAAATATGGGCCCTTTAAAGAGTTTTACTTGACAAACCAAGTGATTCAGCTATAAGATGAATCGCGATCGAGTGACCATAAAACATTTGAGACTTTTTTTGGGTTGTCTTTTCAGAGTCAAATGTCTTATCCTCCCCTGGCTGCGTAGTTGAATCGCATGGTTTGTTGTCCAAGTAAAACTCCTTATATAAGGATTTTAGAAACATCAATGATGGGGAATTCCCTTCCTGAGCTTCCATGCGGACCCGGTAGGGGGCGGGACTTAGGCACGGGACTTAGGCACTATAATGTAATTAGAACAGCTAAGGGCAAGATCTCTGCTTTTAACCACTAAACTCTGCATCACAGGAGGGATATGGTGGCTGAAATACAGAAACAATGAAGTGGAACATACTGTATCCCCCATCCAAAATAACATGTGCACACTATCTCCTCCCCTTCTCCTTCCCCGCATTTTTTCTTTTAAATGTTTGCTATCTTTCGCTATCTGAATGAGCAGCAGAGCTCTATAGGGATAGTGTGATACATCACAGGCAGGACACATGCAGGGGGATGAGGACAGGACAGTGTGATACATCACAGGCAGGACACATGCAGGGGGATGAGGACAGGACAGTGTGATACATAGTAGTAGTACTTTATTGGCATATAGCAGTCCGTAGGCTGAATTAATTACCAATTTACAGGTTAAAAAGCAGACATCGACACAAGTTAAAAATTCAAAACAGCACATAACTAAAATGGGACTTCAGGCATAGACAAGAGCAAACTAAATCAACAGGACATGTTATGGGATAATATGTTGGTTCAGGAGTCTAGTCAGATATGGTATGGGAGAGTTCTGATGGCGGCGTGTTTTTGTGAGGGGATTGTTCAGTTTATGACAGTTCCGGGTTATACGGCCAGAGATCTGCAGACGTGTTGGGGGTAGCCAGTTGGCGAATTGGGAGGTTTGGAGGTTTGGGCAAATGACAGACAGATCTGCTCACGTCGGGAAGCCAGGTCAGTGAGCCCTAGCTTTAACAGGGCGGTTGAGTAGTGGTCATAGTTGGGGCCGAGGATGATGCGACAGGCCCTCTTCTGTACCCGCTCCAATTGGGATGAAAGAGCTTGTGTGATGCCAGCATTCCAGATGGGGGCAGCATACTCCAGTAAAGGTCGTACATATCCAAGGTATATGGTTAGAAGGTCATCAGTGGAGACAGAAAAACGCCTGAGGCGCTTCAAGAAGAACAATTTCCTATTTGCATTTGATGTTATGGCATCCACCTGGCTGTTCCAGCGAAGGTCATTCTGAATGATGAGGCCAAGGATTTTGAGTTTAGGGACAGCTTTAAGAACAGTGTTGTTGATGGAGAGCGGTGGAGGTGAAGGTGGGTTTCTGCTGAATGTTATATGCATGACCAGACATTTCTTCTCCTTCTGCCATCACAGGCAGGACACATGCAGGGGGATGAGGACAGGACAGTGTGATACATCACAGGCAGGACACATACAGGGGGATGAGGACATCTCAACTTTGAGAGGAGTGCAAGTGGTAAAGCTGGAAATTGTTGTGGGGGGGGGGGGGAGGATAAATACAGGGCTCTAGTCAAAACCACCTCCAAGTCCTATTTCAGGACCAGTCAGAGTAGTTTGAGTCAAGACCATGTCCAGAGTGGGTCGAAACAAAGTCAAGACTGAGACCAGAGCAAATCCTGTCCTAGACCAAAAGAATAAACCAACTAACCAACCAAACAAACAAACAATCAAACAAAATAGACCAGAATAAGCAATTAACAGTGTACATGTCTTTCTCCAAATATAAAAATGTCAATTATTAGGTGTTTCTTAAAGATGAACAGAGATGTAGATCTAATTAATGCATAGGATTTGACTAACCAACACATCAAAGTTCAAGGATCGTTACAGGTTTCTAGCCGAAATCCCTGTTTTAGAAATAAACCAACTATCAATAAAACCACCCATTTTCTATATTTTAGATTAAAAAAAGTCAACATCCAATTGTTGCCAAGACCACGTCTGAGTCACAGTTGGCACAAGGCTGAGACAAGTTACACATAGTCCCAGATGTGACAGAGCCTCACCTGCTGAATACTAACGGCGTATTCTACACATTGGAGAAACAATGTAACCTTTACGAGTTTCACTTTGACGCTGTCACATTGAGTGTGACATTCACAGCCTCATGTTCGTCCCGCGCGCTAAGCACACTTTAGTGAATGCCTTAGCTGTAATTGCTCGCCGCCCCATGTTAAAATGTGCAGCCGTAAAGTGCGTCTAGACTTATGAGAGCCAGCAGCACGATCCCAACCACTCACTGTACCAAATCTGAGAGCGCACTCGCATAATATGATCCTATTACTGAAAGGGGCGAGTGTTGCACCGCGCCTGCAGAAGGTGACCTTTCCATTCGCTCACAACACAACGCAGCTTGATATTTGATTCCCATCCGCTCGATTACGGCGCCTCCAACTCTTAACAGATCAGACTTACGTAAGGCTTCCAACACCTATCCGTCATTTCCTCTCAGTTCCCACGCTGGCACATGTCACGCTGCATGCTGGCCTCAGCTAACGGTGCGCCTACAACAGGAGAGCAGCAGGGCTTAATTGAACAAACCCTGGGAGAGGGAGCCCCGGAGCAGGAGCAGCAGGGCTCCTCCGCATTACCTGCGTGAGGTGACTACTGAGACGGGGGAGACTCGGGCGAGACGAGTGCACCAAGTCTGCGCTCCAGTAATGAGCCAGCAGGGCCGGCTCATTGGCATGCATAGGCTAGTATGGAGAGCCGGGGACAGCGGGGGGAATCCCCGAGGAGATGTGGGAGAGGAAACAGGGTTATATTGTTATTCTCAGCGGGGGTACGTTACTCGGGAGATGCTCTTTCTGATAGCAACAATAGGGTAAGATATGCCATATGGCCGGGTGGGCGGGGGCAATGCGGCATACATGACATTGTGTAGTACGACCTCACCACCCAAACAACAACAACCAGTTATAGCAGGCATGCAGGGTGCGAACTACGGGGGAGCTGGGGGGGGCTTTGGCTCCCCTTAAAGAAATAGTAGACCCCCTGAAAGCATGACTTGTGAGATTTGGGGGGTCTCTAAATTATTGACTAATATATATTACCCCATGTATTTTCTATTTCTTTTTCTGTACCTTCATAGTGAATAATGCGTAAAATTACGCTATTTTAATCGTATGATTCAGAGTGTGCTCAATCACTGTCAAATTCACTGTAAGCCCCTATACCGACATGCATGTTATTCTTATCATCACCACATCGAAGCGTGGCGGCGCAGGTGCAAATCAAACGTCACTCACGCGGGCAGGTCAGATTTAAAACAACAGCAAGATGTCAAAAAGAAAACAAGGCAGTTTGACAAACTTTACATTCACGAAGAAATGGAAGCAGCCGTCAGTTGAACAGCAACAAGTCGCTTCTACTTCAAACGCAGATGTGGAAAAAGTGACGACGTGAAGCTGGAATAGCCTACCTCCGAGTCCTCCCGCATATGGAGGACTGTTTGTGAGATGGAATGCGTCAGGAACTTCACAGTGAGTGGGACATGTGCGTTATGGAGTGGATAAAAGTGTTGGGCAGAGATATCATGTTCTTGTGGATGCAGTGTGTATGGAGAGCAGTGCGCCCGTTTCGCCTTGTGCTCCCTCACCCTCCCTCCCTCTCTGTGTGCGCAGCGCGCTTTTCTCTCTTGGAGAGAAAAGTGGAACACGACATCCGTGTCTTTGAGCGTGCTGATTTAAAATGAGTTATACCCCTAAATTGGCCTTCAAATTGCCTCAAATTTCCGCCGCCGCGGGCGGCTGTAGTGCCCTTTATGAATTTGAGCCCCTCTGCACCCACCCCCGGTGACAAAAGTCGGCTCCCCCGAAAGCCACAGTATAGTTCGCACACTGCAGGCATGTGCTGTATATTGTTATGGGAAGGGGAATGTGTATTAGGCATTCGTTCGTTCTGCACTGAGAGTTTCCATCTTTGCATTTTGCCTGCCGTACCATCAGCCTGGCACAAACACGTAGGCTGGCAGTGGTGAGCTGGCAGTGGCCTGCAGCTTTTCAGCAGAGAAATGACTCGCCTGCCAGAAGCTGCTGTTAATATGTCTGTTCATGTTGGCTGCTGCAAATGCCTCTGCTGCCCAGTTGAAAATAAGGAATAAGCAGAAAAGTTATAGCTATGTTGTGCTTCCTTGTCCATTTGACCAATTATTGCTTCATGAAGGCATGCGCCGAATCTTATAATAAGAATGTGTCTGTCTGTGTGTGTGTGTGTGTGAGTGAGTGAGTGAGCGAGCAGTATTGTGTTCGGCCACAGCTATGCCATTTTACGTGCGATCGCACTGAATCTTTCAGCAGGTGTAAAGAGCAGCCCTGTGGGTGACCTAATGGAGCCGGATTTTTGAATTTGGTCATTAGGGCCGACTAAATGGGCGAAAATGGATAATTAGTCGCCAAAATGACTAAACACAGGTTCAGCACCATGGAGAGCTCCAGAGCGGAGGATCTCAGAAGTGCTCCAGGGGCGGGGGGTGGCAGGGGAACAAAATACAACCCACTGAAAGCCAGACTAATGATGTACTACCCCTGCTCCCACCCCTCAGACACAGCTCTGATAACCCTAACCCAGACTAATGATGTACTAGCCCTGCTCCCACTCTTCAGACGCAGCTCTGATAACCCTAACCCTAACCCAGACTAATGATGTACTACCCCGGCTCCCACCCTTCAGACACAGCTCTAATAACCCTAACCCAGACTAATGATGTACTACCCCTGCTCCCACCCTTCAGACACAGCTCTGATAACCCTAACCCAGACTAATGATGTACTACCCCTGCTCCCACCCTTCAGAAGCAGCTCTGATAACCCTAACCCAGACTAATGATGTACTACCCCTGCTCCCACCCTTCAGACACAGCTCTGATAACCCTAACCCAGACTAATGATGTACTACCTGTGCTCCCACCCTTCAGAAGCAGCTCTGATAACCCTAACCCTAACCCAGACGTACTACCCCTGCTCCCACCCTTCAGACGCAGCTCTGATGAAAAATCTGAAAATCTGACTAATTAAAGCCAAATCACCAGAGGAAACATGTCTTTTCTGAGTCATGGGTAAATTATGTGTGTAATATAAATTGTGTTAATGTGAAGTGAGAGGCAAGATTGCGACCGTTTGAGGAGGTACCGTGACGGTGTTTGTCTCATCATGGCTGCTGCAGGGTCTTATGACAGGATCAAATTGACTCGTCTGCTGTACCTTCGCAGCCCGCTTCAGGACTTTGTTCTTTCATTATTGGCTCAGCTCCAGTGCATATTCGCACCCCGAAAGCCTGGAGCGAGTGTGTGTGTGTGTGTGTGTGTGTGTGTGTGTGTGTGTGTGTGTGTGTGTGTGTGTGTGTGTGTGTGTGTGTGTGTGTGTGTGTGTGTGTGTGCGTGTGCGTGTGCGTGTGTGTGCGTGCATGCATGCGTGTGTGTGATATTTTCCAGACGATGCAGCTTCTGAATTGCAAGCTATGGTTAGAACAGTATAAGATCTTTCCATTGACCTGCATCTGTTCAAAACAACGTCACTTGGCTTACATGCGCTAGTTTAATCTATGCGCAGCAGACGGCAAAAATATGCTTCCAGTAATTTTATCTCCAGAATTTGTGTCTTCTAACAGATTCTTGTCTGAATGAGGATGTGAATCGGTGGGGTGTCGTCTGGCAGAACAGCAGAGGTCGTAAGTGACACTGTCATTTTTCACAGATGACGTGGAAGCTGCCATAACAAAGTAGCCAGAATATCAATAAGCAGATCTCTGAATATTCTCTGGAAGGGGTGGGGAGTGGGGACGGTTGCATGGATAGAGGGCACCTTAAAATGACAGTGCCGCTATACGCTGAGGATAATTTGCGGTAAATCAGGATGAATATAATTCCTTGACAGAGGCCTCTAAAGGTCAGGGTGAAAGAATTGCTGGCTCCTTGCCAAGACAATTCATCAAAAATAAAGAGGGAGTGGAGCAATCACTTGGATTCGATGTGGTTGACCGCGTTGGAAACGGAAACGGGAAGATGTTGCGTTGGCAAGAACTGTTTTCATGCACACACACACACACACACACACACACACACACACCCTCCCCCCTCACGTGAAGGCACACACAAACATATGCAAATTCCCTAGCGTACGTTTTGATAATCTTCTCCACACTTGCCGCACAGTGACACACAGCCGCCTAAACATTCTCCGCGGGGGAATCCTGGTGGTTGACTGTGTTTCTCAGATCGCAGAGTGTTTTTCAACGCCATTTCCTGCTTGTTAACCTCCCATTATAGCGTCTCTCTCGCTTCCTGTCCACTTTGCGCCGGCGCCTCCGGAGAGGCGTGGGGGTCGAGACAGGCTTGGTCACACCTGCTCAGGGGAGCCATTTAACCACTCGCCTCTCAAGCCGTTGGCCTGCCGCCGCGTGCCGCGTGGCCTAACTTCCTGTGACAGCCACCTGTCAAAATATTCTTTAAGGAGGTGGATCATATTTACACTGAATCTCTACAGGCAGCTGTCACAAAGCATTCCTCACATTCCCATCGCCACAGTCAGGACGACTCCCACAAAATGGATGCAAATGCATCATCAAAATGCAGAGGATTTGGATGGTTGTTTTCACTGGAACATCGAGATGGTATATTGGTTTGATGGTTATCGTAACTCTTTTCATTTCCTGCTCAAATTTCAACAAATATGCATGCGGTGCTGTGTGTGTGTGTGTGTGTGTGTGTGTGTGTGACGTGTATGTGTGTGTGTGTGTGTGTGCGTGCGTGCGTGCGTGCGTGTGCATGTGTGTGCGTGTGTATGTGTGTGTGTGTGTGTGTGCGTGCGTGCATGCGTGCGTGCATGTGCGTGTGTGTGCTTGTGCGTCGCAGAGATTTGTTCATTTCCGTGTCTGAATGACACCACCAGTGGAGAGAGTATTGTAATACACTCAGGAGAAGAAGTGACCAGCCAATATTTACCTAAGAGGGTTCTCAACCTTATAGTAGAGTGTGAAAAGCCATATAGGAGAGCCTCTCAGTGAAGGGAAACAGACATCCAGTTCATGTGTTAACAAACCATCAGCTACTGGCATGGGCCTGGTTTGTGCAGCCTTTATAGACACCGAACATTATGAACCAGCGTTAGCGTGATCTTCCCACTATGTCCTCCCGGTAAACCCCTCGCTGTCAGGTCAAGAGAAGCCCCTAGCGACTGCACATGTAAATGTAAAATAGGAGAAAAAGCAGAAACTTTGAAACTGCTTCTTATAGTTCAGCCACCTCTCAAACCTTTGGTAGAGAAATTACCTCCATGCTGACTTCTCTATAATTAGTTCCTGAATAGGGAAGCCGTGATATGCCTCTGTGATATATCTATGGACTGTAATACCATGGAGAGGAGTGCTGAAGGCATCTGCACTCCCTGTGGACCAGCCATACTGCAGTGATGATAGCTTTTGCATTCTAGTCATGCTCCTCCGCAAACGGTAGACAACAAGTCAACAAAGGCCTAACCCCACTCGCTCCCATGGAGAGGCCCAGCAATGAGAATGCATGTAATCATCAGAAGCAGGGGGCAGATGCCCCCAGCTTTACCTCGGATCAGTGCTCAGAGATGGGGAATAGGAATCTGGACACTAGGGAGTCAGCCTAATGCGTCACTCTAAGTGTAAGTACACACCCGCGCCCCACATGTAAATGCTTTCTCATATTCATGCTTGACATTGCATCAAGAGCAAGCATGTTGAAAATGAAAACACGTCTGTCCCTGACACAAGCAGTGACCTGGATAAGTGCTTATTTGCCTACAAAAAAGAGGCAATTATTTACTGTCAATGTCAAGGTTATTTATAACTTTAATAAAGTCAACTTTTTTCTCATATAGCTCATATAGCCTGGTCATCTGATGAGCCTGGAGTCAACTAGAAAAAAGATAGAGTGAAGGACAGAAGTTGTGGAGAAAGGGTGAGGTTAGCCCTCTCCTCTTCCCAAAGGGCACAAGCAATTTTCAGCTCTAGTGAGCCAGCTACAGGAACACCTAAGTCCAAATACAGAACAATACTCAAGCTCATTTATTCATATCTTCCCATGGCAGCAACTGACTGGCCTCACTTTTATATATATATATATATATATATATATATATATATATATATATATATATATATTAGGGGTGTCACGATACACTCAGTTCACGATACGATACGTATCACGATACTGGGTTCACGATAACGATACGATACGATACGATTTTAACAATATTTTTTTAAACTTGAATAATGACAATATATGACTGGAAAAGTAGTATTTTATTTGAAATGCACAAATACAAAATATGCTGTTGTGGGAAATTGTTATTACAATAACAACTAGAAAAAACATGAGATTGGAGATAAGGCTTATCTTGAAATAGAATGAGTTACACCGTCACTTAGATTTACTTTGAACTAAAAGGTTTCTCAGCAGTATAAATTCTCATTATGCATCTTCAGTTTTTCTTCAAACTCAAACAACAAGACTTTTCTTAGTCTATTTTTTATGCATCTTCAGTTTTTCCTGTCAAGTAAACAGTTTTGCCAGAAACTCAATTGAATGGTTTCTCTCCTGTATAACTTCTCATGTGTCTCTTCAGAGACTTGTTCAACTGATCTACTTTCCACACATTGAACTTCAACAAACAAAGACGTTTCTTTGTCTATTTTTGAAAAAAAAAAAAAAAAAAAAAAAAAAAGTTTTTTTTTTTTTTTTTTTTTTTCACGATATGAGATTTCATCTCAACGATACATATCGTGACGTTTTACTATCGCGAAATTTCGTGGGACGATATATTGTGACACCCCTAATATATATATATATGGGCCTGTGTCCACCTAGCGTCTTTTCATCAGCTCCGGCATCTATTTTCAGTTGTTTCCAATGGGGGGAGAGCGTATGTGAGCGCACACGGACTTCTAGAGAAAGTGCGCTGCGTCCAGCGTCTATTTTCACAGCGCTGTGGCATTTTTGTGCGCCCGACTCCCAGCGCTCCCAGCTGATATTATTTTAACTTTTCAAAAAGACGCTGGTGTTGGGTGCTCCTTTTCTGGCAAATTATCATATGGAGAAACTATCGCAACAGAGACAGAAAGGCTCAATTGTGGGAGCAGATCGGCTAGACACAGGGCCGCTGCTGGCCATTTGGGTGCCCTAAGCGTAATTGTTTTGTGGTGCCCCCCCCCCCGCCCCCCCGCAAAATACACGACTGCAATCTTAAAACCGAATACTTATTCATACAGTATATTTATAGTTTGTGAAAGCTCAATCTTCAATAACAGTACATGATGGTATAATAAAAGTATATAAAATGAAGTGCCAAATATGTGCATTGTATTTTAATGAATAGGAGAGTTCAATCTAGACAAATTAATTGAGACTGCAAAATATAGAAATAAAACATAAAAAGGTCAATATTTCTTTAACCTATAAAATAGACTTTATGGTTCTGTGTGCACTCAGTTGCTGCCGGATGAACTGGGGCTGAGACTTGGTAAGCTCTGTGATTGATAGCTAGAGCACCACTGCCGCTCTCCCCAGGCGATGGCATGGCACTCGTGCTCGGCAGGCCTGGAGGCCTGTGCTACTAGTCAAACACTGAAGCAAAGATGTCATTATTCTGTCCAGTACAACTTTCTTACTGTCTCTTAGGACAGTCGTTCACAACGGGTTCGTGAGGGGGTTCCAGGGACTCGCCAGCAAACTAAGAAATTGTTACATTATTATTGTTACACAATTAGAGAATGTATAAAACTAGGTATGCTATGCTCGCTCGATTCCTAGGCTCACCCGCTGCGCGGTCTCACCCGCCCTGCAGCTCGCCGAGCTGGCCCTCGCATACGCAGCTTGGCCGCTGCATGCGCGCCCTCGTTCACAGCTCGGGTGCTGCGTGGCCTTGCCTGCCCTATTGGCACGTGCACAATGTCTCCCTCTCTCTCTCCCTCAGTCTCTCTCTCTCTCTCCCTCAGCCTCTCCCCCCTCTCTCTCTCCCAGTCTCTCTCCCCCCCTCTCTCTCCCTCAGTCTCTCTCCCTCTCCTCTCTCTCCCTCTCCCTCAGTCTCTCTCTCTCGTGTGTGTGTGTGTGTGTGTGTGTGTGTGTGTGTGTGTGTGTGTGTGTGTGTGTGTGTGTGTGTGTGTGTGTGTGTGTGTGTGTGTCACTGATGACATCATCACTGATGACAGTATCACTATCACTAGTAGTCAGTCTTTGATCACTGACATCTCCACCTACATTGCAGATACCTGTAGTCTTGGAATTCTGGACAAAATCATATCTCACAATAACAATATTTTTTGTCTGGTTTGTTTGATTTGGGTCTGAGAGACAAAATCTAATAAATGTGGCTCTAATGTAGACTAATTGAGGCATCCTTGACATGGAAAAGGCTGAGAATAATTAAGCATTAATGATGAAGTTGAAATAGAATTAAGCATGAATGATGCCAGCAAAACCGTAAAACAGGCAAAATAAAACAGAACAGCTTCTCTATGGCAGGAGGATGCAGGCATATGACTCACAATATGTGGATCGAAGCTTTAAAACCCCAAGTCCAGGCTCTCTGGAGACCTTTTTAGCAAACCACGCTGCCCGGATTCAGCTCAAAAGGCTTTGTGGAGGGCAGAGCTTTGGGTGTGTTGTGGCAGCGATGTCAGGTATGGGACAAGGCTTATGGCAGCTGGAGGTGGACAAAAAGAGTGGCCAAGGGAGTTAGCGTCCTCCCCTGTGCTATGACCATCTCTACTGATCCACTTTCGTTTTCTAATCCACTTGTCTCAAGCTAGCCACAAGTGTGTCCCATTTGTATTGTTGGTGTTTTTGAATAGAAATCGGTGGACTTAAACATTTGATGGGGATTAGGCCAGCTTAGCTCCATGCCTAATGCAATGATGAGGGATTTCTGGCACAGCAGATAAGTGAATGCTCACTAGTTACACAGCAACTGTGCTCAACTGTTAAAGACCGTAAGCTGAAATGCTAAAGTCTTGGGAAAGGCTCCAGTTCAGCAGCATGTCACCCAGTAGCCTACATGGATATGCATCCAGTTAACATTGTGTCAGTTAGCAGTCTAGTGTCACCACAAAGGTACATGGAAAAACCAAGTGATTAAGAGGAAAGTGGTCTAAATTGACAAGCCAATTCATAACAGGCATAGTCTAGCAATGCAACAGCCATCAATAAAAGTGCATGCAAATCTATCTCCCAACTACCGTTGGGATGTTCTTCTTCATAAAAGAGCCAAGTTCAAATCTCATAATTTTCAAATGTATGTATTTCCCAACTGAACAAAAACCTTGATTGATTGTAATTTCAGTGTGGATTGCAAATGTTTCTGTAGATTTGAAATCAGTACAATGTCAGGAAAGTACAGTAACGAATTTTAATAGACCAACGATTCCCAAACTTTTCAACCCCCAAAATAACGGTGCCAGAGGCTCGCGACCCCCACTATCCCCAGAGGTGGTTGAAGCATACAAATGTTTATGCGCACATCAGAATTTCATAAACAAAACAAACAAAACATAATGATTATTGTTAAAATGTGCTCTTTTTAATAGTATTTCACACATTCTATAGTTCACACATATTTCAGGCCAATTTCACACATTCTGGAAATCATCTTGCGACCCCTGGGGTGTCCCTACCCCCACTTTGAGAACCACAGATTTAGACAACACATTATTCAGGAGCCATCCACAGTGGTCAACCAAGCGAATGACACTTGGCGTTTGATTTGTCCTTTTCTAACTGTGGGAGTTCCAGGGGAAAAACGTTGAAAAGCACTTCTGCAAACTGATGGGATTTATGTCAAATTGAGAAGTGAGTTGTTTGATGTGGAGGAGAGCCAGCGATAGGCCACCGAGTCTGTCATAAAATCTGACCTACAACATAACTGCTCCAGAGGAGGAGCGGACAATCCACATTACTCTTAATATCAAAGGAGTGAAGAACTGAGCAGCATATATATCAAAGCAAGGTCTTCCACACGAGCAAAATTAAGGTTAAAAGCCACACGATAGTTAAGTATTGTAACCCTAGTTCTATGATCACAGGTGGAGCCCTCTAACAGGGCTCTATGAATTGGCTTAGCCACTCATCACCATAGCGCACTGAAAATTTGCTACACAATGCTCAGCCAATCAGAATGACCCGATAATACTTTAAATGAGGGTACATTAATTAAGGGTTTGTTAATTAACAATTAACTCATGTGTAACAGTTAAGTAATGTGTGTAGTAATAATTTACTAATGGTTTTCATCTTAACTAAGGTATTGTGGTTGGGTTGACGGATGAAGTTACTGAAGTTAAGGTTAGAGCAAGTTTACGGTCAAGGCTGTTAATTAAGAGTTACATTAATTAATGTACCCTCATTATAAAGTGTTACCGATATACACCCTATATGGGTGTATATACGATTGGCACCCTCATTCATCATCCACTCCCTGATGAACAATTTTGCCTATAGGATGAGACCAACATGGCTAACTACCGCCTGCGCTGCCCTGGCCTTAGAATGAAATTTAACTAGTGGGTCACTTGGGGATCAAAGGAATTTTAGAGTGCCATATGAAGAGAATATTTGAGTGCAAGTTGGAAATTGAGCTTTGAAGATAAAATGGCAGCTCCAATTTCATCAATAATTCCTCTTTAAGTTTTATTGAACTCTTTGTAATTTGGACTGTTTGTGTGGCATATAATAACAGTTTTCCCTCTCTTTTGAGAAGATTTACGTGCTAACGTTGCAAATGAAGTGAAAAAGACAGTATTTCAAGGCAGAAGCAAGTCCAAACACTCATGAGAATGTATTGATGGAAGGACAGGCAGAGGAAATAGACAACCCTTAATGTAATCACGATTCAATAAGACATTGCTTATCTATAAGCTGTTTACACAAAAAAACTTTTGTCAGAAAGTTGAAGCTGCAGATTGCAATAATGTATCCTCATTTGACTTATTGAAAATTACTGTAATATTATTTTGAAGCAGGTGTCTAAGAGAGATTTTATTCACGCACTGATTAAAAAGATATCAGTGCCACATATCTGTGCTTCTAACCTGTCTAATTAGTTTATAGTTAGATGATTATTGTCGTTGTTGTTTGGGGAATTGCTTTTCCAAGAGCTAATATGTAATGCAGAAATTATTAGACTATTCAGAGACTGGCCCATTCAGCAAGGCATTCTTTTTTTATAGAATGAACTAAAGCTGTCTACTCATAATCATTAATCACCCTCCCAATATTCCAAGTTGAAAGGTGGCATTGTATCTGTTCTATCATTGACACATGATTGAAAATTACTTTATAACATATGTTAATCCATGACAACACACTGTACTTTAGAAATGACCATATACCTGCCACTCAAAAGTTATGACAATGAACTGCCAATCTTATTAACATGTTGCCAATCTTCTCTTCTCCCTTGTTCTCTTGTGTAGGTTACATCTGAATAGGAGACGGACACAAAAGACCAAATGCCATGGATGTATTCAATTTCACCAATTTCACCTACTGGAATGCCTCTGAAGGCAATGACACAGAAGTTGTGGAGGAGAGCGACAGTGCCTACAAGACTGTGGAGGTGGTGTTCATCGTGTTGGTGGCTGGGTCCCTCAGTTTGGTTACGGTTATTGGAAATATCCTGGTGATGCTTTCCATCAAAGTTAATAGGAACCTACAGACTGTCAACAACTATTTTCTATTCAGCCTCGCATGCGCTGACCTAATTATTGGACTGTGCTCCATGAACTTGTATACAGTCTACATAGTGATAGGCTACTGGCCCCTCGGGCCGGTGGTGTGTGACCTGTGGTTAGCCTTGGACTATGTTGTCAGCAATGCATCTGTCATGAATCTTCTCATCATAAGCTTTGACAGATACTTCTGTGTCACGAAGCCCCTCAGCTACCCTGTCAAACGGACCACCAAGATGGCAGGAATGATGATTGCTGCGGCCTGGGTTCTGTCCTTCATCCTCTGGGCACCAGCCATCCTCTTCTGGCAGTTCATTGTTGGTGGGCGTACAGTGCCTGAGAGGGAGTGCTACATCCAGTTCTTCTCCAATGCGGCTGTCACTTTTGGCACAGCCATCGCCGCCTTCTACCTGCCTGTCATCATCATGATTGTGCTCTACTGGCAGATCTCCAAAGCGAGCAAGAGCCGCGTGAAGAAGGACAACCGGAAGCCATCGGGGGCCAAACCAGAGCACGTATCCCCTGGCCAGGGGAGGAACAGCACGCCCAAACCCAACAACAACAATGTACCAGGGGGAGACACGGAGCGCTGCCAGACCCAGAACACCATTGACGTGGCTAACCAGCATGATGGAAAACTGCAGAACGGCAAGGCGCCATCCTCCACTACTGCAGAGGGAGAGACCGAGGGAGAGGAGGCGGGGAGGGAGAACTGCACCCCCGCAGAGGAGAAGGAGAGCTCCAATGACTCGACATCCGGCAGCGCAGCTGCGTCCATCCAGAAGGACGAGGAGGCAGTGCCCTCCAGGGCCAACTCCAGCGCAGAGCCCAGCCAGCCACTCCCGCGTCAGCGAGCCAAGGCGGGCGGCTCCAAGCTGACCTGCATCAAGATCAAGACCAAATCACCCAAGGGTGACTGCTACACACCCTCCAACGCTACCGTGGAGATCGTCCCGGCCACCGAGCGGCAGAACCATGTGGCGCGGAAAATAGTGAAGATGACCAAGCAGCCACCCAACAAGAAGAAGAAAGCGGCGCCTTCACGGGAGAAAAAAGTCACTCGCACCATCATGGCCATCCTGGTGGCTTTTGTGGCCACCTGGACTCCCTATAACGTGATGGTGCTGATCAACACCTTCTGCTCCAGCTGTATCCCCAACACAGTGTGGACTATTGGCTACTGGCTGTGCTACATCAACAGCACCATCAACCCAGCCTGCTACGCCCTGTGCAATGTCACGTTTAAAAAGACATTCAAGCATCTTCTCCTCTGCCAATACAGAAATATTAGGTCGGCCAGATAAATATGTGTCACAAGTTTTAAGAGTGAGTTGACTGTGTGCATATGTGGACATGAGCGTGCCTGTATGTATGTATGTATGTATGTATGTATGTATGTATGTATGTATGTATGTATGTATGTATGTATGTATGTATCATGTATGTATGTATGTATGTATGTATGTATGTATGTATGTATGTATGTATGTATGTGAGTGTGCATGTGTTTGTATGTGTCCGATTGTGAGAGATGTTTGCGATAAAAAGACGAGAGTGCATTTGACATTACTTTCCCGCATTTATCATTAATTTCCAATTCCTCTCAATAATAAGGTTGTAGCACTTTACACAAATTCAACCGATGCCAGTTGCATTGAGATGAGTTGTGCAGAAGCAGTGCAGAAAGGGAAGGCAGACTATTGACAGTTTCTTTTGAAATATTCAGAGTTGAGTTATGAACCAAGGTTTGGGGGGGGAGAGGCTGCATAATGTAACCCTTGGGAGCAACAATGAACTGCAGAAGAGATTGAAGAAAATGAAAAAGACAAACGAGCATAGAGAATGCGCCCTTTTGTCTTTTTCATTTGCTTTCATGTGGCACTGTACAGAAACACAAGGAAATTCAATGGGAAAATAGGGCTGACTGAATTCACAAACCTCAAAAGTTTGCATTCAGTGATGATACCTGTAGATAACTGTACATATCAGACTATACTCAATATTTGTTTGTGCCCCTTTGCCTGCATACTTTCCTGTCTGTCTGTCTGTCTGTCTGTCCGTCCGTCCGTCCGTCCGTCCGTCCGTCCGTCCGTCCGTCCGTCCGTCCGTCCGTCCGTCCGTCCGTCTGTCTGTCTGTGTCTGCCCATTCTATTGATTGTTTGGCGATTCTGTGTGATTTGACAATCCCCCTCCATCAAGATGAATGGCAGTAACTTCAGCTCAAGGACACAGTCCCCCTGTGTAAAGTGAGGCTGCTCGCCAGTGGCACTTCCTGCCTGTGTGATGGAAAGTGGGGCAGCTTGTCTCGATTGCCTCTGGCGTGGTCACCTGATGATGTGGTCACATGACATTATGGCCAGAAGCAATCCCATCGACAGGGATGAGCGAGCGCCCATGGGAAAGTGTTGCCGTCAATACATAATGGGATATGAAATTTATACTGAAGCTGCATTAGGTTCGCTAGTAACTTTGCACATTGGCGGCTCCAGCTGGCAGCGAGAGGCAACTGTTTGAAAATCCAGAAATCGGGGGGTCCGGGTAGTGCAACGGTAGATTCCCTGCCTACCAACACCTGCACGTTCGAGCCCTCGTGTTACTCCGGCTTGGTCGGGCATCCACAGGCACAACTGGCCGTGTCTGCGGGTGGGAGCCGGATTAAAGGTATTTGTCTGGGTCGCTGCACTAGTGTCTCTGAGGGGAATAGTTTGATCCTCCCACACGCTACGTCCTGCCAGTGAAACTCCTAACTGTCAGGTGAAAAGAAACGGCTGGAACTGCACATGTATCGGAGGAAGCATGTGCTAGTCAACAACTCTCCCCAGATCAGGGGGGGAGGGGGGCTTGGGGCTGGTACGACGACCGGGACGCCCTACCGCGTGATTGGCCAAGTACAATTGGGGAGAAGGGGCGGGACTTGATTGAAAAAATATATATAATGCGGATAGATCTAAAATGCTGTGCCACTTTGTGATTTTGGCTGACAAATATAAATGTATGTTTATATCCAAATTGTCCCTCATGCAGCTTTAGTGTAAAAGACCAAATCTCACTGAATACATCCTGTTAGGCATCATAACAGAGATTGTGCAAAAACAGGGAAAAAATTTATAAAAAGAAAAGAAAGTCATGACTAAATAAACAGAAAAATGTGACATGAGATTGTTCAGTCACACTCTTTGATCTGCCAGTAGTTTCATTTCATTTCAGCTCCTTCGTGCAACTGCTGACTTGTTTATTTCTTATGTTTATTTCACAGTGACTATTACAGTGAGATATTTCTATGTTTGGAGTCGAGTTATTCCGCTATTCAGAGGGAAACAGGTGGTTGGAGCTCAGAGCGTATTGCTATCTATACTATCTATTTATTATTATCCTATATTCTATAGGAGGGAAACTTACGCTTTCCTATATGGATGTGTGGGAGACTTCATTTGATCCGGTTCATTACTGGATTTATTTGTTGCCACAGCATTTACTGTATGCACTGTGCAGATAATGCCTGTGAAAACCCCAGAAGGTGGTGTGTGTGTGTATGTGTGTGTGTGTGCTCCAAGAATGGAGTTTACATTTCATCACAGGCCACAGCCTGTGATTTGAATAAGGGCTATTTCCATGTCTTTACATGTACTGTTTCACAACTCCATTCCAATTTGAGATGCACATATGATATAATTAATTCCATCATGTCCATCAAGTCATCATGTTTTCTTTTCTTTCTTTTTTGTTATTAAGATTAACATGGTGTTTATTTTATGGTAATAATTTATAGGAATGACTGAGAAAATTCCCATTTACTGTGTGACATGATGTGTGTCGCCATGTGTTTCAACCATTATTTCAACCTCAGACAATTTCTCAGTCGCATTAATGTATGCTCACCAATTCAACTGGAGCAATGAATTTGAAGCGGCATAAAGCTATCAGGAGGTTGCCATGGTGGCTGGTAGGGGGGCTTTACAGAGGAAATAGATCCCTAAGGCTGTCTCCTTAAAGTGAGATCTGGGACAGATGTTATATTGAAAACTCACCGTGAGCCTGATCAGATTATGAGATGATGTGGAACACCTACGTTTGAGATTAAAGATTGCCCATTACACGCTCAGCTTGTGCTACACACCCCTGTCCCACTTAGTCCCCCACTTCTTCCTATCCCGTTATAGTCGCATGTGAATTCATGAATGCAACATATATCACACGTGCATTCAGGTCGCTCTTCTTTCTTGTGCTCTCATTTTGCCCTCACTCCCGCTCACACTCATTCAAACCTCGTATTTTTAGATTGTGGCCGGAACAAATCGAAACATTAATTTTGCATTATAGCGGGACTTTTTAACGGGTTTACGAAATAGTCTAAATTTAATAACTATGTCTCACATCTTACCTACATCAGCAAATTGGCCATTGGCAAGGAGATCAGTGAATTTTATATTCTTTTTCTAAATGCCTGTGCGCTGGTCGGGCACACGTACGCCCTGTGTCACGTACGTGTGAAACTGGTTGTAATTTTTGTTCCGGCCGGCCACTAAACCAGCAATGATTGTCAACCTTATGCAGTAAATAAAACAGCTAGGGAGGCTCGCTGACTTGGAGAAGCCCTGCCTGGCCTGCCACAGGGGCCGCTAAAATCAACACAAAATGAAAATTCCTCATAGCTGCTTTAAGCTACCACATTCGACATTAGCATTTTGACTCTTTGCTATCAATGAAAGGTAATGGTAAAATAATAATAATAATAAAAGTGTAATAACACATAAAAAAGACACATCTGGATGCATCTATACCCAGGCAGTCTGTGCGTATCTATCTCAGTGGTCTCAGTGGAAACTGAGGCATCTATCCAAGTTCAACATCCAACCATTCGTCACGATGATAAGTGGAGCCATGTCTGTCCGTCATCTGTCACACATCTCAGTAGTGGGTAACAGCCTGCCCAGAATATCTGATTAATCTCCGCTAAGCTGTCGTGTGAGTGATACCAGCAGGGGAGTTAAGTGCCCCCCCATCAGAACTGGTGGTCCAAGGGTCCTGGTCTGAGCAGCCGGTGGGGGTGTTTGACAGAAAGCGATGGCAGTTTATCACTCTGGAGAGAGAGACGGGGGGGGGCGACAAAGTGTCGGTCATCTTGTCGACATGCACTTTCAGCATTGAGAGCCGCCTTCTACTGTTTCGCCCTCATTCCCTGCCCTCACAAGCTGCTGAACAGATGAGAGCAAAACATTACTCCTGTTCAGGCAGCGTCTTTATGGAACGTGAATCGGGAGGAGGGGGGCAGGTCGAGAGAATGGTGTTTATGATAGAACAAGAGAGAGTGCTGCGCGGTGACAGCAAGTCAAAGAAAGTGGTTGTCACGCATGCAAAGGCAGGGAGCCTGGCTGATAGCCTCCAAGGTGTACACTTTGTACGACACAGATAAGCTTGCCTTTGTAGTCATGGTTACCCCGGGGGATGGGGGTGGGGGTCTGTCAGTGACAAAATCCACAGCAGGCCCTGGAGGATCACGCGGCGTGTGAATCATGTTTGGAGAAATCTCAGCCGTTCTCCACGGGTCAGCCAAGGGTTTGGCGCAGGAATTTGGGCCGTCCTAGACGAAACCCGCACCCTGGTGTAAACACGCTGCTGTTTACCGGCCCTCCGCTTGGTTTTATTGCGTCTCGCTCTGGTGTGCCGTGCACCGTGTGCGGTTGTGCTTTTGTGTTGTCACTCTTGGCTCCGTGTATACATGTCACATTTTCTGCATTCAAATGGCATGTTATCCCAGATGAGCGTGTTCATCTGTCAGTGGCTAGACATAAACATGTCTCCATGGTAATCAACAGATCATAATGTGCCGTCAGAGCCAGCTGGGCTCCTCTTCATACGGCTTATGTCAAAGGGCTAAACTCCTTTTACGGAGAACATGTTTAACACGTTTATCAGAGGCAAGCCCAGATTTAGGGTTTCTCTGGTTTCACTCTTAGCGTAGGAGTACAATGTCTGTAGTAGAGTAGAATCTTCTGTTGTAGTTGTAGCAGCCATGCAGAAGTAGTGGTCAGTAGCTGTAATATTAAAATATTTGCTGTTATTATGGCATTTAAAATAAGAAGCATATGGTTAATAGGACGATAGCTTGCAAATGTAGCATCTGTGGACTCTGCTGTTACGGTTTTATGCCCAGGCGTTGTGGGAATTTTATCCGAGATGGAAAAGATATCGCCAGATTGTACCGAGCAATTTGAAGTGCCTTACCCAGAATGACATAAACACAAATTGCTCTTTCATCTTACATTTGCTGGCGCGTCCCTACAGAGTGTCTGCGCTGACTGATGGACTGTACAGCGCTTCGGTTCGGTGGCGCCGCGCGCTGCGGCGTGGTGCTTATCAAAGACAAGTTTCCTTTTCTTTTTTCCACTTCTCCTTCACAAGTATGTTTGTTTCTCAGCTCTGAGCTCCTACTGCTGTAGCTGTCATCCTCCAGCCCCGTTGGCAGAATAAAACGTTCATTTCATGTGTCAATTACGTCAGCAATTAATAGGGTTATGGTTTGGGTTAGACTTAAATAACAAAAAAAAGCAAATGCAGACTTTGGAAACGCTGTGTTCATGACTGGGAATTGAACCCGGCTCTCCAATAGCCCATGAAAGGCAACTGTTTAAGCCCTCCATCCACCCTGGCCACAACACCCTTATTGGACATTGAAATCCTTATATAACAAGTCGGCTGGAACCCAGCCAACCCGTGACCAATTGAATCATGATTAAACATTTCACTTGGAGTCAAAACTAAAAAATAACAAGCGGGAAAATGTTGATTCCCGTTTTTATTTTTTGTTGTTGCTCCAAGTGAAATGTTTTATGGTCACTCACAATTCAGTAGGTCACGGGTTGCCTTGGTTCCAGCCTTAAAACTCATTATACAAGGATTTTTCGAAATGTCTATGGAGGAAATGAACGGGGAACTCTCTTCCGGGGCTGGAAACGTCACAGAAAGACACGTGACTGAAGACTCTATGACGTGTATAACCTTCATGCATGTAGAAACGTGATATGGAACATCTGGCTCAGAAATGTTGATATTCTAAATGTCCGTGGTACGTACAATGTCTACATTTGATTCTGGCCACTGGGCTACATCCTCATAGCCAGACTGCTAGAGGCAATGGACGTTTTGAGACTGAACAATCGAAAATCATCATTTTGAAAACCTTGGAAACAAATTTAGCAAAACATATACATTATACAGTAGATTATGACTCATTACCATATTACCCTGGGGGCAAAGAGTGGCGGATTTGGTTGATTTTTCAAACATTAGGTGTGTGTGTGAGAGAGAGAGAGAGAGAGAGAGAGAGAGAGATAATCTCTGCATGTGCTTGTCTTCATGTGTGTGGGAAATTATGCTTGACTGTGCAACCCCTGTCTGTGTCTTATATTCCTGTGTGTGTGTGTGTGTGTGTGTGTGTGTGTGTGTGTGTGTGTGTGTGTGTGTGTGTGTGTGTGTGTGTGTGTGTGTGTGTGCGTACGTGCGTGTGTGTGTGTGTGTGTGTGTGCGCGTGCGTGCCTGTGTGCGGGCGTCATACACGGTGAGTGTGCTTTGTTTTATTTTCCTACAAGAGAAAACTCAGCATGAAGGCATCAGACGGCACACTTGTACAAATCTCATGTTCATGAAAAGGTAACGGCACGCGTCAGGGAAGAGGCCCACAGTGTGACTGTCAATCTGAAATTCCTTCAACAGTCTTTGAATAGCAACAGGCTTCCAAAGACTCACTTCCACACAGCGCTGCATGGTACTGGAACTCAAACATACGATCATTATACTGTACATTTTCCATCATGTTTTATAAATGCCAGTTCCTTTTATTGTTGTACAAAAGTAGTATTACAAATTAGAAGATGTTAGAAGACAAGTTTTTGTTTTTTTGTTTGTTTTTGGTCTGAAATTAGAGATGTTTATTGAAGAAATGTGGATGTATAAAGATGTGTTTGACAGATAAGATTATGAAAGTATAAGGTATAAATATATAAATATATACATACGTATATGCATTTCTGAGGGCAACATTTGATAAGAAATGGATCACTGCCTTGTAAATTGTGTGACTGGATCCAGATCTTTCAACATTGGGAAAACGTTCCATGTTTTGGAGACAGAAAAGGAGGGGGGGGGGGGGGGGGGGGGGGCGAATGTGGATACCCGAGGGGGAGAAATGTACAAATAGTGGTGTAAAATGAGGGAATAACATTTATTATGTTTTAATTTCGATTTAACCTATTTGTGACAAGGGGTGAGATATCTCACTGGACACACTATTATCACTCCTGCAATTTGAACAAGACATCTTGGGGAAACAGATTTGTGGAGAGACCAAAAATGTGGATGGTTGAGCTCTTTGAACCATCTGGACTCATGATACAGAATAAAAAATAATTTTTTTAAATAATAATAAAAAAAAATACTTCAGTAGCCTGCTGCAAGTGTCACAATGTACATACAAGGTGTTCATCTTTTCAGTTGCTTAAGTATGTAGATGTGTTTTCACTCACTGTGGCTTATGCAATAGGGAAAAAAGTATTTTGAGAGTCTATTGTTTGCATTGTATATATCTATATGATATACATTATATGTAATTCGGATGCGGTACAGTTGAAATGTACATACACGTGTTTAATAGCAACTATCTGAATGTCCCCCCCCCCCCAAGAATCCCTCCTTTCTCGAAACCCCGCCCCTTCCCACCCTATGCTATTCCCTGTACAGTAACAATGGTATTGAGTTCTTTTTGATGCATTCTTGATTGGTTATTTGTTCTGGACAATGAATCTGAGTGTTACTATCACTGGCCAGTGTATGGCCACCTATCACACTGACAAACTGCATCGAGTGGTTACATTGTGCCATATTCTCTCAGAAAGAACTTCAAATAAAGATCTATGAAATGTGTTGGAAAACACTGGTGGATTTGACTGTGTCAGGCACGTGCAGGGTAAAAGACGAGTGCTTTGGCCATCTTTTCTACCTTTATTGGGTTGTTTTGGGGGGAGGATGTAACAAGGGTTCTACCATTATTGGGTTGTTTTTGGGGGAGGATGTAACAAGGGGAATGTTAACTCCAGTTGAAGACTACAATGTCAGGACTTTCACTGCATACAGGCGGGACCTGGAGAGTCAAAATGATTGGATATAAAGTGAGGTACAACAGAGCAGCAGGACAACAAACTCAAACAGTTACAGTTTGCACACATGCACAGTCGTTATTACTGTATGCAGTCTCCAGATAACAGCAGGCTATATTTATTCTCATTGGAAATAGGAGGAAAAATATGCCATATACGGCAAAATGATGGGGGGGGGATCTCACCATGAACTTCAGCCATTTCAAAAACTTTTCCTTCAAATTAATTAAGCAAAGACGTTTACAGTAGAGCTTCACTTTGAACAAACTGCTTCATTTAAGTTGGTACTGTCATGGACCAAAGAGCTCTGCAAATTAAAGTTAGGCTATGCAACAGCAACACAAATCTTATCCAATTTGTTCTTGAGAAAATAATCCTATCAATAACATCATTAGGTCAGAACACTAAACAACACATGCTTTCCATATTCATTATTCATTATTATATCTCCTATCGCAAACGTACAAATTGTTTCTTATCAGGAACTAGGAAGAAGAAAAAATAAAACAGTCACTACAAGTCTTTTTCCCCCCTCACTGGTTTTGTCAACGCTATAGGCTCCTATACTGTCGACCTACAGGACACACGAAGAGGAACCGTGTTGAGTTAGGGCAGTTTACGGCCTCGCCACCCTCTTCAGCGTCGTCAGTCCATCGGGGTGCGCTCCCGCTTCTTCCCCTCCTTCTTCTGCTTCTTTGAGTCTGTGAGAACGGATACACAAAAAGGTTACAAGCTATGCTATTTACTTTGACAATTTCGCTGCCAGCGGTTGAAATTAAACAGGTCCCTTTTCTTTGCAGTATGCTGTGAATAGCATCTGTGCTCCTGTCTTGATTATAATAATCAACCATATGGGTTTTAATTGATGTTCTCTGCCACCTAGAGGGCAGATTGAGGCACGGTGATACTGCAATCACCGCAGGTAGGCAGCCCCACCCCCCAGCCTGGTCACCAGAATAATATCTGCAAAGTATGTTTCCTCAATCCACGGATACAAAGAATATCATAATCTCTGAACCAAAATACGTTGCTCATAACATTTATAGATATGTGTATATCAACGTTATCGTCTGCTATTGAAATAGCAGTGGCCAGTAAGGGTGTTGTGGTCAGGGTGGATGGAGGGGGTAAACATCTTGCCTTTCACACCGGAGGGCTGTGTTCGATCCTCAGCATGTCCAAAGTCAACATAACACCATAACCATAACCTCAACCAAGTTTTTTTACTTGCTAAACATAACCGAAGTTGTTAAAGTTGTTTTATTTGCGTTTAACATTGGAAAGGCAGCAAGGTTTTCAAATTAACCAGAATTTTGTTTCAAATTGCCATTGAGATTATACATGTCCCTGGTTTGCAGACACATAAAATCCCAGCGTTTTATTCTGGTGACTGGGTTGCATGCCCCCATCTCTTCCTGAGCAGAGCCATGGTGGCTGGAGGGGGCTGCCTGAGCAGAGCCATGGTGGCCGGAGGGGGCTGCCTGAGCAGAGCCATGGTGGCCGGAGGGGGCTGATTTGGTGGCTCGCCGTGCGCCATAGGAAAAACTGCTTTATCACCTTCCCACAACAGTGGGTTTGGCAGCCATGACAGACTCCACAGTCCCTGGCTTGGCTTTCTGCTGCACGGCGCGGCCTCTCTGCTCTGGTGAGCAGGCGGAGAGCACAACCTCCGGCTGGCTTTGGCTGTCTGGCTGGCTGTTTGTGTGACTGTCAATCTGTTGGCTGCTGTTTCTCTGTGCGACTGTCTCTCAGTCAAGCTGTCTGCCTTCTTGTCTTTCTCTCTGAATGCAGGCGTGTGTGTGCAATACCTACTACTGATATGGGATTTTGAAGGAGAATACCTGTAGTGATATTGTTGGGTTGCAGTCCTCGATGGGCGATATTTCGTGCTATTCATGCCAAAAAAAGGGTATTCAGTATTTTCCCAGATTTTTATTTTTGGCCTGTATGCATCTGTAAGATGCATCATCATACATGCAGACAGTTTCTTTTCTCCCCTGTCAATCAAACCTGTCTGTACCTCTTCAGTGATTCTCCAATTATCTCATTCTATCATATTTCCATATGCTCCTCTGCCTCTCTATTTATATTTCCATCCTCTGCCTCTCTATTTATATTTCCATCCTCTGCCTCTCTATTGATATTTCCATATGCTCCTCTGCCTCTCTATATTTCCATATGTTCCTCTGCCTTTCTATTTATATTTCCATATGCTGCTCTGCCTCTCTATTTATATTTCCATCCTCTGCCTCTCTATTGATATTTCCATATGCTCCTCTGCCTATATTTCCATATGTTCCTCTGCCTTTCTATTTATATTTCCATATGCGCCTCTGCCTCTCTATTTATATTTCCATCCTCTGCCTCTCTATTTATATTTCCATCCTCTGCCTCTCTATTTATATTTCCATCCTCTGCCTCTCTATTTATATTTCCATATGCTCGTCTGCCTCTCTATTTATATTTCCATCCTCTGCCTCTCTATTTATATTTCCATATACTCCTCTGCCTCTCTATTTATATTTCCATCCTCTGCCTCTCTATTTATATTTCCATCCTCTGCCTCTCTATTTATATTTCAATCATGAGAGACTAGAAGGAAAGTACGATAAACTTTAATGATAAAACAACACTTAGATTTGGCGAATGACTCCATGGAATGATGACGCTCCTCTGAGACAAGAGGAGGACGTCAGTGATTTATAGGATAGAGAACCCCCATAGGGAGTTCTACTGGAGTCATGACATTGGTGGTGTTCAGGGGAGGAGGAGGGGCGAAGCAGCAGCTACGCAGGAACAGCAGCTATATGGGTGAACAAACAGGGTGAGTTACAACTTGCAAGAGTCTTAAATAGAACTTCATTTAGGTGATTGGAAACAGCCGAAGAGAGGGAAAGCGTGGGAGACATTGATTGGACAGGGATAAAGAGGGCGTGCATATTTATGAATGGCTGATGTAACCTGAGGGCGTTGCTGCAGGGGAGAGAGAGATGAATGGAAAGGAACCATGGATTAGTGAATGGGATGGATAAACAATCATTGACTAGTGAAGTAGTCTTCATTATTGAAAACAGTCTAAGACATTATTTCCATATGCTCGTCTGCCTCTCTATTGATATTTCCATATGCTCCTCTGCCTCTCTATTTATATTTCCATCCTCTGCCTCTCTATTGATATTTCCATATGCTCCTCTGCCTCTCTATTTATATTTCCATATGCTCCTCTGCCTCTCTATTTATATTTTCTGCTCCTCTGCCTTTCTATTTATATTTCCATATCCTCCTCTGCCTCTCTATTTATATTTCCATATGTTCCTCTGCCTCTCTATTTATATTTCCATATGTTCCTCTGCCTCTCTATTTATATTTCCATATGTTCCTCTGCCTCTCTATTTATATTTCCATATCCTCCTCTGCCTCTCTATTTATATTTCCATATGTTCCTCTGCCTCTCTATTTATATTTCCATATGTTCCTCTGCCTCTCTATTTATATTTCCATATGTTCCTCCGCCTCTCTATTTATATTTCCATATGTTCCTCTGCCTCTCTATTTATATTTCCATATCCTCCTCTGCCTCTCTATTTATATTTCCATATGCTCGTCTGCCTCTCTATTGATATTTCCATATGCTCCTCTGCCTCTCTATTTATATTTCCATCCTCTGCCTCTCTATTGATATTTCCATATGCTCCTCTGCCTCTCTATTTATATTTCCATATGCTCCTCTGCCTCTCTATTTATATTTTCTGCTCCTCTGCCTTTCTATTTATATTTCCATATCCTCCTCTGCCTCTCTATTTATATTTCCATATGTTCCTCTGCCTCTCTATTTATATTTCCATATGTTCCTCTGCCTCTCTATTTATATTTCCATATGTTCCTCTGCCTCTCTATTTATATTTCCATATCCTCCTCTGCCTCTCTATTTATATTTCCATATGTTCCTCTGCCTCTCTATTTATATTTCCATATATTCCTCTGCCTCTCTATTTATATTTCCATATATTCCTCCGCCTCTCTATTTATATTTCCATATGTTCCTCTGCCTCTCTATTTATATTTCCATATGTTCCTCTGCCTCTCTATTTATATTTCCATATGCTCCTCTGCCTCTCTATTTATATTTCCATATGTTCCTCCGCCTCTCTATTTATATTTCCATATGTTCCTCTGCCTCTCTATTTATATTTCCATATGCTCCTCTGCCTTTCTATTTATATTTCCATATCCTCCTCTGCCTCTCTATTTATATTTCCATATGCTCCTCTGCCTTTCTATTTATATTTCCATATCCTTCTCTGCCTCTCTATTTATATTTCCATATGTTCCTCTGCCTCTCTATTTATATTTCCATATGCTCCTCTGCCTCTCTATTTATATTTCCATATGTTCCTCTGCCTCTCTATTTATATTATCATATGCTCCTCTGCCTCTTTATTTATATTATCATATCTTCCTCTGCCTCTCTATTTATATTTACATATGTTCCTCTGCCTATCTATTTATATTTACATATGCTCCTCTCTGCCTCCCTATTTGTATTTACATGCTCCTCTGCCTCTCTATTTATATTTACATAATGCTCCTCTGCCTCTCTATTTTCTTAGGTCACGGTGCTTGCAAGAAAGTGAGGAAGCCTATATAATAAGGGACAGCAGACAAAGTAAGTATTAATCAAACTTATGATAGGTGAAAGCTGAGGTTTTGGTTGAATATTGCACCCAGGATTTAACATGGTGGCCAGAGGGCCGATGCAGGATTTCACCTCGGATGTAGATGTATCAGGGCCAATGAGAAGAATCTTCGTTTAGGATTTAGCAGAAGGAAGTTGACAGTTTTCGCCGCTCAGCTTATGAAATTATGCATTCTGTGGGCACCTGAAGAACAAACATGTCAACTTGGCTAATCAACACCTGTTTGTCCAGAGTGTACCTGATCATAATAATAATTGATTGCATTTACAGAGCGCTTTCAAGGCACCCAAAGCGCTTCACATATCGGGGGGTGCGTGATCCAGAGCGAGTTCCTACTTGCCAGTGAAGTGAGATCCTCCCACATGACTTTTGCTGCGGCTCACTGCTCAGCCCACTTCATCCAAGTGAAAGACATCTCAAGATCGTGATGTGTTTCATTGTCATGGTTTCAGAGTAAAAAATAACAACAGCATAGATCTGAAGAAAATGTTGACATTGACCAAACACTTTTTCCAAGTGTCACTTTTCTGAATCCAAATAAAATAAAAATGAATACAACATTAGTGTCACGGTTCGTTAGGTGAGAGTAGGCAGTATCCCCTCAGTTCAGATATGATAAAGTTTACCTATGTATTTCTGGCTGATCCTGATCATTGAATGTTTAATTGCCTGGCGGAAGTATGAACTATTGCTATAAATATGATTCTCGAAGCGACCTTTGGGGCTTGCTTCTTGTGGGATTACTTCCGATGTGAGGGCGACAGCGTTCACGAGGAGAACGACAGGACAGCGGAGCTAACTTCCTGTGTGATAGATTTAGATATTTTTAACACGTTCGCTAGCGCACGCTGGTCAACATGTGAGGAATTCAATGGCATCAGTCAGTCATTGTTGGCATCAGTCAGTCTTTGGAACGGAAAGGACGCTTTTCTTCTTGTGGGGATGCTGGTTGACTTTCACTCTCGTTTCCCGAAGGGTGGTGTGTTTCAATACACGCCTGACCCTGCCCGGACCCCACCCGCTTGGGACGCTGCATCCATTTCGACGAGCACACACTGACACACACCTCCACACTGGCCCGCGCACACACTGACTCACACACACACCTCCACACTGGCCCGTTCTACACATTCACTATTTCGTGATTATTTTGCTTCGGCCAACGGTAAGTGGCGAACTACATTTTACAGAACATTTCACAGACATGAACTCTGTGTCATGAACTCTGTGTCACTGTCTCACGTCCTCCTCCTCCCAATGCAAAACGAACATTTTACAGACATGAACTCTGTCAGTCTCCTCGCGTTTTAGGTCCCCTCGCATCATTTTACAGACATGGGGCCCTATCGGCTCACTGGCCTTAAATTAGCGCTTAGCGCCAGGCGCAGCCGATATTAGTGGCGTGGACCGGCGCTGTCCCTATCTTCGTGTCGGCGCTACACGCGGCCTTATGCATTATAACCATGCCTTTTAAGCGTATAATTATTCACAACGTGCTCATTGGAGAAGTGCAGTAAACAAATCACAATGTCCCTTTCATATTCCATCGGAGCGATCCAATCCGGTCAGAAAAGCCAACCAAAGCGCTCTGAGCTCCTTCCCCTCCCTCTTTCATCCCCATCTGTCTCCATATATATTATTCCATATTATTATGCTTCTCAGACCAATCTCACTGCAGTTTAAATACAGCAAGCATGTAAATACGCTACACTATAGCAAGATCAAAGTGAAAAGAATGTTCTAAACACATCGGCTAGACAAATATAGCCTATCCCTGGATGTCATGATGAGATTAGATTGGTGAAAGTTTGGGCAGAATGATATCGTTTTCTCTCACTACCTTTTCTTCTCCCCCACTGCACAGGTAGGATGATGCAACAGCCTCTGACTGACAGGGCCTCAAAACTACGGTATAACAACTTTTCTTTTCATCGGTCATTGTGCCTGTCTGACGCGAGAGAGAGAGGGAGTAAGAGAGAGATAGGGGGAGAGAGAGTGAGATGGCAGAGGAGAGCTGCGCGCAATTACGCACAGTAATATCCCCGGCGCACTGAATAAGGCCACGTTTTAGCGCTAAACGCTAAATTAACGCCAGGGGGGAAGATAGCGTTAGGCCGGTATTTAAGGCCGAAACGCCCATTCTGGCCTATTCTGGCACTGCGCCACGCCTCTTCGGTGTAAAGCGCATTCCGGGGCCTAAAAACATGATGCTATCTTCCTGAGGCAGGCGCAAAGCGTGTGTTTTTGCGTTTAACGCCAGTTTAGCACCTAAGGCCAGTGGGAAGATAGGGGCCATGAACTCGGCCCCTATCGTTGCATCGGCGCAGTTTCTAGGCCGAGCGGCAGGCGCAGATCAAAGCAGTGGGCGTGGAAAGGCGCACTTGATATCGTCGTGCTGGCGCTAGATGCAGCCCAAAGCATTACAACCACGCCTTTTAGGCGTAAAATTATGCACCGTCATGCTCATTGGATAAGTGCAATAAACGAATCGCACGCTTGCCTTTTTAGCTCCAATTCCAGTGATCCCGCAAAACCAGACGAAAGCCAAACGCTCTGCCCCCCCCCCCCCCCCTCCCTTCATCCAGCCTGTCTGTCTGCATTATAGGCTATTATTCCATATTATTATGCTTCTCAAACCAATCTAACTGCAGTTTCAATACTGCAAGCATGTAAATACGCTACACTATAGCAAGATCAAAGTGAAAATAATGTACTAAACGCATCAGCTAGAAAAATATAGCCTATTAGATTGGTGAAAGTTTGTCCAGAAAGATATTGTTTTCTCTCCCCTGCTGCAGGTAGAATGATGCACATAAATATACCCTACATTGTGTAAAGTCATTGCATAAATGTGTTTTTATTGTAAAACTAAATGTGGAGTAGGGCGAAGTTATTGGAGCGCACATCACAGTATAGCAGATGACAGTAGAAGCTTCCGAAGCGCGTTCCGCTGTCACTTACCTAAATCACGTTAAATCCACACAGGGTATATATAAGCTCAAGAGGACATATATGTTTCACATAGGGTGGTGTTTCATTTCATGTTTTATTTGGTCCAATATTGAAATGTTCGACAATTGCAGGTTGTCTTACCATTACACATTATTTTAGATCTACCTTTTATATCTATTTCGGCTCTATTTAGTAGCGAAATGGAGGACCCAATTGCATGCTGGGAGTGGACATTCACAGGCAGTAAACTTACAACTGCTATTTCCTATGGGAAGCTGGGTGCTGCTATGTGTTGTGTCTGTTTGAGCGAGGGAGTCAGAGAGAGAGAGAGAAGGGTGACTCAGAGGCAGAAGAGCACTGGCGCACTGAATAGGCCTGGTTTCAGAGAGAGACAGAGAAGGGTGACAGGGGAGAGGCACAAGTGCACTGGCGCAGTGAATAGGCCTGGTTTTCAAAGGCGCAAAGCGCTAAATTTAAGGCAGGTGCCAAGATATCAGTACGCCGAGATTTAAGGCCGACACGCCCACTTTGGCCCATTCTGGGACTGCGCCACGCCCATTCGGCCTAAAGCGCATTTGGCAGCGTAAAGCCATATTGATATCGTCCCAAAACAGGCGCAAGGCACGTTTTTTTGCGGTTAAGGCCCGTTTTAGTGCCGAAGGCCTGTGGGAGAATAGGGCCCTGTGTGTCTCCTGGCCCTACAGCCAATGTTTTGATCACGTCAAGAACTCTGTGTGTCTCAGGTCAATGGTTTTAGCACGTCAATTTGGTTGGCGCTGAAGTCCATACCTTTCTGCATGCCGGCGAGGGGGAGGGATTGAGAGGGAGAGAGAAAGGGATCACACGTCAATTAATTTCGTTGTCGCTGCAATCCCTTTCATGTCCTCAGAATGTCACAATAGAAGTGATGAGATGTAGGCTATAGTTTCTCACAGAGTCGGTCCCTTGCAGCTCGCAGTTTTCATATTTAACTGGATTAATTTGACTAGCCTAGCCTACTATAATACTACAATAATGTTCTCTAATTTCAAATTAAATAATGGCTGCGTTTAAAATGAACATACAACAGAGTGCTTAATTTACAAAGAAAAATCAAGCTTCTCATTTCCTTTTGGTTAACTCCATTTCACTTTTGATCAGTCTCAGCCAACAAACCTCCTCCTTTTCTCTTGAGAGAAGTTATCTATCTATCTATATCTATATCTATATCTATCTATCTATCTATCTATCTATCTATCTATCTATCTACAGGGTATCCGTGGGGTCTTGAAAAGTAGCGTATTAAATGTTGATAAATCCATTTAGGCTAAATTAACACCCTTAAAAAGTATTAAAAAGTCTTACGTCCATTTCAAATTCAACACCTTTTACATTTGTTGCTTTAGAAATGCTTGAAAACAGTGTTGGAAAACTGCCTGTTGCAGAGTTGCCTGTGAACCATTTACTGCTCAGTGTGTGTGTGTGTGTGTGTGTGTGTGTGTGTGTGTGTGTGTGTGTGTGTGTGTGTGTGTGTGTGTGTGTGTGTGTGTCTGTGTGTGTGGTGTGTGTGTGTGTGTGTGTGTGTGTGTGTGTGTGTGTGTGTGTGTGTGTGTGTGTGTGGGTGTGGGTGTGGGTGTGTGTGTGTGTGTGTGTGTGGGTGTGGGTGTGTGTGTGTGTGTGTGTGTGTGTGTGTGTGTGTGTGTGTGTGTGTGTGTGTGTGTGTGTGTGTGTGTGTGTGTGTGTGCGTGCGCAGTGTTTCCCACACCATAAATACATTTTGACTGCCATATATTAATTGCAACTAGTTGCCTGCAAACTCCTGCTTTAGGCCTCATAGAACTAATTGTCTGGGTTGAAAATCATTCCAATCACAGTTGGAAAATTCCCCTTTTATTTACTTTTACTTTTTCTGCCTAAAGCAAATGTTACTTTGTACTTGACTTATCCCCTGGAAATGATATTGTCCATTGATGACATCACTGATGTCATTATGTAATTAGGGCAATTACCTAATTAAAACAATCCGTCTCCATCAGGTCACCCGCACGGGTGCTCTTTACACTTTCAGCCCCCTCGCATGGAAAACTTGCATAGCTGTGGCCGGCCAAAATTCTTGAAACAAACAAACCATCCACATTGCCAAATTTAGAGATAGATAGATAGATATCTATCTCTAAATTTGGCAATGTGGATGGTTTGTTTGCCAAGTCAAGTTCATTTGTATAGCGCATTTCATACACAGAGGCAATTCAAAGTGCTTCACATAAAATGGTTGACAGGAAAATAAAATAATAAAAGAAGAGAATAAAATGGACATTTAAAAGCATCACAACAAAACTTTAAAAAAGAGTATAAAAAGTGCATTAACTCATTGAGTGCCAGCCACTTTTGGAGAACGGACGCTCCCAGTGCCAGAGTTTCAGAGCGTTTTCAGTGATTTCTCGAGGCCCACAGAATATTGTGTGATATTACTATGTAAACAGCGAACACGCACAAAGAACGATGAGACTCTATTGTATCAGCGGCAAAAAAAAGTTTATTGATATCATTTTCCGTTCTTTAGTTATCAGCCGGAGAAGATAGGTCAAAAACAGCAAAAACAGGCGTTTCCATCTAGAAGCTGAGATATTGAGCCTTTTGTGAAATGAAGCATTTCAAGCAAATCACTGACTCTGAAACTAATATTTTCTGACCTGAAACATCTGAACAGTAATTTCCTTCAATAAACAGCACCCACACCCCCCTCAACTCCAAACTCCTCCTCCGTGGGAGTGTCTCTGGTGGCTCTGCTCGCTGTGCTGGCTGCTGCGTGTGTCAGGCGAGTCTCTGCTGCCTGCTATGGCAGGCTCTGCTGCCTCACGGATCCACGTTCAGATGGCGGCCGCTCGTCGGGGGAGTCTGGATGGGGCTCGCGTTCGTCTGCGTTTCTGGGGTTTCGGTTGTGAGCTGGGATGAAGCTGCGTCCGATTATAGGCTTTCTGCTGCGCGTTTCAAAGTGCGCTGCACCCAGTCTATTTTCGGAGCGCTCAGCCTTGTGCGCCGGCTCCCAGCGCGACACTGAAAAGCCAAACCATTCTCATGAGAATGGTTTGGCTTTGGTTTTATTTTCTGGCGGCTAATCGTGTGGAGAAGCTATGCAGCAGAGACAGAGACATTTGTGGGAGCGGATTGACTGCTGTTCGCAGCTAACGTTGGCTCCAGGCAGCCAGAGCAATCTGTGCCGCTCTGGCTCATGCATCGGTTTCTCTTTCATCACGGGGCTTTTTCTGCTTTTTTTTCCTCAACTTTCTCTAATCTGGAGAGCACTGTCGCCACCTAATGGGTCTGTAAAATAGGTTATACACATTCAATAGCTCCCATATTTTTATAGGAGATGTAAGAGACTTTGATCCACGTCCCACCGTCAAAAAACGCAATTGACGAACATACTCGTCCTTGGCACTCTACGTTAGTATTTGAATTGACGAACATACTCGTCCTTGGCACTCAATGAGTTAACAACAGGCGCAGCAGTTGCAAAAAGAGCAAAAAACTTATAGAGGACTCATTGGGTTTGCATAGTAGCTGTCAGCAGTTAAAAGCGACGGTAAACATAAAAGTCTTTAGTCTATTTTTAAAAGTAAGTAAGGTTGGGGCAGATCTGAGGTCTTCAGGCAATTTGTTCCAGCTAGCAGAAGCATAGCGGGTAAATGCAGCCTTCCCATGATTTGATTTGATCCTAGGGACAGTTAATAAGCTGGACCCTGTTGACCTAAGAGTTCTAGACAGTTCGTAGCGTGGGAGCAATTCAGCTATGTATTTTGGGCCTAGGCCACTAAGTGATTTATAGACTAATAACAGTATTTTAAAATCTATTCTATGACACACTGGCAACCAGTGTAAGGACTTAAGAACTGGAGTGATATGATCAGCTTTCTTAGTCTTTGTTAGAACTCTAGCAGCAGCATTCTGAATGAGTTGAAGTTGCCTAAGTTCTTTTTTGGAGAGACCAGAGAAAAGGCTATTGCAGTAGTCTAACCTACTATAGATGAAGGCATGAATTAGTTTTTCTAGATCCTGTCTGGACATGTATCCCCTAATTCTTGCTATTTTTTAAGATGATAAAAAGCTGATTTTCTGATTGACTTAATGTGGGAGTTAAAGTTGAGATCGGAATCAATAATAACCCCAGATTTTTGACTTGATCCTTAGGCTTCAGGGATCGAGACTCAAGGCGTGCAGTGATTTTAAGCCTTTGTTCTTTGGGGCCAAAGACGATCACCTCTGTTTTGTCTTTGTTTAGCTGTAGGAAATTCTGGCACATCCAGTTATTTATTTGATCAATGCACTGGCACAATGATTCTATGGGGGCATAGTCAGCTGAGGAAAGAGTTATATACAACTGAGTGTCGTCTGCGTAGTTATGATAGGCTACTTTGTTTTTTTGCATAATTAGGCCTAGAGGGAGCATATAAAGGTTGAAGAGAACGGGCCCCATAATGGATCCTTGAGGCACCCCACAAGTCATCCTAGTTAGGTCAGATGTGTAATTGCCAATGGAGACAAAGTACTTCCTGTCTTGAAGATAGGACTTGAACCACTGGAGGACCGTACCCGATAGCCCAACCCAGTTTTCCAGTCTGTTTCCAGATAGATAGATAAATAGATAGATAATCATCTGTCACACTGCCTTTCTGCCTCTCTCAGCTCCCCCGCCTCCTCTCACTCACTGAGGGAGCAGGCCAAAATGTGTCCATACTGCTACCCAGATCACATCTAAATAACTCCTCAAACAACAAACAAACAAATTGCCCTCACTCCATCCGTGCCGGTATACCCAATCTAGCTAGCCACATCCCAGGTAAGCCTGCCCCCGCGGTTGCTACACGGCACACGTGGTGCTGGGCTGAATTTGCCCTTGTACAGTCTTGCTACGGCAACGCACTACTGAAATGGTGAGGCCTGGAATGGCTCTCACCTCTCGGAGACGACAGCGCTGTTCCAGTGTCGGGATGGACCAAGGTGCTAGCTGGAGTTAGAGTGACTACCAGATGCAGCCAATCTTCCTGCGCGAAGGACCAGGTAATTCAAACTGAGTTCAATGACCAACAGCCTAACCTCCTCCTAACCTTTTGATCACATTCATGTTGCAGTGTTGGTGGAATGATAAAATACCCCTAGACACAGGTTTAATGAGAAGTTCGGAACCGACACGTGACATTAGGTATTTAAAAAATTAAGAAAAAACACTGACCACTGTCTTTAGGGTTAGCATCTCTTAAAAGATAATGTGATCATACAGAATATGAAACGCCTATCAATACTTCTTGAATCGTGAATTATTTGTTATATGAATGGATTATGCTGGAAGGACATCTTGCTTGCAAATCCTCTAATAGAATGTCGGCACGCAACTGGAACAGCTCTACAAGATACGGTTAGGCAAAATGAGATTTGAGCTGAGGATTGATCGCTTAACATTCTCCACAAGCACATATGTGAGGAAATGGAAATCTGCTCTTGTCACCTCAGATGCAAACTTCCACGGGTGTGAGGGCTTTGACGTACAGGCGCCCATGCAAATACGGAAATTGCTCTTCCATTCCATTTGTTTGCTTGTTTTCATTTGTTGGAATGTCCCCCCCCTCCCCACCGTTGTTCCTGTCAGCATATTCTGCTTCCCGGGGAGAGATATGGAGAAACAGTGTTCTCTCTCGCTCTTAGCTCCGATTTCACGCCATGCTGGAGTACCTTCCGCTGCATCGGCACATCCCATTACACTCCTACGTCCTACTCCTGTCTGTCTGTCTGTCTGTCTGTCTGTCTGTCTCTCTGTCTGCCTGCCTGTCTCTCTGTCTGTCTGTGTCTTTCTGTCTCTCTCTTTCTCTGTCTGTCTGTCTGCGTATCTCTCTCTGTCTCCACTTTGCCTCTGACACAGACTCATGATCAGACCAGCGTTGCCTTTTCTCCAGCTCAAACATTGAGAACCTGCTCCAGTGTGATGATACTGTGTCTGGCTCTAAATGACTCCCTCACATCCAAAGGGCAGACATTAGCCGCCTGTCCAGCGGGAACGCTGCAGACACTGCACCTCCCAACCAGTGAAAGATGTCAGACTTTCCCTCTGTAAAGCCTTTTGTTTACCCACGACCATCCAGAACACCCCCTGCCTTCTGCTCTGCGGAAACGGGGCAAGGGGACCGGCGAGGTTTCTACAGGTATTCATAATGTTTCATTTCTGTCAGTCTTTGTTGCCTGTTCTCTCTTTCACTCCGCAGGGTGTGGGTTTCACCTGGGCTAGACAGGAAAGACACGCAACTCTGGGTCTCAGATCGCTCCCAGGCGCCTCTGAGCATTGTCTCCTGCAGAATCTGCCAATGACAGACGCCGCCTCCCATCACAGCAACCTGCTGCAGTCACAGGGAAAGGCCTATCTCACGAACCCAAGCGGGCTCTGAATGGCAGATTTTGGCCGGGCAGATCGTGACTGCACCCCCCCCAACCCCCCCCCCCCCCCCCCCCCCCAGACGGCGATAGTCTCTTTTCTCTCCTCACAAGCCCTCTCATCTGGGTGCTGTTGCTTTACCTGCCAAGAGAGTGGCTATCTGCACACTGGAATACAACTCCCAATATTTATTGACTTAACAAAGTTACAAACAGCAACGTTTCAACCCAACAGGGTCTCCATCAGGCCAATAAGACAGTATTGTAGGCAGCAAGCTAATGACATCACTTCAGCTATTGTTCCTGAATGATGTGTCATATAACTTCTTGTTGTTTGTTGGTTTGTTGATGGATCATTGACGTGACGTCTGTATCTGTTCTGTTTTTATTGTTGACTGAACGCTTCTCTTTGTTTGGTAAAAGGCCAGGCGGGCTTTGAAACATTGGCCATTAGGGAATGGCCACTGTGCTATAGCTGGCTGAATTGACAGCTGTTGTCAATGTGATGTCATTAGCTTGCTGCCTCTGTGAGGCCATTTGCACCTGGCATAACATGTGTTTTCTGCCATCAGATTGCAATCAGATTGTGCTTGACCACATTAGCCTGATTTCATTTACACCTGGCGTTAACATGCGTTTTGGGTGATCAGATTGCAATCTGATGGCAATTTGATCACCCAAAATGGTTGTCCTCTCAATCCGCATACAGTTGCTGTATCCAGATTGAGAGGACACATTGCATTTACACTTGTGTTCAATGTGTACACAATGCGTCCCTGACCACCTCCGGAGGTGGTTTGGCCGATCAGTTTGGTAATCCGTCTTCAATGTGTCTTGGGGGTGTTTACACCTGTACTTTCAAGTGGTCAAGCACAATCTGATTGCAATCTGATGGCAGAAAATGCATGTTAATGCCAGGTGTAAATGGCCTCTGTATGTAGCCTACCTTTCTGTCTGTCATGCGAGTTATTTGTCTGATGAAGTCCCTGTTGGTTTGAAACATTGCTTTTTGTCACTTTGTGATCTGCATTCCAGTGTGTGGATATCCACTCCCTACAAACTGTTATCCGCCACCTGCCTAAAAACAGCTGCGGGACGCGTCGCGCGGCCCGGTGTGATCGCTATCCCCATGTTAACAAGGACGCCGAAATGAAACTGGCTCCACGAGGCGAGGCTTCTGGTTTGTTTGAGCTGTTAGGCAGATCACTGCACTGCTATCAACAACATGACACTTGATTCTAAAAAGTCTTCAAACAAGTTGATTTGCATTGGAAACAAGTGTAAGTAGAGGGCGCTTGGCAGAGGGCGTACCTCCACAACAGAGGAAAAGTCTGCACACTGGAGGCTCCAATTAGTGGTTATTTTTTTATTATTCTTTTTCTGATTTCGCCCCATTTTTCTCCCCAATTGTACTTGGCCACTTTCCTCCTGCTGCCTCGGTCACTGCTCCACCCTCTGCCGATCTGGGGAGAGCCGCTAGCACCATGCTTCCTCCGACACATGCGCAGTTGCCAGCCGCTTCTTTTCACCTGACAGGGGGAGCTTCACCGGTAGGACATAGCACGTGTGAGGATCACGCTATTCCCACCAGTTTGCTTCTGCCCCGAACAGGTGCCCCGAACAGGTGCACCAGGATCTTTGTGATCCTGGTGGATCCACCAAAGATCCAGATGACAAAGACCCTGGTTTTGATCCTCCTGGTGGATCGAAACGGTGCAATAGAGGAACCACTGATTGGAGGCTCCAGTGTGTGGACTTTTCCTCTGTTCTATAGGCACACTTTTGTCCAGCACCTGTAAGTTTTTCTAAGATGTGCCCATATTTATTTTTTCCAGAGTGCATATATACCTCCACCAACCGTTCTACAACGTTCTGTGGTGTTACGTGAATCCCTTTGGAAGTTATAGGCACCTTTTTTGATTGCACGGCCCCTAGTGGGCATGACAAGTCAATCAGTTTGTCCTTGACCCATGATGACCAATTTTCTACGAAGACTCGTGGTCTTACATGAATCCGTTTGGAAGTCAGGTGCCTTTTTGTAATCGACACCTCCATTGCCAAGTCCCCTTTTGGCCAGTGGGCTTGGAAAGTTAATCACTTCTAAGCTCTCCTGTGACCTTTTCTACCAATTTTCGCGCGAATACATTGATAAGTTTTGGAGATATCCTGCTGACAAATAGACAGACAAACGGGGTGCTCTGTTGGCGGAAGTAATTATCTTATCTTCTTTTCACTTATTTTAAGAAAATGACTAATCTTGAACTCGATAATAGACTAAATATAGCTTATCTCCCCACTGGCAGACACAGGGAATCACTCCTCCCTCCGATAGCACTGTCTCTCTCTCTCTCTTCCTGTCTCCCTTCATCTCAGCCACAGTCATCTGCACTCTGCTCTCTCTATCTCTCTCTCTCTCTCTCTCACACACACACACACACACACACACACACACACACACACACACACACACACACACACACACACACACACACACACAATCTCTTTCTCTCTCACTCCCCCCCCCCCCCCCCGAGCTGTCGCTGTGAATCAACGCGTCCGTCCTTCATTAGAAATGATGCCACATGGCTACCAACCGTACGCGCCTGTTCCACTTGTATGCACACGTAAACATCTGCACCCATAAATGACATGCAAAGATATTTTAAGTATGTAAACCGCATAATCTACACATGCAGTATCAAGCGTGAAGATCGAATTTCGGTATTTAAAAAAAATCTAATCACAAGACCTTCCTCTGATTTGACTGTCGAAATGTATGTGTGTGTGTTTATTTAATCTCTAATGGGATTTACATTTTCCTTCCCCTAATAGGCTTTTCTTTGCCTTTTTTCATGCCATAGGATATAGTAACTCTGCAGCTTATTACCAGTAGCAGCAGCAGTGTGCCATACTGTCAATTAAACGCCATCATCAAATCTGGCCTAACTGTCACCGTTTCTGTATGTTTGCACTCTTATACTCACGATGCCATGAGAAACGGAGAGCAAGGACAGAATGGTTTCTGTATCTTTTCCTGTCATCGCGCTCTCTGTGTCTGCATGTCACCCAAATAAGACCCCAACATCACAGCGTCAGTCGGCGCCGCAAATGCTGTTCGTCACACTCTGAAATAACAGATTGTCTCTCAACGCTTTTCTTTGGCGTCGCCACCTAGAGGATTTTGTTATGTCGCGGACACCTTCCTATTTTCCCTCGCACAGTGATTGGCTAGAAAGAGAGTTCCATCACTGTGATTGGCTAGAAAGAGAGTTCCGTCAGTGTATGGGTGTCTAACACCCAGCCTGCCCAGGCCAGCACTGGTGGCAGTTGCCTTCCCCGGTGAGAAGAGTCAGGGCTCGGTGTTGGCAGAGTCCAAACACATTGGATCCGAAACCAAGAGCGGTGCCGCGCGTAAATCCAGCTCGAGCAGGAGCCTGGCCAGAAGTGCTCTGTTTTGCTCCATGCCAGTCACAACTTGTACTGACTTCTCCAGCCTTGATTGACACAATTGCTCGCGGCTCACGCAAAAATAGACCAGATGCTGAAACTATCGCTGGCGGCGCGAGCCACCCACACCACCCGCGGCCGGTCTGAACGGTGTAATCTGTTAATAATGGCACCGGAAGGAAACTGGCTCCACTTCCAGACATTTAGCGTCACTTCAGCATCCGGTGTGTTTGCACCGTTAGTTGTAACACTTGTTAAGTCTGTTTGAACGCAACTAATTCAATCAATTATATATTATTCCTGGGGGTCCCCAACAAATTGATGAATTGTTACAATTTACAAGAAGCTAACACAATTAGAGAATGTAGAAGAGCGACTGCTTTGATTATGTCTCTACAACACAGGCAGTCATGGAATTCTGGACTCAATCATATAACAATAAAAAATATTCTAGATCCACATGTCAAAATATATGTGAATATTGATAAGAGACTGTGTCGAACATGACTAGGTTTTATCACTGACATGTATATCAGCTGAACAGCAGGAGGAATTAAAGGTGGCGAGTGCACTGAGCTGCTGAAAGAACATCCTGTCAGTAGCCTATGCATTAATGATGGACTGCTGAGTGAAACATTTAGCACATTTCCCACTTTGAAAGTCAAATGTAGTTTGGCATATCTTCAAATAAACAGCAGGGGGCAAGGCCAGATTAGCACCCCACTGAAGCTCCTCCCCATAACATGCCACTCGGGCAAAACAACAACAACAACAACATTTGAAATGTTATATGATCTCTTCTGATTCTAAATATAACTGAATCGCTTTGTTTGATCAAGTAAAACTATTTTCATAAGCATTTTAGCAAAAGCATTTTACAAAATGTCTATGGAAAAATGAATGGCTCACCAGTCACCACTTGCCCACAGCAAGCAGCCGACCCGGGTTTGGGTCCAACCCGTGGTCCTTTGCCGCATGTCATCCTCTCTCTCTCCCCACCTTTACTGTCTGCCTACTGTCCTATCAAATAAAGGCAAAATGTCCCCCAAAAATCTAAGATAAATAAATACTAAATAATAATAATAATTATATCTATCTATCTATACTATAATTCCGGCATCGTCTGTCTCTCTCTCTGTCTCTCTCTCTGTCCTTTGCGTATCTCGAGAACCGTTGGTCGGATCGACTTCAAACTTCGGGAGTGCTCTCTCTCTGTCCTTCGCGTATCTCGAGAACCGTTGGTCGGATCGACTTCAAACTTCGGGAGTGCGCTAAGGGGGACCTGACGGAGTGCAGTGCCCTGTTTTCATGCAATTCGGAAGCGAAAAACTTTCAATATTTGAACATTTGTGTTCAATTCAGCGCTCCTTCAAGCCCCAGCTGATCTGGGCGGGTCGCTCTGTGACAGTAAAGCCGTTTTCACACATGCGCTTTTTACCGTTAAATGACCGGAAAACGGTCCAATGCCTTGGAGTGTGAAAGTTGTTTTCCGATATAAGCGCTACCCCGTCATCGCGGACTTTTCACCAGTTTCGAGCCAGCCAGAAGAGCGGTATGCCCACAGCATACCGCTAAGGGACACAAGTGTGAAACGGGTCCAGTCATTTGCTGGTCCTTCTCTCATGGGCGAGGTGTACACACTTTGCTTAACGTTCACTTCCAGCGTGCATCATCTAATCATTCGCGCACATCAAAGCAAACTACTTCCAAATTTCGCTTCGTGCATTTGCTTTCTTTACATACATACAAGCGTTGGGCGGCTTGCAAGCCGCTGCCATTCTCGCTGTGTCTGTCCTGTGTCGGGCTGCTGCGAAGTGCAGAGGACTGAAGGACTGGCCTCTCTCGAGCAGAGAGGGGAGGGGGAAATCGGCTGTGTTTATTACGCTGGCTTGACGCTGCCTGGATACTACTCTGCACTGCAGCCCATGAGCGAATGTGAAGGATACAACATACTCTTAAGTCAAACGAGTGTGATTTATTGTGTGACAAGCGAACTTATTTCACCATCAGAGTTTTGCCGACCCCCAAAATAAGCCCCCCCCCACCAACATACAGGCTATTTGATGACTATATTCACACATGCGAGGCTCAGGTGTGAAGGGAAATTCCGGGAAATGGCCGATATCGATTTACAGGTAATTTTCCTGTAAGCATGTGTGAAAATGGCTTAAGTGAGAAAAGTAAACATTGCTGTGAGTACAGTCGTTGAGAGTGAATGGTGATAATGGGGGGGGGGGGGGGGGGGGGGTAAAGTAAACATTGCTGTCAGTAAACGTTGAGCGAAGGTGAGAATGAAGGGGGGCAGCATCCCTCCTCAGGTTCCAAGGAGGGCAGCATGAAAGGAGCAGAGAATAGGAGAACAGACGCTGAATATTAATATTCATGTGTCATCAAGTCTGTCGTGAGCCTGCACTATGGCCCAATGTGGAAGGCTGAGCGTGAGCATGCACTATGGCCCACTGTGGAAGGCTGAGCGTGAGCCTGTACTATGGCCAGTTCAAGTTCAAGTTCAAGTTCAAGTAGTTTATTGTCATATGTATAATACAATGTATAATACAATGAAATTCTTTATGCTTTGAGCACCCTCAGCCTTACATACACAAGGACATGGTCACAAAGACCGACAGAAAAAGGGTGTAGACCTACATAACTATGTAGGCTACACGTGATACAGACATGTCTGTACACAGTACGTGTAGACATAACACAAACCACAATACAATACAGTACAGTAATGGTGCACAACAAAGTGACAGTGCGTTGCAGTGTGTGTGAGTCAACTGTTCAGCAGCCTGACTGCCTGAGGGAAAAAGCTGTTACTGAGACGGGTGGTGTGTGATTTGATGCTCCGGTAGCGTTTTTTGGAAGGGAGGAGTGAGAACAGGGTATGAGCGGGGTGGCTGGTGTCTTTGATAATGTTTTTGGCTTTCATTTTACAGCGAGTGGTGAAGATGTTATGGAGTGTTGGGCAAGTTACTTTCAAAATGTAATATACTACATATTACTAGTTACTTTCATTTCAAAGTAATAAGTTACTTTACAATAGTACTGTCTGTGTAGAGTAACTCGTTACTTATTACACTACTTTTGCGTTACTTTCACCAAAACAACAGCAGCAGCAGAATGACATCGCCGCCCCGGAACATCCCAAAAAATAATTTAAACTGCCTTGAAGTCAGTATAAACAATCCAAAATTCGAAATGTTATTCTATTGCTTCGTTATTGTCATCTATAGTGGTTATTTGCATAAAAACACACAGTTTTATTAGGAAATGATTGTATCTTTTTTAAATATGTGCTTTGATTTAAAAAATGTAACTCAATTTGTAACTTTTTTTTGTTTGTTACTTGACAAAGTAACTGGTATAATATTACTGAAATCCTATAAGTCATAAGTTATATTACTGAGTTACTGCTAAAAGTAATATATTACATGTAATATGTTACTTTTGTAATGAGTTACCCCCAACACTGACTATGGCCCACTGTGGAAGGCCGAGCGTGAGCCTGCACTATGGCCTACTGCAGGAAGGCCTCTCTCTCTGTCTCCCTGTCCTTCGCGTATCTCGAGAACCGTTGGTTGGATCGACTTCAAAACTACACTGAGGGGGACCTGATGGAGTGCAGTGCCCTGTTTTCGTGCAATTCGGCATAGCGCCACCTACTGGCAACATAAAAAATAAGGTTTATCTCAAGAACCGTTCGTCCGATCGACTTCAAATTTGGGGAGTGCGCTGATGGGAACTCACAGTGCAGTGCCGAATTTCGTACAATTCGGCACAGCGCCACCTACTGGCCACACACAAAGTGGTTTATCTTGAGACCGTTCGTCCGATCAACTTCAAACTCGGGGAGTGCACTTAGGGGGACTCAAGGGAGTGCAGAGAGCTGAATTCCATGCAATTTGGCATAGCGCCACCTACTGGCAACACAAAAAGCGGTTTATCTCGATAGCCATTCATCTGATCGACTTCAAACTTGGGGAGTGTGCTCCTGGGAACTCGAAGTAGTGCAGTGCTGAATTTCTTGAAATGTTATGTGCCACGTACTGGCAACACAAAAAGCAGTTTATCTCGAGAAATATTTGTCCGATTGACTTCAAACTTGGGGAGTGCGCTGCTCGGACCCCGATGGAGTGTGGCGCCGCATTTCATGCAATTCTGACTTATTCCAGGACTGTCTGCAGGGCCGTAACCAGAGTTCCGAAATAGGGGAGGTCCAGCAAGGGGAGGCGGATTCAGTGGCGCCCGCAAGGGCGCTGCCGAAAATTTTTTGAGGGTTTTTTCCTCCCTTTTTTAGCCATATTTAGAGTAATATATCATTTTAAATCAACATTAGGATTATACTGTTGTGATGTCATTATTCAGTATATTCTCTTTCATGTCACCACCTGCTCAGCTCTCCTGTCAACATAATTGTAACTAACAAACTAGGGATGCACCGATTGCCATTTTCTTGGCCGATTCCGATTTCCGATTTTTGAATAGTCTGACTTGCCGATACCGATTTTTGCCGATTCCGATTTTTTTTTCTAAAAACAACAATTGACAGCTTACACAAACGTTTTTGTAACTTTGTTTAAAAATTAAGATTCATAGAACAATTCTTACATCTAATGGGGATCCAAATAAACAAATAAACAATTCTTATCATTTGCATGAAGTAGGACCTTCTCACTCAAACACATCTCAAAATAAAAGTGTTCCAGGTTAGGCTACTGGACAGAGCTTTTTTGTGCAAATACAATGAATACAAAAATTAAATTAAATCCAATAGCCTATATCCCACAGCTATCATGCATTTACTTTTCCAAAAGAAAACAGGTGCAACAGAACATCAAAATGATCCATGGACAAGGAGTTTATAGACTGGCTCCAGACCAGTCCTCTTGAGTAGAGGGGAAATGAGTTTATGAGTTACAGTAACGATCTTCAGTCTGAATATCAGGCAGAGTTTACACAGTCCGAAGTTTGGTATGCGTATTTTTATCTGCCATCCGAAAAAATATCGTCACGCACAGAAAACGTTGCACACTTGTGAGTCCGATGCATTTTTATTATTATGTCCGTCGTTCTCATGTCGTTCTATTTGCAATACGAAACAAATAGTCTCTCCTGTATCCACGTCACGTTACAACATGACTTGACAGGCTGAGGCAGCAGCGCTGATGTGGAATGGAAAAGCAGGTCGGGGAATGGTTATACTGGACACACTCGCCAAGCCGGCTGTGCGCGGTGGCGGGTTGCTGGAGCACCGCTTCCCGGGGAGAGAGAGCAGAGAGAGGGGGGCCAGTGAGGTGAAGCGAGCCGCTCTGACTGGACTCCAGCCGAGCGGGACACGGCCGCACCTCTGTCTCCACGGCTTATTTTCGACTTGCATGTGTGACAAACTGCGAGCTTTGTCTACAAAATAATAAAAAAATAAAAAAAAATCCTCTGAAATATTAGGGGAGGTCCGGACCTCCCCGTTCTCATAGCTAGTTACGGCCATGACTGTCTGTATGTCTGTCCTTCGCGTATCTCGAGAACCGTTTGTCGAATCGACTTCAAACTTGAGCTACTTTCAGACATGAACTCCGGGTCAGATCAGGGTTACTTGCCCTGAGCCTGACCCAGGGGATACGTGAAGTGTACCCTTTCAGGCATGAGGCATGTTGCTTTCATACATGTGTTGCACCTCCGGGTGTAAAGTAGAGAGGGGGCGGTCGTGGGGGGAATTTGGGCATGACCACACAGATGTACTTTGTCTGAGCATAGCCTTAAGTGAATCGCATTGACATTCAACAAACTATCACAACATGCAGAGTCTGAAAACAAGTTGCTAAAAATACATAATGGACGATAACTGCCTAACTTTCACGGCATATAATCGTTTGCGCATAACGTTAGTAATTAATTAAAAAACCCTACTACTCACGCCCTGCATCGATTTCCTCAAGTCTCAAGCGCTACAAAGAAAACAGGTCTTTGCTATGTTCAGGCCTAAAATGCATCAATCCTACTAGAATTATACAAAATACAGGAAGCTAGACGTTTTTACCTTCAAAATAAAATCAATTTTGTTATACTTGGTAACAAAAAATCTGAACGGTCGACTCAGTCACTACGGGTTAAAATTTACTTTTCGAAGAGAGCAGATATTCTTCCAGTTTAGCTCTGTTCTGTATCTTTCGGATCACACACACAAAAAAACATTACACGTGCATTTACTTTATTTAATTGCCATTATTGCGAAGGTTGTACCCGGAAGTTTCCGTTTTATACTGCCTAAATTGACGCTACGTGGAATTTGCGGTTCTGCACGTGAATCTTCACAAATGCTGTGTAAACGTTAAATCAAAGGCATGAACGCAACCAGATCCAGATACCCTACCTAGCGATGTCCAATACTGGGAAGCAGGACGACCCTCGCGTCCAAAAATGCTCTATTTTAAATGTGTGTGTTGTGCGACGCTATGCAGAAATGAAATAAGATCAAAGCCATGAGCGTTTCAATCCTAAGCACATGCTCATGGCTATGCAAAAACAAACTGTCCCTGCACCTTGGTAAATCTGAATGTATTGTTTTTGGTTCTAAATATAAATTAAGGGACAATCCCAGTTTCTCAGTGGAATGTGATGGCATCAAGCTACAGGAAAAATGTTGTGTAACATACCTGGGTTGTAAATTGGACCAGAGTATGTCAGGTGAAGAGATGGCCCTCTCTGTCACTGGGAAGATCCACTCAAGGACAAAGTATTTAGCTAGAATAGCTAAGTTCTTGGACAAGAGGACCATGAGGCTGTTAGCTACATCCTTAATTCAATGTCACTATGACTATACCTGTATATCCTGGTACAGTGGTCTAACTTAAATATCAAAAGACAGGCTCCAAATAGCCCAAAACAAATTAATGAGGATTGTCCTTGGCCTCAGTCTAAGAACTCATATCAGCCCCGCACATTTTAAAGAGTTGAATTGGCTCCCAGTGGAAAATAGAGTTCAACAGCTAAAACTCTTCATGGTCCACACAATTCTGCATGATCATTGTCCAAGCTACTTTACAAAGTATTTTCAATATGTACAGGATGCTCATGGCCGGAATACGAGAGCCAGTGAGGCTGATCTGAAACTACCAAATCTGAAAAGCAAGGTGGAGAGAAGCACATTCCTCTACTCAGGGGGAGAGGAATGGAACAAGCTCCCCATTGGAATTAAGACAGCGAGCTCTCTGAGTGGTTTTAAAAACCTCCTGAAGAAATACTTGCTGAGTAATCTAGAATGGTTTGACGAGGCTATCCTGTCACGAAATTTTGCACTTACTGTATATCTATTGTTTTTCTCTGCATTTATTTAACCTGTAATGTATATTGTATGTTGGTGTATGTTGTATGTCCTGTTCTTAACAACAGGGACCATGTTGGAAATAAGTGGTTGCATTTTCACATGATATCCCTTGGATTGTGATGTTTTTTTTTTTAAATATCCATAATAAAATAAAATAAAATAAAATAAAATCAAGCAAGCCTGTTGGCTGACACACACGGAGCAGGTTCGAGCTTCATTTGGAAAAACTGAAACTGCATGATGTTTCTTTTCGCTCTCTCATTCACATCGACTATTTATATAATAATAATCTGTCACGCTGGCTTTCTGTCTCTCTCTTCCCCGCCTCTGGAGGGGAGGCGGACGAATCCGCCCCTGATACTAGGATAGGAGCTTGTCTTAGAGCCGGAGAGTAGGAGGGTCGCGGGAGCGCCCAGTGGCGGACTGCATAATCGGGCACGTCGGGCAAATGCCCGGTGGCCTTTTTTTTTGTGTGTGTGCCCGCAGTCAGGCCACTCACTGAACAGCAGGCCAGGCGCCGCCTACTGGTTTAGTGGTTTTATTACTTTATTCAAGGTTAAAGCGGGTGCATCTCATTGTAAAATTGGACTTGGCCTAAATTGGGCTTCAAACGGCCCAAATCGGGCTTCAAACGGCCCAAATCGGGCTTTAAACGACCCAAATTGGGCGTCAAACGGCCCAAATCTGGCTTCAAACGGCCCAAATTGGGCTACAAATGGCCCAAATTGAGCTTCAAACGGCCCACATTTTTCGCGCGTCGGCCCGTATCGGCCTGGCCTGCTTGGTATCTAATGCCCGGCCTGAATTATGATCCCAGTCCACCCCTGGGAGCGCCCATAGCTTACCAAAATGCGTTCAAACATACACCGCCACCCGGATCCCCTCTAGATAACTCCCGAGTTCCAAGGCATGTCTGAAAGCGGCTTTTGAGTGCGCTTAGGGGGACCTGACAGAGTGCAGTGTCTGCGGGGGGAAGCTCCAAGGTCGGATTAACCATATGGGCAACCTGGGCAGGTGCCCAGGGGCCCTCGGTGTGAAGGGGCCCTCCAATTTTATTTTATTTTATTATTATTTTTTGGTCGGGCTCATGTTGGGCTCCACAGAACTATGACACAAATCTAAGACCAATCAGGACAAAATAAAATTTGTTTCCAAGAAGATTAAGTCTGATGATTTAGTGTCATTGGATGCCTGTGGGCAAGTGGTGACCAGGGGCGCGGGAAGTGGGGGTGCTTGTGGTGCTGCAGCACTCTCTGCTGTTTTGTATTGGAAATGTAATGTCAATTTAAAAAAAAAAATATATATGATTAAAATGTGTTTTATATGTTTTATACTGCGATATTTAGGGTTTAGTTGAAGACTATGAGCAAAGCAAAGAGGGTGATGTTATTTTTTAGGTTTGGTTTATAATAAAAGATAATAAAATATAAGACTAAATAATTTCAGTGTTTCTGCCTCTGTTGCTGTCTGTTGTAGTGTAAAACGACCTAAAGGGAGAACAGGTGGTGACATGAAAGTGAGTGCACTGGCGATTATACGTTGGTGCACCGGATGCACGTGCAACCCCTAGTGGCCAGATGAATTTTTATTTTATTTCTACATAATAAACTATTTAGATGTCCCCCATTTGCGTGAGATAGAGCGCGAGAGACCGAGGCAGATAGAGAGGGAAAGAGAGATAAAGAGAGAGAGCGAGAGACAGAGAGGGAGAGAGAGAGAGACGAGACATGAGAGCGGGGGAGGGAGAGAGCCACGGCTGGCACCCAGCTGCTTGTTAACTTCACTTAACGACACTACTGCAGCCTGAGAGACTCGTGAGTAGGCTACTCCCAGTAAAAAAAAATATAACAATACCAATAGCGTGCAAATATAGGCTACTTAAACATAAAATAGGATACCAATATTAATGCAACAGTGGGCCTGTATCTTCTTTGTACAAAGCTCACCAATGTTGTTTTAGCACAATTGAAGACAGCCTCAAATATTTCTCAACAGCATCCTGTCTTTGAGATGTCATTTGCAGATATTTCTCTACACTGCTGTTACAAAGGACATTTATAAATTCCATAAGCTGCTCTTATTCTTAATGTTTTGTTCAAATGAACCAGTAATGTAGCCTACTACAGTTACAGTATGGTTCTACTTCAGTATATTAAGCTATTAGTACATTGTTCTACTATAAAAGATTGACTAACTTTAATGCTATGGTTGGAAGGCACAAACATGCCATGCATTTGATATCTGAACAGAAGCCGATCCCATATCAGCAACCTGTCTGTTCTGTTTTATTGTAGCCTACACACTTTAGTCACATGTGTTGCTTACTGTAGGTTATTTACATAGCCTGGGAGTTGGGACAGTTCTTCTCACGGGGTCTTTTTTGTCGAAAAGGCAGGGTTAACACAGGTGCAAGCAAAACACTAATGAGGGCTTCAAACTTCCATGATTGGAATTTGGAAACCCTCATTAGTGTTTCGCTTGCACCTGTGTTTATTAGACAATTATTTTTTCATCATTGTAAAGCCACAGCACAGTGAAGAGGATATTCATGTGAAGATTAGCCTCTTCATTTTGCTCTCAGTGTGCATCAGATTCATGCATTTTACTTTAAAATGTACAACATTTATTTGTCCAGGGGGGGCACAGAAACCCCCCAGTCAGACTAATATTTTTATCCTGCTGGTGCTACCCCTGTTTGCAAAGCCTAGAATCGCCTATGAGTGAGTGAGAAATAATGTCATAATAACAGTATAATCCTAATTTAAAATGAGATATTCCTCTAAATATGGCTAAAAAACATCCAAACGTAAAAAAAAAAGTACATTTTTCACAGTCCCTTCCTTGCAGCACCCCCTACTTAAAGGAGAATTTTGTTTTTTTCGAACCTGGAGCCATCTCCTGCCATTAATTATGATTTGTCCACTCACCAGGCGATCCCCGCGGCGTATCTGGGCGTCCTAGCGTTGTTTTGATATCAATAGCGTCCAAGTCAGTCGTAAAGTGGAGTTGATTTGGGGCCAAGTGTGAGCCTGTATTTCCTGCATCTAAATAGCTATTTTTCTTCCCTTTTTCGCCAAATATCGCCGTAATCTGATCCGTCAACATCCAGCCGAGTGTTATTTCACCCCAGGCTGTTTCCTGGAGTGCACAGGGATCAAATTACCTCAAACGTGATCTAGGTCACCAAGTCTCGTGAAGTCCCGCGATACTTTCCTGTCGACTGGCCAAATACAGGCAGGACGCTTTGCGGTCGTGGTTTTAGCGTAACCTATGTGGGGTTTGGCGTAACCTATGTGGGGTTTGGCATAACCTTCGTTATTTCGAATCCCACATAGGTTACGCCAAACCCCACATAGGTTACGCTAAAACCACGACCGCAAAGCGTCCTGCCTGTATTTGGCCAGTCGACAGGAAAGTATCGCGGGACTTCACGAGACTTGGTGACCTAGATCACGTTTGAGGTAATTTGATCCCTGTGCACTCCAGGAAACAGCCTGGGGTGAAATAACACTCGGCTGGATGTTGACGGATCAGATTACGGCGATATGTGGCGAAAACGGGAAGAAAAATAGCTATTTAGATGCAGGAAATACAGGCTACCACTTGGCCCCAAATCAACTCCATTTTACGACTGACTTGGACGATATTGATCTCAAAACAACGCTAGGACGCCCAGAAACGCTGCAGACATCGCTAGGTGAGTGGCCAAATCATAATTAATGCCAGGAAATGGCTCCAGGTTAAAAAAAAACGAAATTCTATTTTAAAAACAGTTCCAGTGTCCCTGGTGGTGACTGGTCAGCCATTAATTTTTCCATAGACCTTTTGTAAAATGCTTATAAAAAAATTGATTTGCTTGGTCAAACAAAGCGATTCAGTTATATTTAGAATCAACATTTTACTTGACATTTTACTGTTTTTATCTTGTTTTCCCCCTTCTTGTGTCCGAGTGTAATGTTCGGGGGGGTGGGGGGGGGGGGGGGGTGGCTCTGGCTCTGGGAAGCTCCCACAGGGTGGTGCATGGGGGAACGGGCACTGCACTAGTAATAATAATAATAATAATAACAATAAAAATAAGCAGCAGGCAGGCATGTTCCAATTTGCCAGCGCTACAGTAGTTATAGAAATCCAAGAGACGACTTGGGGAATACTGGAATTGAATATCGTCTTATCGCTGTAATTTGTTTTATATGACTGTGGTTTGTTTGATCAAGCGAAAGAAGGTTAAGCAAAGCTTGTGTGCATACATGTCGTCTGCTGCCTGTGATAAGAACACAGTTTACGACCACTGGCAGTAATTCTGCACTCTATATAATCCTGTTTGGACAATGGGACATTCGCATTGAGTCAATTGCGCTGGTTACAAAATTGACAGAGGGGGTTTGCTCACTTGAAATGAATCAGTCTTATCACCAGCGTCTAGAGTATATTAAAGTGCTTTCAGCCACAAGCTGCACACCAATCTCTCCTAGCAGATGGTAATATATTCCAATTACTCCAATTTGTTCTTAATATTTTCCCATTAGTTTAAATCCCGTGCCACTCCATGTGTTTTCATGACCTTAACGGCCCATTTCGCAAAATGTGGCAAAAAACAACAACAACAAAACAACACTGAGTTCAGGGTCTTTGACATTGATTGAAGAAGGCCAAAAGCATGCAATTTCAGCTAAACGGTGGGTTAACCTACTGACCTGTGCTTTCACTGCACTCTCCACATCGTATTAGCACTGACACAGTTCATTTCCACTGCATTGATGGTGCACTGAATATGAACATGAATCATAGCATGCGATACCAAAGATTAATTCATTTAAAATGATTTGATTCAGCAAGATGCAATCAGATGATATGAGATGTGGCAATGGGCAAGAAAAATGTCCACTGTGAATTTTTCTATCAATGGATAAGAAGGGAATGATGATTGAAATGTGCGAAATTCTATTCAAAACAATAAATCAACATTTTCTATGGTTCTTTTCCTGTGTTCTAATAAGTTATGTGAAATGTGTATGGTTAATTGCTCATAACCTTTTCACAGCAGCTGTCAAACAACTGCAGGATTATAATTTAATTATCTAAAAGTCACAATGCTAACGAGCTAGAAAACCTCTGTTCAACAGAGAAGTCGTTAGCATTTTGAGAAGAAAAGAATACATATTCAGGGTCATGCTGTTGTTTCACAACGGTGAAAAGGTAATGGAAAATTATTGACACCATACATTACACATAACTTAGGCTACTAGAGCATAGACAAAGCAGACATTTTGATTCATTGTGTTACTTATAGAAATTGAAGGGGTTTCGCACTTGTTATCTGAAAAATACACCTTTTATTGTTGCTGTCATTTACAGTAATTATAATTCCAGAAACACCAATTTCCTCCTCCAACACTCTTCTTATTTGTGCCCATAAAATAATAATAATAATCACACCCTCAGAGATCCGTGCCTTAGATTTTCAGAAAAAACAGCACAAAATATAAAAGCATGTTGGTTAGCAAGATCAGCAATTCAACTAAAGAAATAGAAAGATTATAAGCACCGAAGATGTAAACACCCCTTTAGCAACAATTAATTAAGCAACTAATTAAACATTCCCTGTAACTGTTTTATTATTTGGCATTTCACGGAGACGTATGCAGCGCTCCTTAAGAAACCGACGGCCTCAGCGTTTTATTTGCCTAAACTTTAGCCAACTTACATTGAGTGTTCTTGGGCTTAGTATCATACACGCCATCATAAAAGTTTCAATAAAGTCCTCCGCTTTCACAAAACATGCTTTTTTGGAGCCGCGAGCATAGAGTAGCTACTGCTACCACGCTGAGAACGTTGACAGCACGTCAAGGTTATTAGCCTAGTTTTGCATTTCTCATTAGGTTTCTATTTCGTTTTGGCTTTTTGTTTTCAAATTCAGTTGAGTTTTAATTAGTTTTTAAAGTTTGCTCGTTTCGTTTTAATTTTTTTGAAAATGCTTAGTTTTACTTTAGCCATTGTTAGTTTCAGTGTTACAGTAGTTTTAGCTTTTCCTGTATTATGGGGTATTTCTCAGGGGCTAGATTCAAAAAAGTTTGAAAAAATGTAATATTAGTGTAATATTGTTTACAACTAAGCATCAGCAGTCGGGTCCTCGGTGGAAGTGCTGTTTTAGTGTTTCCTGGACCCCGGTTGTCTTGTGCTCCATCATGCTGCCTGACATGGGGTTAGCTTCTGTTTCTGGGGAGGGGGCTGGGCATTCTCCCTTACCTTGTCAAGGTACCGTAAACTAGGTTAGCCTTATTTTGCAAGTTATTCAAGTGGACTTTTACTTCATAGGATTTTTTTCCCCTTGAGAAATGTTCCATATATTTCATCACCTCCCACTGCAAGGTCATATTCAAAGTAATCCCAAATGAGAAAAAATAAATGCAGGAAACAAAGATAGAAAATAAAAAAGAAATCTCGCTTTAATTTTTTGTTTTTGCTGAAAGTGACATGTTTTATGGTCATTGACAATTCTTTGGAAGACTGGTTGGCTTGGTTCAAACCTTAAAACTCGTTATATTAAGGATTTTTCCAAATGCCATGGAGAAAATAAATGGGGAATTCACTTCTGGGGCTAGAAACGTCACATGACTGTTGAGCTCTAAGAATGAGAAGTGTCCGTGTGCGTTCGTGTGTACAGTAGGCTACGTGCGTGTGTGTGAGTCAGAATGTCAGTGGATGTCACCAATTCTGACAAGTGACAGTCATACTGTATCTACAGCAGTGATTTGTGACTCCCAGCATACCTTGCAGCTTGGTCTTGGGGGTCTTCCCACAGGGCTTGGTGGCTGTGACAGTGGTGGCACAGGTCGCGTCCATCAGTGCTCGCTTCAGCACACCTGTCCTGTTCTTCTTGCCCGTCGCCAGATCGCACTCCCCCCAAGCCTGGAAGTCGTACTTGCATTCCCCTAAAGCGGAAATGATGCCAACATGAACACACCGTAACAGTCGCTCAATTAGACGCTTTTGTTTAGCAATAGCATGTGACTGAATACGACTGATCAAGCAGCAAATTACATAAAATGACAGATTTCAGCTCTGATGAAGTTATTGAAATGGTGGCCCACCGCAATCGCAGCGGAAAAAGCCCCCCGGAGCCTGTGGGGGAAATAGTGAGTCATCCACTTTGAATGGCTGTTTGATGAACGGTTCTCATTTATGTGGCTTTCATGCATTTCCTATCCACAGAGACTGTCAAAGATCAGTGTAGTTAGTGAACAAGTTCTTTAGTGCTAAACTCCCCTTTTTAGCTTGTGGATTTTTCATGGCCAACATTAATGCACACAGTGTTAGCATGCGCAGATGGCCCCTAACATGTTTTATCTTATGATCTCTCCTATGCTGCAGCCTTCTAACAGATGATTTGAATCAAAACAGCTTTACGGCTGTCCAGTCTGGAAATAATGGACCGATATGATCTTGGCGGAACGGTGGTGAAAATGTTTTCAGCACCTCCTGAAATTCATTTCACATATGGGCTTTCATTGGATATTAAATTTAGCCCCCCTCTAAACTCGGCCCCAAGGATGCAGGATTGCACTATAGGAAAAGGCAGCAGTTGCTGATGGAAGCTATAGAAATATGTTTGAATGAGTGTGTGTGTGTGTGTGTGTGTGTGTGTGTGTGTGTGTGTGTGTGTGTGTGTGTGTGTGTGTGTGTGTGTGTGTGTGTGTGTGCTTATAGCTATCTTAGTGAAGACCAATTTGAGTTGTAGCCTATACATGGGAAGTGAGGACATTTTAGAAAAGTTACATTTTGGCCAGTCCTCACTTTCTCACACACCTTCAATGGGGATTGGTTTTAAAGGTATACTATGCAACTATTTCATTAAAAAACATATACTCATTCAAAAAAAATCCCTAAAGGGGGACTGACCCTCCCCAGATTTCTTGCAAAATGGTATTCTTCTTGATTTGAAAGCTCTGCAGGCAAGATGGCCCCCTATACTCCCTTCTTTATCCTGGCAGAATTCCTAGCTCATAAACTAACATAACTTGGCCAATAAGTATGTAATATACAAAATAAAACAAACCGGTAATGTCTTCAGTTGATGTAGAATGCAGAGGACATGTAACTGTTTAGTTAAACTCGCATTCCAGGAATATTGTATTTACTGCGCTGCTCTAACGTAGTTGGCTCGAGCCTGTTTCGCCCTGGAACCCACTCGCTTTGTGCCAGAACACAATTGATTTGGGGGTGGAACACGCCAGGATTGGCCAACGCCAACGCCCAGAACTGTCAAATCAAATCATCGACAGAGTCGCTAGAAATATAGTCAGCCACGTTATAAACAACAAACTAACGCTGGTGATCCGTATGGAAACAGTCTTACTTGAAATGGTTAAAAGTTATATCAATTTGGTCATTCATACACATGATGCATTGCTCTTAAAAGGCTCGCGCCACATGAACTACGGTAGTAATCACATGGAAAAAAAACATTTTTCACGTGAGAAAAATACCCCCGTGATGTAACGATGTACCAAATCATTTGAGGGCACACAAAAAAGCAGGTTTGAACCCATAGAGGGCACTTATGCTGCTGTTTGTAAAATTGTAACAGATTGGTCTCAAATGTGGAGATTTTGACCAGAATCCTTCACATACCACCCCAAAAGCCATATATATTGGTTAAAAGCTGAAAAAAGTGTTTTGGGGGTGCGGGCATGTTCAGAGCCCCACATGAGGGTGTGTAGCGCCCAGCCAATAGCATCGTTCAGAGCGGAGCAGCAGCCAATATCATTGTGAGCGGAGTCTGCAGACTGCATTCTGCTGCAGACCAGGAAATGCGGCTCCTTCCCAGAGCATTTTGTGAGGTTTTTGGAGCTTATACCTCCATGTTTGAGGTGTGTGTTTATTTGTGCTTTTATAACATAACCGCTGTGAAACTATCAGGAAAAAGTTTAATCCCTGCATTTCAACGGTTTTGCGTCTCTCGCTCCCCAATTATTGTCAACCTCGCTCGACCACACAAACACAGAACACAGCAAAACAGTGTGGTGAAAACACGAAAATACAGGCAGGGGGCAGCGTCTCTGCACATAAACACACCGTCACACAATTCTAATGGGTCAGAAGTAATTGATTTAGAGGAAAAACGTTGTATTCGTGTATATTGTTTATATTTGTATATTTGACACGGCGTTTGACACAATCCTCCCAGTCCTGCTACAGGAGAAACTCTCCCAGCTGGGCGTGCCCGACCCCATCTGCAGTTCAATCAGGAGAGACTAGAGACCAAAGGATGAATAAAGTGATATTTATTACAATAAAGTGAATAATTTACTACAGAAAGAATAATGAGAATAAAGTATTGTTATTAGTCTTTGGCGGTTAGACACCGCAGGGAGATCTTGAGAGAGCTGCACCAGCCCAGATCAGCATCCAGATATATCCCCCTGCAGTGTCTAGATACTGGTGGTGCTGGTGATCTCCTTCTGAGACTCATGAGACTCTTCCGACTGAAGAATGGGATAGGTCTGCGATGACCGGGAGGAGAAGGGGAGGAGGAGGGTGCGAGCCTGACAGCAGCGATGATTGAGAGGCTGAATGAGACAGAAACAAGCATATTTAAGGAACCCGCCTCCAAGCAATTGGCTTACGACTGGGTTGTGGAGCAACGTGATAGGCTTACACTGGAGGTGTGTAGGGTGAGAGGTGATGAGAGCAGTGATGTGACGCTATGCAATTGGTTAACAGAGACTGGGTGGCAACCAGCTGATTGTTCATTGAAACCCAGAAATTGACAGCTTATTATGATCTTGTGAGTAGATATAAAGTGAATTAAGGAAGTGTAAAAGATATTAGTCTTCCTGCTTGAACTTACGTTAAGAACTACATATGGACCACAGACTTCCTGACTGACAGGAAGCAGCACGTGAGGCTGGGTAAGCACATCATTGACTTTCGGTCCATCAGCACCAGCGCTGCCCAGGGCGGTGTCCTCTCTCTCTACTTCTTCGGTCTGTACACCAACAGCTGCTCCTCCAGTCACCAGTCCGTCAAGCTCCTGAAGTTTGCAGACGATACCACCCTCATAGGGCTCATCACAGACAGGAAGTTGACCATCTGGTGACTTGGTGCAGTCAAAACAACCTGGTGTTAAATGCTCAAAAAACAATGGAGATGATTGTGGATTACAGGAGGAACAAAGCCCCACCTTCCCCCATCACCCTGGGTGACTCCCCAGTCAACACTGTGGAGTCCTTCCGCTTCCTGGGGACCATCATCAGCCAGGACCTAAAATGGGAGCTGAACATCAGAGCTCTCACCAAGAAGGCACAGCAGAGGATGTACTTCGTGCGGCAGCTGAAGAAATTCAAAGTGCACTGCCAAAGGCCACGATGGTGCACTTCTACACCTCCATCGTTGAGTCCATCCTCACCTCCTCCATCACCGTCTGGTATGCTGCTGCCACTCTCAAAGACACTAACCGACTTCAGCGCATCATCCGCTGCGCTGAGAAGGTAATCGGATGCAACCTGCCATCCCTCCAGGACCTGCATGCAGCCAGGACAGCGGTCTCGCAAGATCATGGCCGACCCCTCCCACCCTGGCCACAAACTCTTTAAGACACTCCCCCACGGCAAGAGACTGAGGTCTGCCAAGACCAGAACCACCCGCCACAAGACCAGCTTCTTCCCAACCGCCATCAGCCTCACCAACAAGGCCCGGAAACCCCTTCCGCCAAGGACCTCACCAACAACCCCCCCCCCCCACACACACACAAACTCACTACCTCCTCCAAAACTCAACTGAACTCCCCCCCCCCATAAAACTGTAACTCATATCTAATTTAATCCCTGTTTAACTGGGACTGTAAATTCATGTAAATTCCCTGCACATTGAATGCCTATTTAACTTAGCCTGTAAATTTCATGTACATTCAATGTAAACTCTTATCACATCCGACTGTAAAGTCATGTAAATCCACTGCCTATTTAACGTCTATCTAACTCAGTCTGTAACTCTCATGTAAATTCAACGTAAATTCATATTTATTATCCGCAGAACACTTCACCACTCATGAACATATTGTATATATTTACTCGATTTGATTGCACTTGCAACTTTGTGATTGTTTTTAGTTATCTTCCTACTTCTTATCTCTGTATATTGATGTGACCGCTACGCTGCATACAGACACTAAGACAAATTCCTCATATGTAACTTGCATACTGTGGCAATAAAAGTGATTCTGATTCTGATTCTGATTCTGATGTGTATATATTTTAATGAAATAGTTGCATAGGATATCTTTAAGGTTTAGGTCAGAATTGGGTTTAGGTTAGCGTAAGGGTTTGGCATTCATTATGGTTAAAGCTAGGGTTAGGGAATGCATTATATCAATGAATGTCCTCACTAAGATACCTACTATACTGTGTGTGTGTGTGTGTGTGTGTGTGTGTGTGTGTGTGTGTGTGTGTGTGTGTGTGTGTGTGTGCGCACGTGCGTGCCGTGCCATGCGTGTGCGTGCACGCGAATGAGTGTGCCCGTGTCTCTCCTATCTCCCTCCATTATTTTGTTGCCACTCCAGCCCGCGGCTCCCTTGTGGCTGTGACACTCGTTACTCATTCGTCGGCTTCCTCTCTCATAAAAAAAAGGCGTGGGACCCCTGTCACTGCCTCCCAGATCCCAGGGTGCTCATCAGAGGAAGGGAGAGGGGAGAGACGGGTGAGGGATGGAGAGCGGAGAGAGGGAGTGACAGGGCCATTGTTGCAGGAATCCTACAGGGACTTCCTAAACATCCAACGCTCCAACCATGTGCCTCCACACCTATAATTTGTCTGTGAGAGGGCTTTCATGCTGCCTGCTGGGATTTGGGATTTGGCCAGGCGGCCCACGCTTTCTCTGGAGGTGTCACACACAAGTAAGCAAAAAAAACACAAAAAAACAATGCTATCATGGCGTGCAGAGACTCATCAGCGAGCCTGCAGCCAAATAAATAAAATCCTGCCTGTCAATGAATGACTCAACAATTCCTACTTTGCCAGGTGCTGAAATTTCTGGCTTTCAAAACTGTCTTACTTTTGGAACAGAAAGTCCTCCTCAGCCATAAGTACTCAAAGTGCTTCACATATGGTGGTGGCAGGGGGGGTGGATTCAACTCATCCACCACCGGAGTAGGCAGCACCCACCTGGGTGATGCACGGCAGCCAGTTTGCACCAGAACCCGTGGGCAATTCAGCCTCCCTCTGTTTGAAGATAGTGCGGAAATTGTATTATTTCGAATGGCCAGTGGGGGGCGACGTGGGTACTGCAGAAACAAAATCGGTAACATGGAAGTGAATGGGAAAATGGCCCGACTTCTCTCTCGGCCTATGTCATAAATAAACACTTTACAAATGAGTTTATGGTCTGAATCAAGAATTTCAAGTCTTTTTCATGCTCTCATGTCCTCCGTTTTCTAAATTATGGACCCATTTCTAGTTTAATAGACGATAAATACGACCAGCGAGAGGCAGCAATATGCCGCAAGGCATCTAGTCTGCCGGAAAGCTATTAGAATAAGCAGAAGACGAAGCTCGCCAGATAGCTCGCTAGCAGATTAGCAAGTAGTAATTTAGCAAACTATCAGAAACAACGTTATCTTTATGATGTTTTAATAATGTTAGTAGACACATGTAACTGTATAGATCCCCGTTAAGGTCAGTTTATCAAAATAACGCATATTTCGAAATTGGATTTAGTTTGTGGAGGCTTAGCAGCAGCTAACAGGCTGGAGGCTCACACCATGGATGTATTAAAAGAACACAAGCAGGCAGTCATCTGGGCTCGCGAGACTGCATCTGCAGTACCAGGGTTTCCCACAATGCTCCAGGAAAATCCATTCATCCAATCAAACATTACCAGGAAGCAGGATAATCAAGGCTTCATTTTGTGGTATCAAAAACCAATAGGTTGAGTCCGTCCAGATAATATATACAGTCAATGGCCAGAACGCTCACCACACATCAGCTATCACGGTGGAGAGTTGAGGACTGAAAGTTACAATTAAGTAACGAGGGATGATTAGGCGGCCATGATGAAGGAAGGCCTGTGTGGGATTTTAGCCAGGGCACCGGGGTTACAGCCCTACACTTGCAAAGAGTGACGATGGGATCTTTAATTACCACAGAGAGTCAGGACCTCGGTTTAACGTCTCATCCAAGGGACAATGCTCATTCACTGGACAGAGTCCTTGCCCTCTATCGTTGCAACAGCCTAAAAACTGCGCTTAGTGCCAGGCGCAGCGCAGATTAGTGGGCGTGGACCGGCCCACTCGATATTTTGGTGTCGGCGCTACATGCAGCCTTAAGCATTATAACCATGCCTTTTAAGCGAAAAAATTATGCACAACCTGCTCATTGGTGAACTGCAGTTATTCAATGACATTCTTCCTTTCGAAGCTCCGATCCACTCAATCCATGTCCTGGTTTTGGCTGCATGCTGTCATCTCTTCATGCCAATTTGGATATCTCAGCACATCACAGATCATAGCCTGAATAAAACAATTCAACCTACAGCCAGGCAAATACAGATCTGTTCAGCAGGGCTGATGCGGTCTCCCTGTAGCCTACGTTAACTATCGGTGACATTCCTGATATGCATCCAATTCCATGATCGTTATGTTGTAAACATAACTTTCACAATAGTGAACAAGCACCCCCACTCGGCTCATTCAGGGCAGGTAGTTTTAGAACTTTTAGACGACCTGCTGCACAGGCTAAATGATGCACATAAATATAGCCTATGTAAAGTCATTGCATAAATGTGTTTTTATTGTACAGCGGACATCACGCTATCACTCATCTATATCACGTTAACTTTGCGAGGGATATATATACCACCTGGATTACATATATGTTTCACATAGGGTTGTGTTTTCATTTTTATGTTTTATTTTGTCCAATATTGAAATGTTCCAAAATTGCATCTTGTGTTAACAAACATATTATTTATATCTACCACTTAGTCTATTTAGGCTGATTTGGTTGCTATTTATTGTCGAAATGTATTAGCCTCAATGCATGCTGGGAGATTTCACATGTGTGGCTTTGGTAGGGGGAGCGGGGGAGGTAGGATGATGCAACAGCCTCTGAATGACAGGGGCTCAAAACTAGGTATAACAACTTTTTTTTCATCAGTCATTGTGCCTGTCTGCACGAGAGAGAGGGAGTGAGAGAGAGAGAGAGGGGGAGAGAGAATGAGATGGCAGAGGAGAGCTCCGCGCAATTACGCACAGTAGCCTAATATAACCGGCGCACTGAATAAGGCCTGGTTTTGAAAAGCGCTAAGCGCTAATTTAACGGCAGGGGGGAAGATAACGTTAGGCCGATATTTAAGGCCGAAACGCCCATTCTGGCCTATTCTGGCACTGCGCCACGCCTCTTTGGCGTAAAGCGCATTTCGGGGCCTAAAACCATGTTGCTATCTTCCCGAGGCAGGCGCAAGGCGCGTTTTTTTGCATTTAACGCCAGTCTTCGCGCCTAAGGCCACTGGGAAGATAGGGCCCCCTGTCTCTGCCCTAGGGCATTGGGGAGATTATTCATGAGACCAGAGGGAAGAGCACCTCCTACTGGTCCTCCAACACTTCTAGCACCATGGTCTCCCATCCAAGGAAGCCAGCGATATAATGCAAGAACCACGGTGCAAAAAAAAAGAAAAAAGACTGTAGTGGCACGACTGTTTGTGTGCATTACAGGTTAATGTGAATGGTGAGTGGGGTGTGAGACTTCTGTCAACTTCTGTCAATACCTGGTCCATCATTTAATATGTTTTAAAGGCAGAACTTGTAAATTCCAGCCCACTCAGCCCATTACTTCTGTGTTTTTGCGCAAAATGTCTGCATCTGAACACGGTTCCCTCACCTCCAAACTTCTTCTTCCAGTTGCAGGGTACCTTGCAGTGCTGGGCCTTACCTCCAAACTTCTTCTTCCAGTTGTAGGGTACCTTGCAGCACTGGGTCTTACCTCCAAACTTCTTCTTCTAGTTGTAGGGTATCTTGCAGCGCTGGGTCTTACCTCCAAACTTCTTCTTCCAGTTGTAGGGTACCTTTGAGCACTGGGTCTTACCTCCAAACTTCTTCTAGTTGTAGGGTACCTTGCAGTGCTGGGTCTTACCTCCAAACTACTTCTTAGTTGTAGGGTACCTTGCAGTGCTGGGTCTTACCTCCAAACTTCTTCTTCTAGTTGTAGGGTACCTTGCAGTGCTGGGTCTTACCTCCAAACTACTTCTTAGTTGTAGGGTACCTTGCAGCGCTGTGCCTTACCTCCAAACCTCTTACAGTTGCAGGGTACCTTGCAGCGCTGGGTCTTACCTCCAAACTTCTTCTTCCAGTTGCAGGGTATCTTGCAGCGCTGGGTCTTGATGGTCTGCTTGCAGTCAGTGCCGGTGCGCGTTCCCTCCCTGGTGCCTAGCCCACAGTCGCCTTCATTGGCCACACACACACTCCACTGCCACTCTCCGCAGTCAGACTTCCGATCCTTTTTCCCTGCAGTGTCAAACACACAGCCATACTGTAACCTGGTGAACTCTGTCACACAAGTCTTTGAGTATTTAGAAAAACACTATAATTCCTATCTATTATTATTATTATTATTATTATTATTATTATTATTATTATTATTACTACTACTACTACTACTACTACAAGTAAAGTTAGGGCCAAGACAGAGCTGTGATCCTTGATTTAAAATTTAAACTAAAATCTGATCCATCTGACGTTTAAAGTCAACACTGCAAAAAGTATCCATCTCAGCATATTTTTCAATCCAATATTGAGCGTTAACATTGTATTCTTCTGGGTCAACAAAGTTGCCAGGATTTTCTTGAATAAATGCCATCTTTGCATTAGTGGAGTGACCTGCCTTAGCTTGCCTTCACGATATTGACACTTCTGGTGAATTCCCCCAAAACAAGTGGATATGAGACACAATTATCTTCGAAGAAAAATATGAGTTTAACTAAATAGAAGACACAATTACTTGGTAAGATAGACATTTTTGGAGTGTATTCCTGCCTGTCAATTTAGGCAACTCGGGGTTAATGTCATAAATGATTTGCTTGATACATAGAGGAGTGATCTGCTTATTCTACCTCATTTCAAGATGACAGCGCAATGGTACATTCACATGGTCACATAGTATGGTTGGCTCGCTGTCTCAGTTGACATTATAACATGTGTAAGGAGGCGGAGACTCACCTTGCTTCTCAGCCTTGCCTCCTTCGGCTGCCATCACCGTCAGCACCAGGAGCGCCATCACGGCCACCTGCGTCCATTGCTTCTGTCCGTGCATTCTGATGGAGAGAGAATATACTATAGACCCTTTTCACAGTGGCTATTTGTGTCGAAAAGGCAGGACCAACACACCTGTGTTTACCCTGCCTTTTCAACACAAAATGGCGACCGTGAAAAGGGTCTATTGAAAAGAAAAAGAAAAAGAAAAAGAAAAATACACCCCTGGGAATACTCATAGTACTCTTAGGGCTCTATCCTCGCAAAGGCCGTAATTTTGCATTAGCGCCCGTTTTGCGCCCGTTTTGCGCCCGTATAGCGCCGCGCAAAGCCCTACCCAGCAAGCACGGACGGACCCGGACGAATCGAGAGAGCCCAATCGGGGCCAGCTCAAGTCATATCATGACGAGTCAGATCTGGCCCAAGTATCACTATCCAACTAATTTCACTCACCACTGAAATATCCATGAGGATAACTAAATGGTTGCAATCAATCACGTATTTCTCAGCCTGGGCTATTTTTTATCCAAAATCCGAGTGATCAGCACTTGTGGACACTGGACAATCTGCAAACTGTTTATTCGTGGAGGTGGGACTACAGGAGATGAATTGCGGGGGAATCCTGCAATTGTCTCACTTGCATATCTTGTTGCCAGATTGTTTTGAAAGAGGGAAAATACACTGCGAGGCGTAAACTATACATTTGAGTTGGGAGTTGCATGCTGTAGCATTGGGCGGTGTTAATGTGTTTCGGGGTTCTGCTTACACAGATTGTAAACTGTTACACTGTGATGTGCGATCTAAAGTTCGGTAAAGTTGGAAATATATTGACAGATTCGCACTTCCCAGATCAATAGCTCATAAATGAAGCGCTTGTACTGCACACACGACGCCTCTTTCCCATCTTAGTAAGGTAGACAACGAGCAACAACCTCATTTTCACCTAAATGAGCGATCCTCCGAGCTGGACAAATAACATTGGTCTCTGCTGCGGGCGGTGAGGCGAGTGCTTAGGGACCGTCAGACTTGACGCCAACGTTTTAAATAAAAAACAAGTTTCTGCTATAATCCTATGGTATACGGTATGCTATATCCGTGTCTCAAAACTGTCCCGACTCCATGGCTGTTATACTGGTATAAAAAGAACAAGGGGTCCATGTTTTGAAACGGTAGGCTATACTCCAACCTACAGCAGAACATTTCAGCGAACAGATAGCGTAGCAGTAGAATAGCCGGCCTGTAAATTGTAGCTCCCGAGTTCAAATCCCACACGCGGTGTTATTATATTTTTTGAAAATGTAGCATAAAATTGTTAATCTGGACATAATTATAGCTTTATGTATAAAGTTGAGACTGTGTACATAGCAGAATAACTGAACATGCCCATTCATGGTAACGGTCATATTTCGACGTCAGCTTGACGTTCCCGCGTAGACGTCTAAATCATCCCCAAATCACCATGTGATCCGGCCTAGTCCTGAACGTCACTGGAACACGTCATCACAACGTTATCATGACGTAATTTTGCTTGCTGGGTAATTGTGGGCGTGTCGGCCCGCTGCCCTTGGCATCATCTTGGTGCAAACCTCCATATAGGCGTGTTTATGCCCAAAAGTATTGACAGGTGTGATCATGTCCATCCCCCTTAAAAGCCACAGGGTCAAGTCTGCAGCCTTGCGGATGAGACGCAGCTTCCAACATGCTGAGTGCAGGCTGTTTTTACTGAGACATAGGGCAATTAGAGATAAGAAAGGCAGACTTGATACATGACAAGCAGGCCAATAGTTGCTATGACAGTGAAAATAATCCATCTGGGGGAAGGGAATTCTGGGCAAGTGAAAAAAAAAGAGGATGAACTAGTTCAGATTCAATATATACAGTAGATAAACAATATTCCATTTGAAACACATCGAAGGGCTGCTGCGCAGTTACGCAGTGCATATCCCCATGGTGTTATTATGTCCCGAAGCGTGTGTAAGGGTTTGAAAAACGTTTTGCAATTGTTTTGATATAAAACAGACACCCCCCATATTTTTTTATATTAAGAACTTCTCTAACAGAATCTAAGTAAATGCAGTGTGAATTTGCACTACCAACTCAGTAGGTGGCGCTGTAGCGCTTCTGTGGATCAGGCCGAGAGACCGGAAGTACAAGCCCTATCTAGCGCGAGAGGTCAGAAATAAATGGCGCTTGTTAAGACCCGGTATAATAGGTGGCTTTTGAGCAGAGAAGCAGGCAAGGCAGTTGAAGATGTAACAAAGAGTTTTAATTAAAGGTTCGGTGTGGCTGGTGGTAGAGGCTGGCAGGCCTGGTCAGAGCAGGAGTCCATCGGCTGTGGCATGCTGGTAGACAGGCAGGCCGGAGATCCTGGGCATGGAGACGAAGAGATGGTTAGCACAAGCATGGAACAAAGGAGCAAGACTGAATGCGAACTTAGCGGGTTTACACGACTGACGTAGCATTGTCTATAATCCAGCGAAGACTGGATGTCTGGCTGGAGTATATGTAGCCAGGCTGTAGGCTGATTGAGATAGCCAGCAGCTGTGCAGGTGACGCCTCCACTCCAGCACACCAGGGTCCAATCTCCTGTAATCAGCACCACACACACACACACACACACACAACACCAAAAGAGAGGGAAAGCCTAGGGGCCAGTTGAGACTGAGGGCGTGACAGTACCCCCCCCTCTACGGGCGCCTCTTGGCGCCCTCTGGAGCTGGTCAGGATGGAGACGTCGGAAGTCACTGATGAGCGAGGGGTCCAGGATGTCTCGCCGGGGGACCCAACAGCGCTCCTCGGGACCATACCCCTCCCAGTCGACCAGGTAGTGGAAGCCACGCCCCTGGCGGCGAACCTCCAGGATGCGCCGCACCGTGTAGACGGGACCGCCATCAACCATACGGGGGGGAGGGGGGGCAGGATCGGGAGGAGAGAGAGGACTGGACCGAACAGGTTTTAACTGGGACACATGAAAGGTGGGGTGAATCCTCCGAAGGGAGGCAGGGAGCTTCAGTCTGACTGCACAGGGGTTAATTATAGTCTCGATTTCGAATGGTCCAACATACCGGGGAGAGAGTTTCCTGGATTCCACTTGGAGTGGCAGATCTTTGGAAAGCAGCCACACCCTTTGACCTGGAGCATAGCTGGGCGCCGGAGCACGGCGGCGGTTGGCCTGCTCCTGGGTTTTAGAGGAAGCACGGAGCAGAGCAGCCCGGGCACGCCTCCAAGTGCCCCGGCAGCGATGTACCTGGGCCTGGACTGAAGGGACTGCCACCTCTACCTCCTGATCTGGGAACAGAGGGGGTTCATAACCCAGAGAACAGAGGAAAGGAGACATACCAGATGAGGCGTTGGGGAGCGTGTTGTGGGCGTATTCCACCCAGGGCAGCCGCGTGCTCCAAGATGATGGCTCTGCAGCAGAGACACAGCGGAGTGCAGCCTCCATCTCCTGGTTGGCCCGCTCGGTCTGACCATTAGACTGAGGGTGGTACCCAGAGGAAAGGCTCACGGTTGCTCCCATGGCTGTGCAGAAGGCCTTCCATACTCGTGACGTAAACTGTGGACCCCTGTCAGAGACAACATCTGAAGGCAGACCATGGATACGGAAAACATATGTTGCACCAATAAATCAGCTGTTTCACGTGCAGAGGGCAGTTTGGGCAGAGCAATGAAATGAGCAGCTTTGGAGAAACGGTCAATGACAGTGAGGACCACAGTATTACCTCCTGATGGGGGGAGACCGGTCACAAAGTCCAGGGCGATGTGAGACCATGGCCGGCTGGGAACAGGCAGAGGACGGAGCAACCCAGAACTAGGCCTTGTTGTGGTCTTACTTCTAGCACAGATGGAGCAAGCTACCACAAATAATCTGGTGTCCGCGTCCATAGTCGGCCACCAGAAGCGCCGTTTGAGGAACGCGATGGTGCGATGAATCCCCGGATGACAGGTAAGGCGGGAGGAATGTGCCCACTGCAGGACCTGAGAACGGACAGCGTCTGGGACATAAAGGCAATTAGGGGGGCCGGTACCTGGGTCGGGCTGGGTGGTCTGAGCCCTGCGGACTGTGGCCTCAATCTCCCAGGTGAGAGTGGCGATGATACAACCAGGCGGTACTATGGCCTCAGGTTCAGCGGGGCCCTCCTCACCCGCAAACTGGCGGGACAGGGCATCTGGCTTCACATTTCGGGAACCTGGACGGAAAGTTATAGTGAAGTTAAATCTTCCTAAGAACAGGGCCCACCTTGCCTGACGGGAATTCAGACGCTTGGCCGTCTGGATGTAGGAGAGATTCTTGTGGTCAGTCCACACAATGAAGGGGTGTTCTGCGCCCTCCAGCCAGTGTCGCCACTCCTCCAATGCCAACACCACGGCCAAAAGCTCTCTGTTGCCCACATCATAATTTCTCTCTGGTGGATCAAGTTTGTGAGAGAAGAACGCACAAGGGTGCAGATTATTGTCCTGTGGTGAGCGTTGTGAGAGGATGGCACCTACCCCAGTGTCTGACGCGTCCACCTCCACCACAAACTGTAGCGAACTGTCAGGATGAATAAGGATGGGACCGGAGATGAACAGGCGCTTGAGTTCAGCGAAGGCCATCGCAGCCGCCGACGTCCAACGGAACGGAAAAGAGATAGAGGTTAGTGCAGAGAGAGGGGCAGCAATGGTGCTGTAATTTTTCACAAACCTCCAATAGAAGTTAGCAAAGCCATTGAAGCGCTGTAACTCCTTGCGGTTGAGGGGCGTGGGCCAGTCGGCAACCGCGGAGACCTTGGCTGGGTCCATCTGAAGCCCACCCTGTGAGACGATAAAGCCCAGGAAGGAGGTAGTGGAAACATGGAATTTACATTTTTCAGGTTTGACAAAGAGCTTGTTCTCTAGAAGGCGCTGCAGCACTGTGCGGACATGCTCCTGGTGTTCCTGGAGAGAGTAGGAATATATCAGAATATCATCCAAATAAACAAATGCAAACCGACCGAGCATGTCACGGAGCACATCATTTATCAGGGCTTGGAAAACCGCTGGGGCGTTGGACAGCCCGAATGGCAACACTAAATATTCAAAATGGCCTAAAGCGGTGTTGAAAGCCGTCTTCCATTCATCCCCCTCCTTGATGCGCACCAGATGATAGGCGTTGCGCAGGTCCAGGGTGGTGAAGAGGGTAGCTCCTTGGAGAGGGACAAAGGCAGAGTCAATGAGAGGCAGAGGATACTTGTTCTTTACAGTAATTTTGTTCAAACCTCTGTAATCAATACAAGGCCGTAAGGAGCCATCCTTCTTCTCCACATAGAAATATCCTGCGCCTACAGGAGAGGAGGAAGGCCTGATAAATCCAGCAGCCAGGGACTCCTGAATGTATTTCTCCATGGCCTGCTGTTCTGGACGGGAAAGATTATAGAGCTTGCTGCTGGGAAGTGGGGCCCCAGGTAGGAGCTCAATGGCACAGTCATAAGGCCGATGGGGAGGAAGTGACAGAGTATGCTCCTTGCTGAAGACCGGTGCCAGGTCATGGTAAGAGTCAGGAATAGAGGACAGATCGGGTGGCTCCACCGCCGGTGGAGGCTCCGATGTGGGAGCTTGGGCAGAACGGAGACAGTGTGAGTGACAATACGGACTCCAGGACCGGATCTTTCCAGTAGGCCAATCTAGCTGTGGATTGTGGAGTTTGAGCCAGGGGAAACCTAGGAGCAGAGGGACATGAGGGCATTCCAAAACATAAAAACTGATACTTTCTTGGTGGTTACCAGACAGGTGTAGAAGTACCGGGACCGTTTTATGTTCAATTCTAGCCAGCTGCATACCGTTGAGGGCATTAGTTTCCAGCGGGACATCGAGGGGCTCAGTCTCGATGCCCAGCTGTTGGCACACAGTATAGTCAATGAAACTTTCATCCGCACCAGAGTCAATGAGAGCAGTGAGGGGAAAGGAACGACCTCGCCACACGAGGGCGACATTGAGCTGTGGACAGTCTGGTGGAGAAGGGCTGACCACACGGCTCGACAGTATTCCTCCAACTACTGTCGAGCCGGGCCTTTTGGTGGACGGACAGGGCAGTTGGCAATGAAATGTCCCATTTGACCGCAATATAAACAGGATTGGGATTTTATCCTATGGGACTTTTCCTCATCGGACAGGTGAACGCCGTCTATCTGCATGGGTTCTGGCTCAGGGGAATTCGATACATTCCGGCGGGGCTCGTGATAGCTCGGCATGTCTCGGCGGAGCCCGAGTGGAGTGGGCTGCTCAGAGCGATAAGTGGGGAAGAGAACTGAATCCGCACGCCACAGGGAAAGTTGGTCGCCGACCTTAATGGCTAGTTTGATGGCCTCGTCCAATGTTCTGAAATCCCCCCTCAGTGCCAATTCCTTCCCAATGTCACGGTTTAAACCCCCTTGAAATGCTGTAATGAGGGCAGCATCGTTCCAGCCAGACTCCACCACCAACCTTTGAAATTGGCTTACAAATTCCCGGATTGAATATCTTCCTTGACGGATCTTTGAAAGCCGTTGCCCGGCTTGCTGGCCCCGTATGGGGTGATCAAAAACACGTTTTAGCTCGTTAGCGAAAACAACAGCAGAATTGGCCAGAGGGGAGCCTTGCTCAAAGAGAGCGTTGTACAGTCCAAGTGGCGGCCCCTCCAGCAGATTCACTAGATACGCCACTCGCGCTGCTTGACTGGCATAACGGATAGGCTGCGCATTAAACGCCAACTGACACTGGGTAAGAAACTGGCGACAAGTGTTTGGGTCACCAGAGTACTTTGCAGGTGGGGGAATATTAGGTTCAAAGGATGCGGAGCCGGATAACTGACCGTGTTGAGGGACCGAAGCTGATGCAGCAGCAGCAGGTGGCTGAACGACAGGAGCTGGAGCAGCGTTAAGACGGTCATTGAGAGTAGATAGACCCAGGGTGATGTGCTGTAGCTGTTCCGTAATGCCGTGCAGGGAGTCATCGTGGCGGCCCAAGTGTGCTCCTTGTAGGGCCATTGCCTGTTTGAGTGCCTCCGCTTGCTCTGCAAAAGCCATATTGGCCGGATTATACTGTTAAGACCCGGTATAATAGGTGGCTTTTGAGCAGAGAAGCAGGCAAGGCAGTTGAAGATGTAACAAAGAGTTTTAATTAAAGGTTCGGTGTGGCTGGTGGTAGAGGCTGGCAGGCCTGGTCAGAGCAGGAGTCCATCGGCTGTGGCATGCTGGTAGACAGGCAGGCCGGAGATCCTGGGCATGGAGACGAAGAGATGGTTAGCACAAGCATGGAACAAAGGAGCAAGACTGAATGCGAACTTAGCGGGTTTACACGACTGACGTAGCATTGTCTATAATCCGGCGAAGACTGGATGTCTGGCTGGAGTATATGTAGCCAGGCTGTAGGCTGATTGAGATAGCCAGCAGCTGTGCAGGTGACGCCTCCACTCCAGCACACCAGGGTCCAATCTCCTGTAATCAGCACCACACACACACACACACACACACACAACACCAAAAGAGAGGGAAAGCCTAGGGGCCAGTTGAGACTGAGGGCGTGACAGCACTGGCTTGGTGAAAACGTTCACTCATCGTCTCTCTCTCCTTATTCATCCACAGGTACTGTAAAACACCTTAGAAACTCTCTAGTTTATCTTTACATAGAGGGGAATGCTTAAGGAACTGCTTTGTGTTGTTTGGGGCACTTGTGACAAACGTAGCTATTGTTTTGGTCTGTAGTTGATTGAAGTTGCCCAGTCACGAACGCAATGCAATTCAGGTGGTAGTCGCCTCCTTTATGTAACGTCATCCTACATGCAATCAAGCAAGGTTGTAAATGTAGTCTAATGCTGTGCATCCCGCAGTAATGTTTGATCATTTAGAGATGTGGGTTTATGTTGTGTATGTGTCATGTTAAAATGTGTTAGTACTTTATCAGTGTTTACAAATTAGATGTATTATTTCTAGAGTAACTTTATGCTTGTTGAGTTGCCACAGCCATATTAAGCACCTTGTCAACAGAGTACTAGTGAATAGATACAACATAATATTACAACAGTTTTGAAACAGTAATGGCCGAAATATTGTTTGTTTGAGAATTTGGTATTTTGATATCAATAGCGTATGTTTCAGTAATGGGACCAATGCAATTATTATTTTCAAATGGTTTATATTTTATTTGGTACATAATCAATTTTTTTATGAATACAGTATGCATCTGTGTATATATGAAGTCTATAGACCAATATGGAAAGATGTGTTTTTCTATTATTTATGAAAGTAAAGTGAATATATAGAAAGTGAATAAGTGAATTAACATAAATATGTTGAGGTCAGAAATAAATGGCGCTGGCTTGGTGAAAACGTTCACTCATCGTCTCTCTCTCCTTATTCATCCACAGTCATCAGCCAGTGGTCCAAGGATCCACGGTGCTCTTTCATAGCCTGTGTATCTCATGGGCCGGAGCCAGATAACCCCTAGGTCTGGCGCCGGTTACACGTGCGCTTACTTTAATTAGACGTTTCGTTCTTATAGGCTACATACACATACAATATCAGTTTCTTTAATAGGGTAGGGATGTGTGAGAATTTAATTCTAGCCTATTTCAATAGCATATCAGAATTGTCCACCCTGGTTAAGCTATTGACTGCGGTCACGCCATCCGCGCTGTGGAGAAGCTGGTCTTGTAGTCATGTGCGGGTCACCCAGAACCCGCCGGGTCCCACGGGCTGGCCCGCCCTGCAAGCGGTCTGGGTTGGCAAATTATGAAAATATCGCGGGTGCGGGCGGGGCAGGCTCAGAACGTGACAAAGCAACATTATTAAATAATTTAGAGCAGTGAAACACGCAGAGTAACCCTTTATTAAAACGTGAACTCTCTCTCACACAGGTAGGCCTACACATAATCAGACAGACAAGGCGACTCTGAAGCCCTCTCTATAGCATACATGGAGTAAAGAAACACTTCAATGAGGTAGCCTATGTGTTCTCAAAACAAACATTTTGGAAGGATTATTCGCTGTAATTATTATTTGAAGTGTCCATAAAAATAATGCCAACATGCTGTTGTGGACTCGACTGTGATCTATTTATCAACTTTACTGCAACGTGAGTAGGCTACATGACCAATTGAGAGAGCAGAAGGTAATTAAAAGAAATCAGACAGCGAATCTGAAGCCATATCTGCAAGCCGTCTGCACCTGCTGTGACCAATTGAGAGCGCATGAGGTAATTAAAAGAAATGGGGAAGAATAAGAACTGTTTCTGTAGCCTACCTCTACCTGGCTGCTACCTCCATTTGAAGACCTTGGATTAATTGAAGAAAGACCGGTAATAACGGAGTTTGTAACGAAGCAGAAAGAAATCAACGACATGAAAGAAGCCGCGCAACGCATCCAGAGCAGTACAACTGTTGTTGCGCACGCATGTGAGTGTCTGTGTGTGTGAGAGAGAGGGGGGAGAGAGACAGAGTTATTAGCTACTTTGCACACCTTGGAGAGCTCTGCTGCGCTCCTCCTGAGTCCGGAGACATATTACATTAAATTGGCCATTGCAGGCAGGCTGCTGGGTTGGGCTGGGTTCGGAATTTTCAGATATTTTAACGGGCTGGGCGGGGTGGGCTGGCTCCAATGATCACCAGGTCTTGCATGCGTGCAATTGCAGGGTTACTGTAGGCTACTGGCTGGCCTGGCACAACTTTCTCAAAAGTATTGTTATACACCTAATACCACAGACCTGTATGGTCGGGAATTATGTAGCCTATAGCTAATAAAACCATGACAAACTAATTCTCATTTTTAAATCAAGGTGTGTGTTTTTTCTGCAATGTAGTTGAAAATCAACGTGGCATTCTGAAGAGGAGGGTGTGTGCCTGCGAGGTTTGGAGAGAGAGTTACATCCATGTATGTATCCAAGCCAGGAGTTGCCCTGCACTGCATGGAGAATACTGTGTATGCTCAGGCGCAGTGGGGGTTTTAGCACTAAGACCTGCTATTAGGTGGTCTTGCGTGCACATAAGGACTTTGTGGCCAACATTTAGCGCCGACACGCCTGGTTTGGCATGGGCGACGCCGAAACCTATTGTAACGTATCGGTGATACGCCAAGGAACGGAGAGTTGTAGTTGGTACAGGTTCTTTATTCACAGGCTTCTTTAGCTCCTAGCAGCTAGCTTCACACCGCTAGCTCTAGACACAACAACCGTCTCAGCTCGCTCCATAGCTAGACTGACTCCGGCACCCCGGCCGCTGGTCCTATATACCCCGTTTCCCCTAGGAACACACCCACACACATTAGTTCCTAGCTGCAGTTGAGACACTTCTATTGCACATCACATTACAGGTAATACTTGGATTACCTGAAACGCTACATACTCCTCACCCAACATTAGTCGACGCCCACGTCGACACCCACAACCCACACATATCCCCCTGTACCAAAACACACCACCCCACAACATTTTGTATTCCCCCAATTTGTCTCTTATTATTTCACTACTTCTTAATTTTCGTTCCACCACCACCATTTGCATTTCTTTTCATTCCTTCCTCTTTTCCCATTCCAATAAATTCAACCCACATTTCCGTTCACATTCCCATTCCAATAGCCCTTCTCTTTAACACCCCTTAATTTTGCATTCACTCCCACCATCATTTAGTTACTTCCCATTAGCACCCTTTTCCCCAACATTTACATCATTCTTTTTTCATTACCTTCATTTAAACCTTTTTTTCTCTTCCCACATTATCCCACTTCACTTCAACCACTATTTCCATCCCCCCTTTTACAGCTTCTGTCCCACCTGAAGCACGCTAGTCCCGCTCAACCCCCAGTGGGGTTAGTCCTCTGCAGTGTAACTCTTTTCGGTCCCCCCTTTGTGCCCCACAGACCTCACACTCCCTGCAGTATCTCCGCACGTCCTCCTTTTGTTTGCCCCAGTAGAAATGTCCACGGATGAGGCTGAGTGTCTCTTCGGGCCCACGATCACCGTATGGGCCCTCGTGCATCCACTTCAGTGCCAATTCTCGCAGGCAACCGGGTACCACCCACTGGGTCCCGCTTTTCCCGTGCCCCTTTCTCTCTAAAACCCCAGCTCCACCCAGTTGCAGGTCCGAAAACATGTTCCACAGTCCTTTCGTGGCACCGGAAAACATGTGAATCTCCTCCCCAGGGGGCCGGCGTCCGGCCGCCACCCACGCATACACCGGACCGATATCCGCATCCTCCATCTGTCTGCGTCTCCGCTCATGCCCGTCGACCTCCCAGATGGCCCTGTCTTCGTCTGTCTGCTCCACCTCTTGCACTCGCTCGTCCTCCCGTCCCGCTCCCCCAGGGGGCGGCGTGTTGAGGACAGCAGGGCGAACACCATCGGCGTCGATCTTCACCTCGGCTTTCTGCAGAGCAGCCGTGGGGGCTGTGTAGCGGCTTGGTTGGGCCGTCTCCTCCGGCCTTGACCCCTCTCGCTCCCCCGGGGACACGAGTGCCGCTCCCCCGACTGTAACAGCTCTGCAGATGATGTCGCTCACTTCCCTCTGGCTGTTCAAAACGATCCCCGCTCTCCTGATGGTCTCGTCGCTGATGATGATGTCCCCCTCTACCGGCTGGTATGCAGAGCAGCTAGCCTGGGCCGGCTCAACAGTCACTCTCCTGCCCAGAACAATCGGCTCTGTACTGCTCCGCTGCTCCGCCGCTTGTTGCTCAGGCTGCTCCACTGCTCCGCTACTCCGCTGCTCCTCTGCCTGTTGCTCCGGCTGCTCCCCCGGCTGTGTGTCTCTTCCAGCGTTCGCACTCTTAGTGCAGTCTCTAGCTAAATGTTCAGGCGACCTGCACGTCCAACAAAGTCTCACCTGTCCGCCGCCTGCTTCTTGACATTCTCTGGCTAAATGTCCGATCGCGCCGCATGCCCAGCAGGCTCCCTGCTGTCCATGTCGTTGTCCCGCATACCCGGTCCGTCTCCCGGGTCCGCCTCGGCACCACCTCGCCACATGGCCCGGTTCTCCACAGCTCCAACACAGTCTATTTTGTGGTTCCTCCGGCCGTTCTCCACACTGTGCTCCCTCTGCGCTCATCAAATCCACCCGCTGCATGACTTCTCGCAGCGTCCGCATCACCTCTACTGCCCAGGCAGGAGTTTCTTCCACCAGCCGTCTGACTTCTTTCAACACACGGGCCTCCATGCCCGCCAGCATCGAGCTGATCCCCGTCGTCAGCTCTTCTTTTCTCCCGTTCGCCGACAGGCATTCTTCTAATCGCACCATCACACGTGGCGCTCGTAGCAGCTAGCTCACACAGCTAGCTCGCTACCGCTAGGTCGCTCGAGCCTTTGATCTCCAACTTTTTCTCCGCCGTTCCTCCTCACTCTCTCCCCTCTCGACCGAATCAGAGGCGCTACCGCTTCACTTCTGCACCAATGTAACGTATCGGTGATACGCCAAGGAACGGAGAGTTGTAGTTGGTACAGGTTCTTTATTCACAGGCTTCTTTAGCTCCTAGCAGCTAGCTTCACACCGCTAGCTCTAGACACAACAACCGTCTCAGCTCGCTCCATAGCTAGACTGACTCCGGCACCCCGGCCGCTGGTCCTATATACCCCGTTTCCCCTAGGAACACACCCACACACATTAGTTCCTAGCTGCAGTTGAGACACTTCTATTGCACATCACATTACAGGTAATACTTGGATTACCTGAAACGCTACACTATGTTTACACTCGGAACATGGCAATGGTATCTTCGCCAGAGTGCAAAAGGACACCTGCGGGAGGCAGACGATAGCATGAGGCGCGCAAAGGCCAGTATTTTGTACGGACACGCCTGGACCACGCCTACACCTGTGTTTGCGCTTTGATCCCAACGCAAAACTGGATGGTGGAGGACTGGAGGTAGACGATAGCATAGGAGGCAGGGAAGATGGCATAAGAGGTGCGCAAACGATCGTGCCTGTATGACGATAGGGCCCTTACACTGTTATTGTTGTTTTCTTGTGAAATTTCCTTTTTTTTGCTCCTGAGCCCACTTTTGCTCAAGCTGCCTTATTATCTTCTATTCTCATGAGAGGGTTTGTCTCTTCTTCCTTTTTTTATTATTATTATTTTGTTATTAACAAAGTATACAAACAAACAAGGCACATCAAACATCACAATATAGCAATCAGACAAACACAAAAAGCGACTATTAAAGCAACTATATAGCAAGATTTTTGATTGTTATTAAACAGTCTTAATGTAATATTGATGCATCACATCTTACCTATAATAGTAGATTGCTGTCTTGATGATTATAGAGTCTGTGTCTGTCTTCCAGCAGGCTGGATAGACCATGAAGTGAAACGAAACGGTTTACGGCAGCTGCCTGCCTTCAACCATTTCGCTCTGCCTAGCAACAGACCATAAACAAGGAGAACGCCATGCTCGCTACATCCAGGGGCTTGCTACTCTCGCGAACATCTCTCGTTATGTTCTAACAGTTTGTTTGGAAGTTATTTTGTGGTTATGGCCGAAGTGGCTGGCACAAACCGTTTCATTTCACTTATGATCTGCCCCAGCCACAGACAGACTAATCATCAAGACAACACTGGCCGATTCACTCTGCGTTCAAGCGAGACTACTCGACGTTGGTCTCATCTACTATTAGAGGTAAGATGTGAGGCATCGATATTAAATTTTGACTGTTTAATAACAATGGAAAATCTTGCTCGTAGCTGCTTTAAGAAAAGAAAATAAATAACTACAATGAATGCCAAAATTAAAAGAGGGCTATCAGACTCAACTTAAACCTATCCAGCAAAGACATACTTCAGAGCTTTCTTGTCCTTCATGACTTCCAAAGACTTACTCAAAAGCTTACACTCATTCTTCCAGTGGCACAAGTTGCGTTTAGTATCTACACTTATGTATAAAAGACTTTCCTAGTAGCAGTATAATATTCAACATAAAATCCAAGTCTCTATTTTCCAAAAAAAATACCTTGGACTGTAGACAGCGCTGCATATCTCTCCAGAAGGTCTGCACTAAATTACAGTGGAAAAATGCATGTTCCAAAGTTTCGATTTAATTTTCACAAAAGACAATTATTTAGCTCCAGATTAAATTTCAGTCACAGGAATTCGTTTGCAGGAAAAATCTCATTTACAATTTTGAAGTTAACTTCTTTCACTTTGGGAGGTAAAGGAAATTAAATATAATTGTTTTCTTATTTTCGCCACCTCCTCACATTCAAATTCCCTGAGGATATATTTTCTTATTGGGTTGGGATAATAAGGGTTTGTCTGATATCTCCGAAAAGTGTTTTCTGTGCATACGAATGTCCAGCAACACAAGCGATCAGTACACCTGTGCAAGCCCCTGTATAACAAACGTGAAAACATGTAATTACTTCCCAAAGGTTGGTTCTTATATGTTTGGGCAATTAAAAGTCATTGCTTAGGGTTAAGTTTAGATCATTGTTAAATAAAAAATAAAATAAAAAAATGTAAATGTAGCTTACGTTAGGAATCAAACCCCATTCGTTGGCCTCGAAGGCAAACGTATATGCCCATCCGCCACCCCGAGCACAACTCCCTTGCCACCCTTTTATTTCAGGCACCCTAGTGCCTCTATCACTCCCTGCTGGTTACTGCACCTTCATACATTAATTACGTGGGTTATATAAAAATGATAGTGCATTACCTTTCATAGGTATAAATATACGAACAGTGAATGGAAACAGCCTGACTTCAGTGAGTGACTTCCTAGATTTCCAAGAAAGCTGAAGCCCCAGAGGATGTGCCTGAACATTGAGCTGTGGATTTCATCATGTGGAGGTGGAGAGAGAGTTGTTCTAGTGGAGGAAAAGCAAGAGTTGCACCACTTACTCAAAACCCGACATGTCTTGCACCTGCATTGCATACTACTGTGGGTGGACAAACTGCTGTTTCTGCCCCGAACTATGATGGATTTCTCCTGCATTATTGTTGAACGTTGGTGCAAAATGGATAAGCACTTGACGTTTGATTCTGAGGGACTGACACCAAAACCTGATGTTGACAATTAGCTGTCAAATGTTATGCTATCTTGATGTCACATTAATGGCCAATTATCCGAGGAACACACCACCGAAAAAACCAAATTGAATAGACCCAGAAAGTTACATCACCATAGCGGTTTTCTACCACTGTTAGTGTTTTAAGTTGGATTTTTCCTTTTAAGCACAAGATTATACACTACAGATGTAACCAACTTTGATTCCCTTCCCCCTTAGAAATGAATTGGAACTGAACTGAATCTCTGCTCACTTCTAAGCTGCCAGAGGGTGTAAGCAATGGTCATAGCTTGCATCTTGTAGTTAGAGAAAGCTGAGTTTTGTGTCACAAAAATATTTTCTCTGCTCCAACATTTGCTAAACAACAAAGTGTGCGTCTCCATTGTTGTCTGACTGCATGTTGGCCAATATTTGCACAGAGTTGCTGTGTTGGAACTTGTGTTTGGAACTTGACAAATTAACTGCTTCTGGCTACTGTTCCCGGCATCAAAAGCCTTTATTCACCTTCATTGTTTTCTCCTGCATCTGGCTCTGGAGTGCAGAGGCTGTCACCATCACCGGCTTCACCCAACTGTGTGACTCTGCTGGGATTATTGCGCCGACTCAACCGCCACTTGTTTGCCTTCTCTTTCTGTGACTGTGAAAATCAGAGTGCACGCTACACTCTGAGGGGAGAGACAGCGTGAGACTCCAGCAATTACCAAGTGTCCTGATGCCAAAAATGCTCCTCTGTGCTCAAATTATTGAAGAAGGTAGAGCCTGGCAGGGAAATCATTTCCCTTTGTCGTTTTTAATTAACGATGAGCTGGCTCCGAGCCCCCGTCCCATCGTGCAGTGAACTTGCATTCCGAAGTTTTCACTTTGCTTCACTTGAAACTTCAGTCTCAATCTCATGTACGATATAGGGAACAGTGAAAAGCTATTGAATTCAAAAGTGGCATTCAAACGTGATGGTTCCTTATAAGACGTTATCGTGTGTTTCATATACAATTTAATTCCTTCTGGCACTCATTAGAAAGCCCATAAGGCATAATGAGCCTTCTGCCAGTGACGGCACTGCCAATAAGAATCATCTGAATCCTTCAGAAGATAGATTTTCTTTGACTGCACCAGCGTACCGTCAAAACCTGTTTTGATGAAATAGCCTCCTTCAGACTCCTTTCCACCCATTTTTATGTTTACTCACTTTAGAGAGATTCCAAACTATTCATCTCCCTAATCTGGAAGAAAAGAAGGAGAAAATCTTTGAATCCCAACTAGAAGAAGCAGACACAATGAGTTCTGAGTGAGGAGAGTGGGGAGAAAACTCATTGAAAGTCTCGATGAAGATCAAACGATCTTTATCGAGATTCTCAATGAGTTTGCCTTTGAATTAAGAGAGAAGAGAAGACATTGTGGCCTTTTGAAAAGATATGCCTTTCCTCTGGTTCATACGGAGAAGAGTGGACTCTCGTCTCGGCACGGCAGAGGATTCCATTTGAATGAGAACTCTATACAGGGGGTTAAAGAAAGAAATACATAATAAACATGTCCTCTGTCCTGCAAGATTACAGTCCAGGTTTCCCCTCTGGAGGCCATTAAATGAAATAGAAGTCTCTCACAAGCAAGTGTCTCCCATTTCCGGAGCACGACAGCACTTGTACTGGATGAGTGGACGGATCAGAACATTTGACTATCATTTGGTCGGCATGTGTGCTCCCACTGTAACACTTTGATAAGAAGCACTGCACTGGGACTTCCACTTGCAGTTTTTCCATTAAATCTATCTCTCTCTCTCTCTCTCTCTCTCTCTCTCTCTCTCTCTCTCCCTCTCTCTATCACACACACACACACCTACACTGACTGAGAAATAGAGTGAAATCAAAAATAACCAGCCACCCTCCAAATCCCTCCACCATGCAGGCAACCAGACCACGATTCAGTAATTCTCATGACTCAAACACCCCCTTTAGTTTGACTAAAGCGGTGGGATTTTTCCATCAGCCACTATCAGAGACAGCCGAGAGTGTCACTGCGTGACTCATCCCCTCACTCGTACCCCACAAAGAGGTGGGATTCCATCCTGCAACGGAGGATGGCCCTGTTCGTTTGAAGGAAACGCAGTTGGATTTCGTCAAAATTCTCCGAAATGCGTTCTTCCGTGTTGAAGGAAAATTTGCCATGTGTTGAGCAAGTCAAGAGAGAAAAGTTGGCCATGGCCTGAACCTGGATATCACAGTCATGTACAGCTCTACCAAGAATGAAATTAGAAAACTGTCATAGCACTCAAGAGGATGTGTCCGGGTGGCCAGGTGTGGGCACTTGCCATATGCCTCAGCCGGTGAGTCTGAATTTATTTTGCATTTTTTATGACTATAATGGAGAGCAAAGATCAAGAGAAAACTGCCAGCTATCTTTTGGAAGCCAGGGGAGCATTCAGACCCGGTGTTCCCTCTGAGCTTGACCTACATCTATTAATTTATGACCCTGCTCAAACTTGTCCTCAGAAATGTAGTCTTTCTAAGTTGGATACTATAATTCAGGGATATTGCCACAGCTCAGGGTTTAGTGAAGCGATGGACCTGGAATATAGAAATGTGTTTTCTGGCCTGGAGGTCATTACGTATACAATCGGGCTGATTGTACTTTCAGGAAGTGTAAAGAGCACCCCTGCAGCCTGCGGGTGACCTAACGGAGCCATATTTTTTAATTAGGGCCGATTAATTGCCCTAATTACCTAATGATTGCCCTAAATACCTAATGATGTGATGTCACTCGAGCAATGATGATCATCTGGGGCCAGTTGCACCAAGTGGTCTTACGACTGGTCTTAGCTAAGTTGGTCGTAACTTTACAACCTAACAGCTACGCCGGTTGCACCGACAGGGCGTAAGCCTTTTTCTCACTAAGACCGGTCGTAAATATTACGCCTGGTCAGGAGGAGGCGTAAGGTGCCTGTGCCAAGAGATCTCCGTGGTAGTCTATCGGCGGAGATCTGCTGTGATTGAGTCCTCACCGTCCCTATCGTCGTAAAGTCGCCTTTGAAGCATGACATTCGATTATAATGAACTAGTTGTGTGGCTTAGCCTTCCCAAATGTTGAGGGTCGTTTTTTAGAATTTAATACATAGAATTGGGAACGTTACATTCAATTTCATTCAGACTGTCTGGCACTCAATCGCCGCGGAGGGAGGGTGGGAGGAGGGAGGGTGTAGTGATGCACATACAGTAGTGGCTGATAGAGCGTAGTGGCACAGTGACGCTCCAAGCAGGTCGCGAGGCACATTTTTGCAACATCATCCAATCAGGGGGCATTCCCTGGCAATTCACATGGACGCGCATTGCTACGACCGGCGTAGTTAAGACCAGACGTAAGCCCTGTTGGTGCAACAGGCATGAATCCACTCTAAAGACTGGTCTTAACTAAGACCGACGTAGGAGTTACGACCAGGCATAGTTAAGACCACTTGGTGCAACTGGCCCCTGGTGGCATAATCACTGATGACATCACTCACTGATGACATCATCATTGAGTGCTCGAGTGACATGACTGGTGACATCACCAATTCTATACATAAGTGATATCATCAGTGATTTGACATGGAGGAAAAAGAAGGGCAGAATCGGCTCTTACAGAATGTAGGGAAACAGTGAATGGATAAATCCAGAAGGAGGCGGTAATGCAGCATAAAGGATTTCAACTGCTATAAAACACCACAGAAGAATAAGAGGAATTTGAGAGAAGGGAAAAAACAGAGAACATCCCCAACTGTGAGAGGCGGCAATGTCCTGCAAGGCATTCAGTCTGCCCGAAAGCCATCAGAAGAAGAAGAAGAAGATTTGACGCAGAGGCTTTGGAGACTCCAGATCAGGGGGGTAAGGGGTCTAACTCCCACGCGTCCACTAGTACTATCAAGCTAATTTGCATATAAAGTTTCAGACAATCAGTTAGTGAACATGAGGTATTTGGCTTTGGCTAGAAAGTGCTGGGCTTTCAACCCAATCACCAGAATAAAATATGCACATTGTATGTTTCTGCAATCCACGGATCTATACAATGTCAAGGTACATTGGAAACAAAATGTCTCGGCGCCTGTTCGGGGTGGAAGGCAACTGGTGGGAATAGCGTGATCCTTCAAAAGAAGCGGCTGCCAACTGCGCATGTGTCGGAGGAAGCATGGTGCTAGTCTACGGCTCTCCCCAGATCGGCAGAGGCTGGAGCAACGACCAGGGCAGCAGGGGGATAATTGGCCAAATACAATTTGGGAGAAAATGGGTGGGAAATCAGGAAAAAATAAAATAAAATAAAACACCTCCCTTTTACGTGTCTTAAAACTTTGACAATTTACCTTTCTGCAAACCTACAATCTCAACGTAACATTTGAAACTAAATGGCGTTAATTTGAAAACCTCGCTGCCTTTCCGATGTTAAACACCAATAATAGAGAGGCAAAGTGACCGCCTACTTCCTGCTTCAGCACTGTACCAGAGATTTTCATCCTCCATTTATTTTCCCATGGACATTTCGTAAAATGCTTATTCAAATAGTTTTACTTGTTCAAACCAAACGGTTCAGATATATTTAGAAACAGGAGAGATCACATAACATTTTACTCGGACCAAAAACGTAAAAAAATGCGGTCCAAGTGAAAATGTTCTATGGTCTCTCCTGCTTCTAAATATAGCTGAACCGTTTGGTTTGACCAAGTAAAACTATTTTTATAAGCATTTTACGAAATGTCTATGGGAAAATAAATGGCGGGTGAAAATCTCTGGTACAGTAGGCTACTGAAGCAGGAAGTGACGTTCCACTTTGGCTCTCTATACAACAACTGGTTATGTTTAGGCGAGTAAAACACCTATCTATGTTAGTAGCAGACTACAGTATAACGTTGATATACACGTATCTATGTCACTATTAGCAGACTGGGGTACGGTGGTGCAGTGGTAAGCGCTGTCGCCTCACAGCTCGAAGGTCCTGGGTTCGATTCTCACCTGGGACGCTGTGGGCACTGGAGTTGTGACCCCCCATATCTTCAGTGCCTACTGCCCAGGTGGGCTATCTCGTCGAAAGGGCCTTTCTGTGTGGAGTTTGCATGTTCTCCCCGTACCCCCCAGGGGGTTCCTCCGTACATAGCCCCCCACTAAAAACATGCAGAAGATCGTCATCCGACCAGTGACGACAACATCTGAAGTTGGTCCAATGATGGTCCAATGAAGGTCCCCGGGCGCTGGAAAGAAATAGCGACCACTGCTCCTGGCCTGCCCCCTGGAGGAAAGGACAAGCCTGGATGGGTCAAATGCAGAGGACATATTTCACCGGCCACCGTCAGCATGAGTGTGTGTAGTGGCCGCATGCATGTGTTGTAGTATGTTCGTGTGACAATAAAGACGGGCTGCCGTCTGAAATCGTGTTTTTTTTTCGTGTAAAAATGAAATTGTGTTTTTTTTTTCATGTAAAAAAAAAAGACTATAACGTTGATACAGTATACACGTATCTATGTCACTATTAGCAGACTCTATAACGTTGATATACACGTATCTATGTCACTATTAGCAGACTCTATAATGTTGATATACCCGTATCTAACCTATGTCACTATTAGCAGACTCTATAACGTTGATATACACGTATCTATGTCACTATTAGCAGACTCTATAACGTTGATATACACGTATCTAACCGACAATGCCGACATGTTATTCTGGCGACCAGGCTGGGACTTTCCTAATGATTAATTGACCGGTGAGACTTTAGCTGTGTTCCCCCTTGAGCTATGTGAGTGGGCACCGGGAGGACTTTGTATTTGTGAGCCTCACGCAGAGACATGGGATGCATCCGGTGGTCAATGCTCAATCCAATAGCCGATGAGCCGGTGAGAATTAGTCCTATCAAACCCTCCATTTGCCCCATTGATCCAGGTGGGTTCCCCAGGAGGTGAGTGGAGCACCGAAGCCGATACTGGGCTGCAAATCGATGGACCTTCAGTGACCCTCCACACGCTCCGGCAAATACAGCCGACACAAAACGCTCATTAAGACTGACGTAATCCCTGCTGAGTACATAAAGGATAGTCTATTTATATGTCAACTCTATTATATATCTATTTATATATCAGATCTCTCGCTCATGTTTGGGGGGAGGCGATGGGGCCGGCTGTGCAGAAATAAAGGAGAGAGAAGTTTAATTAATCAATTATGAGGCCTTAGAAAAGAAGAACGGAGAATCACTTTGGGTTATTATATCTTGGCTGAGTGAAAAAGATTTCCACCCCTATCCTTCTGTAAAGAATTTGTTTGCATTGCTTTAATTTGAGCCATTATCCCTTCAAAATCCAATTCTTCTCTTAATCAGAGAAGTTAACTAAGCATATATGGGGATTTTAACATGTAATTAAGCGACAGCCTCTCTTTGGTGGGTTAATGATGAAAACAAATATTATGCTAGGACGTGTGCACTTTTACTGTCGGTTAGCCCCGTATGAATAATACATGTCTTTTAAATATCTCTTTACCCCTAGAGGGAGCAAATCAAAAAGTATAACCATCAGGCACCTCTTCCCCATCTCTCTCTGACTGCATCTCACGAGACTTGGAGTTGTGCCAAATAAGAGATTATCACTGAAGCATAACTCTTTGCACCAGCTAGAATGTTTTCCATTTTTCTTTCTTTTAATTAGGATTGACTTTTAGCCGGAATATGCCACTCTTCCAAGAATCAAAACCAAAAATCTAAAGTCTCCTTTGGATGAACACTGAGTAGCTTTAAGGCTTATTCCATAAGAGACAGTTCCCGCAGACACACGCGTCGAATCTTGGGGTAACACATTTTAAAACCTCAACCTCACTGGTGCATTGCAGATGAAGTGTCGACACTTTACCAGTTTGAACCTTGTTACTTTGTCATCTTGTTACTTTTCTGCTATAGACACAGATTAAGAGTGTCCCCATCAAATATATTTACAACAATTGAATAATAGATTGTAAGGGGAGATAATGCTTCGCTTACAATAATTAGTTTGATTCTAAATCCTACTTAAGAGCATTGGACACATCTAATCATAATTGAATCTTGCCTTCAAACCAGGAATCAGACGGCAGTTATTCAAAACTGCCAAATGAATAATAACTCCTATGCCGCTTTAACACACAGATGATATGATTTGTAAATGAGAACCTCTAACGTGTCAATGTGAAGACACTCATATCTAATCAGAAATAGCTAATGCATGGCATGACAGGCTGGAAACATCCAAACGCCGGCATGTAATTAGGATTGTGGTCTTTACACACTGTATTACTGATCATCATTGTATCTATTCATTGGTGCAGTTTTATCTATGAGTGCATGCTGGCTCTGCTACTTTACGTTCTTAAATCTCTGAAAGAACTGGGTGCAAAGCTATTGTTTCTGATTTCTGGAATAGTTTTGTCCCTGCAGGCCAGAACTAAATCAGGCAGAAAGTGCCTTCCGCTCCATGGGAATCAGTGCAACAATGATTTAAAGCTGAAAGAGGTGGTGGGTTCAAGCTGTTAATGAGGGATCTTATAGCTGATTACAGTAAATAAGGAGGTTGTTTCATCAATACTGGTTTGGCCCCATGAGCCTGCTGGTATTGTACTATTGTATTTTGGAATGCTTGCACAAAACACTTTGCTGGCTTGTTCATGTGATTTTGATTGCATATTTCTGACTGTTGACGTGGTTGTAAATTGGTGGTCTGCAACGTTTATGTCGCTCTTGAAGCTGCTTTATTGTAAGGTCTCTTGAAAAAGAGATTCTAAATCCCAGTGGGACTCTATTGTATAATAAAAGTTAAAGAACCCATACAAAATATACAGCATTATGTCTTTCCTTTTAGCTGGTTATTTTGACTATTTTTTATTAAGGGAAGAAACATGACTGTTTACTGTTTGTTTACCTTGAGGTACATAAAGAGAATAGAGATGCGTGTCCTTAAGAAAAATCAGTGGCAAGAAATCCACTTGTGAGCGGCTTTGCCATCTCAGCGTTTGAGTTGTGATTCAAAGTGGGGGAGAATGCCTCACCTAGACACACGCCATATTGAAAGGATTTATGAAAGGGTTTGGCCGTCTGGACGCTCCTTCGGCTGAGCTTTGAGATTCCCGCACAGATGTAATGAAAAGTGTATTGACTACAGAGCAGAGAGAAAGGCCTTTGAAGGCGACAGGCGGCATTGTAAAGTGAAGCATATAGCTCCACAATGCGCTCACAAAGACCGCCGGATTACAGACTATAAAAAATGTAAACAGTCCTGGAAAGGGCTTCGCCGGAACGAAATAGATAAATACATGGAAAATGAAACCAAGGAAGGACAGGTAGTGCAGCCGCACAGTAGATTCCCTGCCTACCAACAGGAGGGTCGCAGGTTCAATGGGTATTTGTTCTGGTCACTGCACTAGTGCCTCCTCTGTCTGGTCATTTGGGGTGCCTGTTCAGGGGGGAGGGGAAATGGGGGGAATAGTCTGATCCTCCCATGCGCTACATCCTGTCGGTGAAACTCCTTGCTGTCAGGTGAAAAGAAGTGGCTAGCGACTGCACATATATCAGGAGGCAGGGGGGTCCAAAAAAGCCATTTAAATAAAAAAAATTAAAAAAGGGGGAAATGATAGAAATCAGAGAGGTGAAGGAAACATCACCTGAGCCCAGCAATGCACAGAGTGCGATCACGACCATGACCTTGAAGAAGGTCATCTCCCCACCAGGGCCGCGGGGCGCCTTCATTGAGAAACGTCATCATTTTTCATGTGTTTAGGTGCAGCTGATTAGAGTCAAATGCCACAGATTTTCTGACTTGTGTTTTGTAAAGGTCAGACAGTGCGGGGGGAGAGAGTGTGTGGAGATGGTCCCCGCTATCTCTCCGAACAGCCTAGAGGAGCCCCCAGGGAAGCCTGCTCCGCCACCAAAACACCATGTGTGGTATGTGTGTGTCGTAGCAAAGCCTTCGCAGAGCTGAATGGCTTCTTTAATGATAGAAACACAATAATAAGGATGACAAACAATGGCTCGACGAGTGCATCAGAGCTGTAACGGCCGAAATTGAAGATATCAAACTATGCGTGAATGCCTCCATTACTTCCGACACATTATACCCAGCTGCCAAACACCTACTCGCTCTCTTCTCCTCGCTCTCATCTCCTCTGTGCCCCCTTTCTTTTTTATTTGCCACCCGGACCAGGACGTTCAATTTAACTCTGCGCATTATGGAGCCGCTACTCTCATTGGTAAGCAAAACATGTCCAGTTATACTTATAGTAATTGGCTTTCTGGAAAATGCCACATCACAAACAATACAAAGACCATTTGAATAAATCGTGTGTATTTGCATACTTGTTTGTTTTTTCCTTTTCCTTTGCAAATGTTCCATCCCTCTTTCCCTCCCTCCCTCTATCTCTCTCTGTCTTTCACTCTCACTCCATTCAGCCTCCTATGATTTCGCCCGTGTTTTCATATGGAAAAAGGCCACACGCAGAGAGCAAGGGGGCCACACAAGAGGATTAAACCTCGTCCTGCACTAAACAATTATTTTCAGTGGAAGAAGGGTTATGAAATGCCCATATAAAATAAATCATGTTTATGGCACTGGTGCATAGCATAAAAGCCCATAATAAACATTGGAGAACTTGTTCAAATTTGAGTTGCTGCGAATAAATACAAAGAAGTTCGATGAAAGAAGACCATTGTCTGCTTTACAAAGCTATTTTGGAAGGCTCCTCTCCTGCCTCAGGGCTCATCTTCATGTGAACACTGTTGTCATGTGGACGGCACGGTGGCTCAGTGGTTAACACTGTTGCCTCACAGCAAGAAGGTCCCGGGTTCGAACCCCGGTCCGTCCCAGGTCCTTTCTGTGTGGAGTTTGCATGTTCTCCCCGTGTCCGTGTGGGTTTTCTCCGGGTGCTCCGGTTTCCTCCCACCATCAAGAAAGACATGTATGTTAGGGTTAATACTCCTGTCAGTGCCCCTGACCAAGGTACTGGCAAAAGAACTGGAGTTGGTCCCCGGGCGCTGCACAGTGGCTGCCCACTGCTCCTAGTTCTAGGAAGGTTCCTAGTAGAGGATGGGTCAAATGCAGAGGATGAATTTCCCCAAGGGGATAAATAAAGGATAACTAACTAACTAACTAACTATGTTGAAACCTTGTGAATCCAGTTTTTGAGATTGTCATGTGATTTTCTGTGTGGGTTGAATGAATTGGAAAGGCCTTGGGGCCCTATCTTCGTACAGGCGATATCCCCTATTTACGCTTGCGCACCTGTTTGCGCGTGCCTTAAGGCACTGTCTGCCTTGCGCATTTGTCTAGGTGTTATGCCGAGTTTTGCACCCCCGCCCGGCAGCATCCCTACCTCATGGGAGCATATTGTAATGATTTATACAGAAATTAACTGTTTAAAAGTTATATAATTGTCGAGGTACACGTGATCTCCCTGATTTCTAAGTTAAAACAGCCCGAAATATGTTGGGGATGCAATTCTCGGCGGGGATGCGGAAACGTTCATGGCACGTGTCGCAGGCGCAAATTAGAGGCATGCCAAAATCATCTGCGCCCCCAAAATGCCTGCGCAAATGGGATTTGGGCGGTCTTAACTAACAGAATTATTCACAGGTGTGGCCAGGCAATGCTGGGGATTACGTCAATCAAAACCAATCAGATTCCCGTCTTGCGGTCGCTGTTTGAGCGAGGCATGCAATATGCTGTAATTCTCTCCATGCGTAATAGAGTGGACTCACTCGTGCCGAGGACAAAGAGCGCCAACGACCCTCCGGGTTATGGGATAACAATAGGTGAATAGCCTATTGCAAGTAGGATACAATGTACAAGTTTTCTCAATTCATTTACCATAACCCCTCCTTGCGATGTGATAAAAGTTTCTCAGTGAATTATAGTTGATTGCCTCACCGAATAATCTGCTGGTTACCCAATTTTAGCAACAGAATTTGATGTCCTGGGGTGGCAATCCGTCCGTGCGTAATGACGTTTCTGCGCTGCACAGCGCTAAGATTATGGTGCGATCAAGCGCAGTGAGTGTTTTAGCGCCTGGAGCGCAGCTAAGAGGTGCTTTTCAATGCTCTTAGCGCAAAGTAATTACGCGCTGCTGACAATAGGATAATGCGGTAACCCTTTATTTGACAGGTACCCTAGTTACATATGAACTATTTGTAATTACACATGAACACCAAATGTAATTACACAGTAATTAACAATAGTTATAAATGAAGTTCATATGTAGTTACATTGTAACAGACCTGTAAAATGGAGTGAGTCTGTTCAACTGTAGTTCATTATGTAGTTACATGGTACCGAGCCTGTAAAGTGGAGTGAGTCTATTCAACTGTAGTTCATATGTAGTTACATGGAACCAGACCTCTAAAGTGGAGTGAGTCTATTCAACTGTAGTTCATATGTAGTTACATTGTAACGGACCTGTAAAATGGAGTGAGTCTGTTCAACTGTAGTTCAATCATGAGAGACTCGTAGGAAGTTTTAACAAGCTTTATTGAACAAATAACCAGTTTAAGTGTGGCGTATGGCTCCATGATATGATGACGCTCCTCTTGAGATGAGAGAGGGGGGGCATCAGTGACGTATAGGATAGATAATCCCCCCATAGGGATTTCTACAGGAGCCATGACGTTGGTGGTGATCAGGGGAGGTGGTGGGGTGAGACAACTGCTCCAGTGATAATGAACAGCAGCTGAGGATGATGGCACAAATGTGAGTAATGACGTAGTAGCAAGGGCTCTATATACCACCACCACCGCTTTGCTCAGCAGATCAGGAGAAACAGATGTCCTTAGCTGATTGGATATTGGGAAATGGAGAAGGGGCAGTTGTGATGTCACTAGTGATGTCACTCGAGCAATTGTGATGTCACCAGTGATGTCACTCGAGCAATTGTGATGTCATCAGTGATGTCACTCAAGCAATTGTGATGTCATCAGTGATATCACTAAGGAGTTACACACCCTGAATGACGAGGGGCATGTACGCATGGGGTGCTCTAAACCAGCGTTTCTCAACTGGTGGGTCGCGACCCAAAGGTGGGTCGCGGGGCCATTTTGATTGGGTCGCGGACATTGGCCCAAATTTTTTTTTTTTTTTTTTTTTTTTTTTTCATATTTCATTTGAGTTAAATTCAGATTATTGAAACTGGATTAGCCTGACCAGTTTTACTTTTAGTTTTACAGTTTAACAAGCTGAAGCATATGCTCTGCCTGTAATTCAAGAGAAGTCTGCCTTTTCATTTCATATTTAATTTTAGTTCAATTCAGATGATTGAAACTGGATTATGACCAGGTTAACTTGTTTTATTATTATTATTATTATTATTATTATTATTATTATTATTATTATTATTATTATTATTATTAACTTGTTTAAAAACATATAGGCATGTAATTCAAGATAAGTCTGCCTTTTATTTCATATTTCATACAGTTCAAATAAGACTTTCTGAGCATGACCAGTTTGACTTGTTTAAATTTAAAAACATATAGGCCTGTAATTCAAGTCTGCCTTATTTCAATTGGTTTTTAGCCCTAGTTGCACTTCTGTTGCACTTTTTTGTTCATTTGAGGTTTATAACAGTGCATGAAGGCATTGTGTATTAAATTAATGCGCTATTTTTTGTGCAATAAATTTGAGTGGTTTAAAAAAAAATCTGAAATTTGGGTTGCGACTTCATGACAAGGAAAATAGTGGGTCCTGAGGCTACACCAGTTGAGAACCACTGCTCTAAACTATGCTGTAGAGCAGGGATGTCAGAGATTTGGATCCGGCCCGCGGGCAGGTTTCATCCGGCCCGCGAGATGTTTTGGAATATAATATATATATATATATATATATTAGGGCTGTCAGCGTTAACGCGTTAATCGCGCGTTAACGCGCGCCGATCATAACGCGTTATTTTGTTTTAATCGCGTTAATCGCATGCCGCTATTTTGTCCCTTCGCGCACCCGTACTTGTAGTCAAGCAGTTTGGTTTCCTGTCTCCTGCTTGTGCAGGCGAGAACGACAGCAATACGCTTTTAAATGGCTCATTTTACTTCCCAAATGGCACAGTGGATAAGTCGAGAGCCGTAGTTTGCGACTTGTGTAAAACGGAATTAAAATATCACCGAAGTATCGAGTTTGAGGCGAGCGATCACCTAAAAGTAGCTAGCGGCCAGCTAGCAGCCAGCTAGTTAGCGCGAGACTCGTCACTCATTCTTCCTCCAGAGTCTCGGATGCGCCGGTCCTCTAACCACTGGGAGGTCGGCTCCAATGGCTTCACGCGATATACACGTTATCAATACACAGTTTCCAATACCGAGCCATTATTCACATGGAAGTGCCAAAGTTTTTAGCTCAGATACAGCCTTCTTCGGCTGTGTCATTTTGGGTTTCGACTGCTCCACAGCGCCGCCGCCGGAAGTATCGGTTCTGGAGCGTTCTGGAGTGTTTACAATTATTGTGCATTTATTTTCTATTCAAGATGCATTTTGTAGACATTTTGTGACCTCCTGTCTACATTGCACTTCTATTGAATTGAAAATAAATCTAAAATTCAAGATCACAAAGTACATTTCTTTGCATTCATTTGATTCCCAATCACGACACACTGGTAATAATGATTAATATCTAATTAAAAATGCTTTGCGATGCAAAATATAGCCTTTTAAACATGCGATACAAAGATGCGATTAATCGCGATTAATTATAATTAATCGCACGATTAATCGCGATTAAGAAAATTAATCGTTTGACAGCCCTAATATATATATATATATATATATATATATATATATATATATATATATATATATATTATTATTAAATTCGCACCCCATTATCATGAACTACGTGTGGCTAATAAGCAAGCTAAGAGTTCATTCATAAGTTAATTAACCTGCACTACAAGGAAGTATGTCAGTAGGTCATCAGGTGTAAACAAAGCCGCCATGATGCCACGCTGGAATTGAATCGCGCATTCGGCTACCTACCAAAAAACAAAGGAATCAACAAGATGCTGTCGAAAAAGAGAAAGGTTGACACGGAATGCAGGCAGTTTCAAGAGAAATGGAAAGAGCAGTATTTCTTTTGTGAAGTAAATGGATAAATGAGTTGAATTGATTTTAGTTAAAAAAAAAATCCGGCCCCCATGAGGTCTCAGTTGAACAAATCCGGCCCTCTACCTAATATGAGTCTGACACCCCTGCAGAGGTTAGTCTTCCATGATTGAAATTCAGTCAAAGACCACACTTCATATGTAGTTACATGGTACCGGACCTGTAAAGTGGAGTGAGTCTATTCAACTGTAGTTCATATGTAGTTACATGGTACCGGACCTGTACAGTGGAGTGAGTCTATTCAACTGTAGATATCTACATGAAATATAGATATCTATATACTGTACGTCTGTGTGTTTTACTGAAGACCACATAGATATCTATATACTGTATGTCTGTGTGTGCTTTACTGAAGACCACATAGATATCTATATACTGTACGTCTGTGTGTTTTACTGAAGACCACATAGATATCTACTGTATATACTGTATGTCTGTGTGTGCTTTACTGAAAGCAACATAGATATCTATATACTGTACGTCTGTGTGTTTTACTGAAGACCACATAGATATCTATATACTGTATGTCTGTGTCTGTGTGCTTTACTGAAGACCACATAGATATCTATATACTGTATGTCTGTGTGTGTTTTACTGAAAGCAACATAGATATCTTTTTTTTTTTTTTATGTTTTTTTTCCCGATTTTTTATCCCATTTTATCCCCCGTTTTAGTGCTCATTTGATTACTCAATCCTGGTTGCTACTCCATCCTCTGCCGATCTGGGGAGAGCCGAGACTGATTCCATGCATCCTCCGAGACATGGGCAGTCAAGTCAGCCGCTTCTTTTCACCTGCCCGAGGGAGCTTCACCGGTAGGACATAGCACGTGGGAGGTTCACGCTATTCCAACCAGTTCCCCTCCCTCTGAACAGGCGCCCTTAACGATCAGAGGAGGAACCATATAAGCAACCAGGATGTTGCATGTTTTTGTGAAGGGGGTTCCTATATGAAGGAGACCCCCGGGAGGCACGGGGAGAACATGCAAACTCCACACAGAAAGGCCATTTTGCCGACCCCACCCGGGCGGTGGGCACTCGAGGACATGCGGACGGGCACGCATTCCTTCAGTGTTCACATCGGTCCAGGTGGGAATCGAACCCACGACCTTCGAGCTGTGAGGCGATAGTGCTTACCACTGCACCACCGTACCTCCCAGCAACATAGATATCTATATACTGTATGTCTGTGTGTGTTTCACTGAACACAACATAGATATCTATATACTGTACGTCTGTGTGTGTTTTACTGAAAGCAACATAGATATCTATATACTACAGTACGTCTGTGTGTGTTTTACTGAAAGCAACATAGATATCTTTATACTGTACGTCTGTGTGTGTTTTACTGAAAGCAACATAGATATCTATATACTGTATGTCTGTGTGTGCTTTACTGAAAGCAACATAGATATCTATATACTGTATGTCTGTGTGTGTTTTACTGAAAGCAACATAGATATCTATATACTGTATGTCTGTGTGTGCTTTACTGAAAACAACATAGATATACTAGAGCAGTGGTTCTCAAATGGGGGTCCGCGGACCCCCAGGGGTCCGTGGCACTTTGCCAGGGGGTCCGCGAAAAGTTTTCAAGTAAAAAAAAAAAAAAAAAAAAAAAGTTTTTTTTTTTTTTTTTTTTTTTTTTTTTTAAATAAAATGCTACATGTTACTTATTCCTTCTCAAACTACTTCCTACATGGTGCTAGTCTGTCAAAATATCTTGGCTGTCATTGATTGTGTTGCATAGTGGTTTTCTGTACTGTTGACAAATTGTGATATTGTAAGTCGCTTTGGATAAAACAAAAGTGTCTGCTAAATGACGTAATGTAAATGTAATATATATATATTTTTTTCAAAATCTTCATAGTTCAACGAAAATAGTTTATGCTTTAAATCTAAAATGGTTCATGGATTACATTCTAATAACAAACCTATCAAATTAAAAGTCAAGCACGTTACCGTGGAAACAATTAAGCTTAGCCCAAAATCACAAATCAGAATGAGGGGGTCCCCGGTATATTTTCTATCTTGTAAGGGGTCCTTGGCTGAAAAACATTTGAGAACCTCTGTACTAGAGTACGTCTGTGTGTGTTTTACTGAAAGCAACATAGATATCTATATATACTGTATGTCTGTGTGTGTTTTACTGAAAACAACATAGATATCTATATACTGTATGTCTGTGTGTGTTTTACTGAAAGCAACATAGATATCTATATACTGTGGGCTCTATTCTCCCACAGGCCATCGGCGCTATTACGGGCCTTAACCGCAAAAAAACGTGCCTTGCGCCTGTTTCGGCAAGATAGCAATAGGCTTTAGGCTGCCAAATGCGCTTTAGGCCGAATGGGCGTGGCGCAGTCCCAAAGTGGGCGTGTCGGCGCTAAATACCAGCCTAGTCATATCTTGGGAGCTGGCCTACATTTAGCGCTTTGCGCTTTTCAAAAGCAGGCCTATTCTTTGCCTTCACTGCTTCTTCTCTGTCACCCTTCTCTCTCTCTCTCTCTGAGTTCCCAGCATGCATTGTGTTTCTTCATTTCGCTACTAAATAGCCACCAAATGAGCCAAAATAGATATAAAAGGTAGTTCTAAATTAATGTGTAATGGTAACACAGCCTGCCATTGTCAACATTTCAATATTGGACCAAATAAAACCTCGAAATGAAAACACCACCCTATGTGAAACATATATGTCCTCCTGGGCATATATATACCCCTTGTCGAGTTAACGTGATTTAGAGAAGTAACAGCGGAACGCGCTTAGGAACGCGCTTCTAATGGCATCTGCTATACTGTGATGTCCGTCCAATAACTTGGCCCTATTTCACATTTAGTTTTACAATAAAAACACATTTATGCAATGACTTGACATAATGTAGGGTATATTTATGTGCATCATCCTTCCTGCAGCAGGCGAGAGAAAATGATATCTTTCTGGACAAACTTTCACCAATCTAATAGGCTATATTTTTCTAGCTGATGCATAGAACATTATTTTCACTTTGATCTTGCTATAGTGTAGCGTATTTACATGCTTGCAGTATTGAAACTGCAGTTAGATTGGTTTGAGAAGCATAATAATATGGAATAATAGCCTATAATGCAGACAGACAGGCTGGATGAAGGGAGGGGGGGGGGGGGGGCAGAGCGTTTGGCTTTCGTCTGGTTTTGCGGGATCACTGGAATTGGAGCTAAAAAGGCAAGCGTGCGATTCGTTTATTGCACTTATCCAATGAGCATGACGGTGCATAATTTTACGCCTAAAAGGCGTGGTTGTAATGCTTTGGGCTGCATCTAGCGCCAGCACAACGATATCAAGTGCGCCTTTCCACGCCCACTGCTTTGATCTGCGCCTGCCGCTCGGCCTAGAAACTGCGCCGATGCAACGATAGGGGCCTGTATGTCTGTGTGTGTTTTACTGAAAGCAACATAGATATCTATATACTGTACGTCTGTGTGTGTTTTACTGAAGACAACATAAATATCTATATACTGTATGTCTGTGTGTGCTTTACTGAAGACCACATAGATATCTACAGTATATACTGTACGTCTGTGTGTGTTTTACTGAAAACAACATAGATATCTATATACTGTATGTCTGTGTGTGTTTTACTGAAAGCAACATAGATATCTATATACTGTATGTCTGTGTGTGTTTTACTGAAAGCAACATAGATATCTATATACTGTATCTGTGTGTGTTTTACTGAAAGCAACATAGATATCTATATACTGTATGTCTGTGTGTGTTTTACTGAAAGCAACATAGATATCTATATACTGTATGTCTGTGTGTGTTTTACTGAAAGCAACATAGATATCTATATACTGTGTCTGTGTGTGCTTTACTGAAAGCAGCTGGAGAGTGGCACTTGTTCATTAAAGTATATGGTGAGTGAGAAAGCCTTATTGCAGTGTGGGCAGTGTAGTCTGCCTTTTGATGAAGCTCTGCTCTCCTCTCGCTCTGCCTTGCTCCCGCTCTGTCCCTTCCTCTTCATACTAAGTGTATTTATCCGAGCGATAGCCTGAGAATTTGTATTTTTTTCTGCGCACTTGAGGAGCTCTAGCACGTCTCTTTCATTTTTTGGGGTAAACAGACGGCAGAATTTCATTTCTGGGAGTGGAAGGAAAAAAAGCTTTTGCACACCTAGGTCCCTATCGTTGCATCGGCGCAGTTTCTAGGCCGAGCGGCAGGCGCAGATCAAAGCAGTGGGCGTGGAAAGGCGCACTTGATATCGTCGTGCTGGCGCTAGATGCAGCCCAAAGCATTACAACCACGCCTTTTAGGCGTAAAATTATGCACCGTCATGCTCATTGGATAAGTGCAATAAACGAATCGCACGCTTGCCTTTTTAGCTCCAATTCCAGTGATCCCGCAAAACCAGACGAAAGCCAAACGCTCTGCCCCCCCCCCCCCCCCCCCCCCCTTCATCCAGCCTGTCTGTCTGCATTATAGGCTATTATTCCATATTATTATGCTTCTCAAACCAATCTAACTGCAGTTTCAATACTGCAAGCATGTAAATACGCTACACTATAGCAAGATCAAAGTGAAAATAATGTTCTATGCATCAGCTAGAAAAATATAGCCTATTAGATTGGTGAAAGTTTGTCCAGAAAGATATCATTTTCTCTCGCCTGCTGCAGGAAGGATGATGCACATAAATATACCCTACATTATGTCAAGTCATTGCATAAATGTGTTTTTATTGTAAAACTAAATGTGAAATAGGGCCAAGTTATTGGACGGACATCACAGTATAGCAGATGCCATTAGAAGCGCGTTCCGCTGTTACTTCTCTAAATCACGTTAACTCGACAAGGGGTCGACAAGGGGTATATATATGCCCAGGAGGACATATATGTTTCACATAGGGTGGTGTTTTCATTTCGAGGTTTTATTTGGTCCAATATTGAAATGTTGACAATGGCAGGCTGTGTTACCATTACACATTAATTTAGAACTACCTTTTATATCTATTTTGGCTCATTTGGTGGCTATTTAGTAGCGAAATGAAGAAACACAATGCATGCTGGGAACTCAGAGAGAGAGAGAGAGAAGGGTGACAGAGAAGAAGCAGTGAAGGCAAAGAATAGGCCTGCTTTTGAAAAGCGCAAAGCGCTAAATGTAGGCCAGCTCCCAAGATATGACTAGGCTGGTATTTAGCGCCGACACGCCCACTTTGGGACTGCGCCACGCCCATTCGGCCTAAAGCGCATTTGGCAGCCTAAAGCCTATTGCTATCTTGCCGAAACAGGCGCAAGGCACGTTTTTTTGCGGTTAAGGCCCGTAATAGCGCCGATGGCCTGTGGGAGAATAGAGCCCCTAGACTCAACAGGTGCGTCGGAGAAGGGCAAAACCCGACACAGTACCAAAATAAACTCCCGCACACTGTCTCCACATGCTTTTTGTACATACGCGGGGCAAAAACCTAAGAGACCTGCTCATTAATGCTGATTTTGCACGCCATAAACCCCCACAACCTCAGCAGAGACTACTCAGTCCACTGCCCAATGGCAACTACCGTTGTGGCAGTTGTGCCCAGTGCAACAACACGTATAAAACGAGCACTTTTTGTCATCCTCACTCCAACAAAAAGTTTCCGATCAAAAGTGTCATTACTTGTGCTTCCACCTTTGTCATATACCTGCTATGTTGTCCCTGTGGTCTGGTGTATATAGGTAAAACCACCAGGAAATTAAAACAGCGGATAAGTGAACACAAAAGCTCTATACGCAGGAACGACCGGGACTATCCCGTAGCTGTGCATTTTAATGATGCCAAACATGATGTTTCAGCTCTACGCTTCTGTGGAATTGAACATGTCAGCCTACCGCTTAGAGGGGGCGACCATGATGCTCTATTAAAGAGACGAGAAGCTTTTTGGATTTTCACCTTACAGACATTGTCACCTAAGGGCTTGAATGATGAGTTCCTCCTCCAAGTGATGCTATAGCCTATAATGATTTTGATGTAGGCTATGTGTTTTAAAACTTTTTTGTAGCAACCATTTTGTTCATGGTATATTTTTGCTACTATAATAGCCTATTTTAAAATACTGTTTCCTCTCTCCTCTTGTAGGGACCGATTCTAGGAGGATTTTGCCTATGCCCACCAGAATCCTATATTTATCTCGTGAAATTCTGTCTTTTTCATGTGTAAACCTGGCCTGTGTGATCCTTATTCTGATGTTATCCTTCCTATATTGTGTATAACATTTGTTATCACCCACTGTATGTATATTGTATTATGAAGAGTGTATGTTTATCACTGTTTTGGGTATTGCTGTGCACTATCAGACCTCTGACCCATACCTGCCATAGAGAGCCGCAGGGATGATGTATTTTTGTAGGCAGAATGCGGAAGTCCCGAACTTCCTGGTTCTTCACTGTTTCTGTCTATGGGATTTTTGAATGGGTTTTTGCCGCGATGCTTCAAATACGGTCTCTGGGCAACGCAAGATTAATCAAACACGAACCAGAGTTCCGTCGGATAATCTTCACACATGAGGACCACTTTCATGGGTTTTGAAGCGTAAATGCGAGCCCTAGAAGTAAAAAGCTTGAGCTAAGCTAATCCAGAACTACACACTGTCGCATAGGCTTCCACGTCACGTCAGCACTCAACCTGGACTGTTGTTGATGTGTGCACTGATTACCCCGGGCTGAACGGGCTGAACCAGGTGAGGGAAAGAGAATTTCCGTGTTCGCCCTTTGAAGTGGTGACGTTATTGACGTATATATCCCCATCGACTCAAAAGTGTAGTCTCATTTAGCCGTTTGCTAGCTAGCCGTCCTTTTAACGGCACGTAAAAGCTTCAAAACTCGTAAAAGTGGTCCGCGTGTGTGAAGATGATATTATTAAACACTGGTTCGCGTTTGATTAAGCCAGCGTTGCTCAGAGAGATTATTAGAAGCATCGCGCCAAAAACCCATTCAAAACTCCCATAGGCGAAAACTGTGAAGAACCAGGGCTGTTGGCATCGATGATTTCCGGACTCGTTACTGCGGCTCTCTATTCTCTATCTAGGTAATTGTGTTCAATTATGATGTCAGGGTGCAGTGCGACCCGATTGGTCCATGTAGGTTTGCCAGCCTTAACTGGGTCCCTCCTCCTCTTCTGTAAGATAATCTGATGAAGGTCTCACGACCGAAACGTTATTATTCTGATTAAACCTTTTTTTGCATGTGGAGACAGTGTGCGGGAGTTTATTTTGGTTTGGTATTTCTGGGAGTGGAAAAGCATTGACAGCTTATTAAAGAGTACGGAAATCACAGTCTTAAAAATGCAGTTTCAGCTATCCATGTCAATCATGAGTAACCCGTTAATAATACAGTAAAACTGACTACTGTGAATCACATTTCACATAATGGTGCTCAATCTCTCTGCAAGGTCATTTTCAACGCTCTGTTTGTCTGATTTAACTGGGGGAATGTCTCAATGTCCATATTTCCGCAAGGCTAAACTGTAGTGAAATATTAATGCCATACATACAATGCTGTTCTTGACCTGAAATCCAAACCTCTCTGAGTCCCAAATTTCCATTATTCAATCAAGGTCAAGAAGCTACAGACATAACTTCCACTCACTCCTCAATGTAAAGATTTCTGTAACTTTTCTTCTTCTTCATTCCAAGTTTGAATGTAGCGTGCCCTCAGCCGGTCAGGCGAATGGTGGGTTCAAACAGCCTTAAGGTGCAGGATTAAGGTTCTGGTCATGGTTTTTATATGAGGAAAAAACTTTCAGTGAAGTTTCACTCATTGTAGAAAACACGTTCACTGTGGGAACTGAACCCAGGTCATTGGAGTTGAAATAAGAGTAGACATCCATCCACCAACCTGTCCCTGAACTCCACAGCCTTAACTGTCCACCATGCTAATTTAATGTCAGACTAGGTTAACTGCTTCTCCTCCATAATCCAAGTCATGTTGGGAAAACACAGTTCTCTCACTTTTGAATGCTCATTTAAAGCTGCAATAAGAATAAATGTTCTGACCAGTGACCACTAGAGGACGACGGAAACCGCACACAGCACTGCGCTACAGAGGCCTTTGAGGGACAAACACGGCAAAACACTGTGCATAGATGCTAACAGCTAAGCTAACCTTATCTATGGAAAAGTTTCACCACCATCACCAGTCAGCACTTTGCCAGATCCTCCTCCTGCTGTGGGTTAGCCTCCATGTCCCACATGACAAGTGAAGAGGTAGGCTAGTTACAAGTTTAGTTGAACAAGTTTAGTTGCTGTCTTCATCAATTCCTCCATTAGGATACGTGATTTTTTTGAATCAGGAAGGGAGGGGATGATGATAGTTATATCATTATGTCCCAATAAAATCTCCACATAGTTCACTTAGGCCTATTGCAGGTTAAAAAAAGAATAATCATGAGACCAAGACCAAAGACAAGGTACATTACAACGCATGGCCTTACTGTACATTCAGTGTCAAACTCGTTATTGCACACCACACACCAAAGCTACTGCTAAAGCTAGTCACACATACCCTACATTCACCACCTACATACACCAACATCTCCCAACAGAGGCTTCCCGCCCACCTGCCCCAGCAGGCGTCACACGGCGAGGCTGAGAGGGAGTACGGGCTGCAGCTGCTGCTGGAGGAGAGATAACGCCTCCAGTCACCTTACGCACAGCAAGCCCTCCAACACCTGAGCACCAGCACAGCTGCATACCATGCGAGACCGTATGTATCACAATACATGATACATGCTAACAATATCATGCTAAGAACCCAGTAACAGCAACTGGCTGTAGGTTGAATCACTTGAGTTGTAACAATAAATGTAATATGAAAATATCACAGATTACTACTTTAATATGCACACACATGCATGGGGGAGTTTATTCCCCCCACTGAGCCTAATAATTTGTTTTTATTCAGAAGTAAAACAGTGTTACACAAATGTGAGTTTTTGGTGCCAAATGAAAGCAGGATCTTACAATGTGTACGGTACTCACCATTTACTCATTAAGCAGTTCACGTGGTTTGGAGATATGTAAATGACGGTCACATCACCAAATAGAACACAGAGGAGCTTCAAGGTCAGTCGTTGGAAATGTACAAGTCGCGGGAGGTCGTGAATGCTGTTGACATGCTGCAATCTGCAGTCAGTGGTGTCATGGAGAAAGAACAATATACATGACACCATTTGGTAGATGCTTTGTTTTGTACAAAATTCCATCACAGTGGTACGCACAGTACATCCTAGCTTCTAGACAAATCGATTTTAACAGTAAATGCATTACATGTATTTACAGTACAATGTTGAATATGATTGAGGACATATGACTTGCCTTGCAATGTTAAAGTCTGTTTTTACCAAGTTGGGTTGCTGATTGTAACAAATTCAACTATCGAACCATCTACTTTTCCACATTTGATTTCCTTTGGTATGACTTTAAAGCAGCTACGAGCAACTTTTTCGATTGTTATTAAACAGTATAAATTTAATATCAATGCATCACATCTTACCTCTAATAGTCGACGAGACCAACGCAGAGTAGTCTCGCTTGAACCCCGAGTGAATCGGCCAGTGTTAGTCTGTCTGTGGCCAGGGCAGATCAGGAAGTGAAATGAAACGGTTTGCAGCAGCCACTTCGGCCATAACCACAAAATAACTTCCAAAAAACCTGTTAGAATATAACGAGAGATGTTCCCGAGAGTATGCGTGGCGTTCACATTGTTTATGTTATGTTGCTAGGCAGCGCGAACGGGGTAGGCAGGCAGCTGCGTTTCACTTCCGGGTTTCACTTCCGCGTTTCACTTCCGGGTGTAGCCGGTCCGGTGGTAGGAGAGAGAGAGAGAGAGCCCCCTGTTGACGCGAGTTTAGACAGACACAGACTTAATAATCACCTAAGGGAGCAATCTCCGATTGACACGGCTTTGGTCTCAGCTACTATTATAGGTAAGATGTGATGCATCAATATTGTAATTATACTGTTTAATAACAATCGAAAAAGTTGCTCGTAGCTGCTTTAAAATCTGTGTGTTACCGGTGTGTGTGTGTGTGTGTGTGTGTGTGTGTGTGTGTGTGTGTGTGTGAGAGAGAGAGAGAGAGAGAGAGAGAGAGAGAGAGAGAGAGAGAGAGAGAGAGAGAGAGAGAGAGGCATGTGGAGACTGTCTTGTCAAAGGATTCATTCATTATGCATCTGTCTTTTCTCACATTCTGGGATCTTGGGAAAAGGCGTAGTGACACCGACGGCGACATCAGCTTGCAAAGCGTGCTACCACGTGACATGTTGAATATGAGGAGTCACACAAAGCAATAAGTGAAAAGGTGTGGGTGGATCATGTTTATTCAATGAAATAGTCTTGGACAGATCTGACAGCTCTTGCCAGCATTGTACATGTACAGTAGGCTAAGCAGATCAATGCCATGTTTGCATTATTAGTGTCGTCTTACTTGCATGTAACTGGAGAATAACATAGGCTACCTGTCACATATCTTATAGTGTTTGCTCACATACTGTACTAGGAATCAGTTTGCTTTTGTGCTTTTGTGTAATGGTTCTTTATGCTTCCATGCACAATATAGGTGTGCACAGGTCCATATAGCATTAGCTGTTGAATAGTAAAGATACACTAAGGTTTTCTTGATTGTGCTGAAACTGGCTGGCCTATTGCATACTATGGCAGCATCTGTGCAGGGAACAAAGCTTGGCTACAGATTCTGAAAGCCTTACAAAGGCAAACAGTAGTAGATTTCCCTCCAGGCCAACGCTCACCTCAGATCACACATGGGGCAGAGAGAAATAGCCACAGTTCAACATCTATGAGACAGCTGTCACCAACCTCGGCCGTATTTATATTCTCAGTCAGTCAGCCCTCCACAAGCCATGTGCGGAGGCCGAAGAAGCCTATTGATTTTAAAATAACAATAACAGTCCATGTCCACAGCCCTTTCAGTCACAGCATTACCGCCATATCCGTCCAATTTCAGGGATGACTGCAACTGAGTGAGTTTCAGCCTTTTAATCACTAACCTGTGGTTTGGTACGAGGCAATCATCACTATAGTCATTTTTCAACTATTTTCTACTCAGGAGGACACCAGCTGATGACCCTTCAGTCTGTGCCCACACTGAGCGCAGGTGTATTATTGAGAATTAATTAGTACACCCATTCAAACCTCTTATTTGATTGCCGCCTGGAAGTAGGAATAGTGGGTTGATTGATATTGGCCGGCGTGCCAGTCCCAGGAGAGAATGGAGTTTTCAGGTGCAATGTTCAATAACACAATTTCTCTGTTAGAGAACAAATGCCTCCAGGGATTTCATCTGTCTTGCAGTGTTTTTTGTTTTTTTCACTCCTCAAAGACACCTGACAGCCTGTCTGAGGCTGACCAAACGCTGCCGAGGTGTTCTCGCTGTGTGACGCAACAACCACTCACCGCTACATGGTTACATGTTCACAAAGTGTGTGGCGGAATTAGGAAAGTGTCAAAACGTCATGGTTCTCAATCTGCCGGGAGGATGCAACGGGACGGCTGTGGGTGTTCTAAGATGATGTAAGGAATGTGAAAATTATATATATGTGTATATGTGTATATATATATATATACTGTATACATATATATATATATATACACATTATATATAATATATTATATATAATATATATATATAATATATACATATATACACATATATATGTGTATATGTGTATATATGTATACCGTATGTATATATACACATATATATAATTTTCACATTCCTTACATCATCTTAGAACACCCACAGTATATGGGGTTCTTATCTGGAGGAAACCCCAGGGGCCCGTTTGACAAAATAGCCCACCTGAGGCACTGAGGACGTCAATGGTAGACATACCCTCAGTGCCCACAGCAATTCCAGGCGGGAATTAAACCCAGGACCTTCTTGCTGTGAGGCGACAGCGGTACACAGCGGTCACATGACACGTCATGTGATGTTTGCATTTTGCTTCTGAAATTATTTGCAGGCATCTTCCATAAATTAATTACATAAAATAGGCTGGAATGGGAAATTACACAGAAATACAACAAACACAACAAGGTTTAACAAGTTATTTCATCCAGTCTTGGGTGGTAAAATCGCACTTTTCGTAAAGCGAAGAAGAAGAAAAAAATGTCAATGAAAATATCACTTGTTGCCAATGCAATTAATTGTGCCTTATTTCAAGATATCGACTCTTTTCTGAAATACGTTCATTTGCATTGTAAACGAGTGATATCTCATCTAACTTGTTCTAAGCTACAGTAAATAGGAGTTTAAGACTGAAAAGCCTATAATAGACATAGACTAAATTACTTGTTTTGCAGAATAAAAATCATTTGGTGTTAGTGTTCATTATTATCTGCAGGTTCACTGCAACAACAGGAGGTTGTGAACTGGCATCATTTAATTTAAAGGAGTCATAACCCCAAAAATAAATCACTCATCACTGTGTGTCCATTAGCAATGGGGACGAGCATATTAAATTTGCCTTTTGGAATCTAATTGACTCATATGTCTTAGATTACTAAATCATTGATTGTTTTTTCTAATAGCTGTAGGTGGGCGGTTCAAATTAGATTTCAGCTCTAAATGATTATTAGAACTTTCTCATGAGTCCCAGTGTGATTTTCTCCATCAAGGGATCGGAGTGTGTGTGTGTGTGGGGGGGGGGGGGGGGTTGGGGGGGGGGGGGGGGGGGGGGGTTGGGGGAGGCAGTTATATTTGATGACTGAACCATAGAAGCACAGTTATTCAGTGTTTCTTTATAACATGAAATGATGATGGTGATACTGGTTTCTCTTTCTTGGCAGTGACCAGATTTAACTGTCAGCAGCAGAGGGCTCCCATGGTCTACCCATAATAGCCCTGACCTCTCATCTGCACTCTGCTGCAATAACGGCAGTTAATGGTACCCACATCAAGCATCCTTTCACAGCAATATTGAACAGGGCTTGCTTTTATTTTTTTCCCTAACCACTTTGCTTTTCCGCCTCGGACAATAACGGAGATAGCGTTTTATCGCGGCCTCGCCTTGTTGTCAAACATCCCCACCATGTGTCTTTGTTTCCCGCTGCCCGGCGCGCCATTGATTTCTTCCCCAGCAATCGGTGCTTAGACGGGACTAAATTATATCCATAGGTCTCCCGCTTCCCTGTGACCTCTGAGTGAAGGTGTTTCTTCCCCCTGTTTCAAAGCCTCTGCATTGTAGCTGTACTGTAGTATTGAGCAGATGACCCCATCAACTACACACTTGCCTCTACTGGGTGAACTAAGTTACTGCCTGAGGAAAGACAAATAGAGAAAGGGTGGGGGGAGATATAGGATCATTTCAAAAACTTGTGGATAGAAGTTGTCAGCCACATTAGGAGTTCATTTAATTACATTGATTGGACATTCAGTACAGGCTCACTGTAGGCAAATATCCATCTCTCTCACACACGCACGCATATGTGAGCAGCAGGCATATCTGTCCTCAGATTTATTTTATTTTGTTACTCTTTGAGCCTTGGGCCCCTTCTCGTCCTGGGCCCCGGGGCTTAGTGGCCGTTCACACTATACACCAAAGCCACGCAGTTTCAATTCAGCGTCCTTGTTAACAGACGACACACACCACGCCATGCTGAAGCCACACTGAAGCCACACCATGCCATGCTGAAGCCACACCATGCCATGCTGAAGCCACACCATGCCATGCTGAAGCCACACCATGCTATGCTGAAGCCATGCTGAAGCCACACCATGCCATGCTGAAGCCACACCATGCCATGCTGAAGCCACAACATGCCATGCTGAAGCCATGCTGAAGCCACACCATGCCATGCTGAAGCCATGCTGAAGCCACACCATGCCATGCTGAAGCCACACCATGCCATGCTGAAGCCACAACATGCCATGCTGAAGCCATGCTGAAGCCACACCATGCCATGCTGAAGCCACACCATGCCATGCTGAAGCCACAACATGCCATGCTGAAGCCATGCTGAAGCCACACCATGCCATGCTGAAGCCACAACATGCCATGCTGAAGCCATGCTGAAGCCACACCATGCCATGCTGAAGCCATGCTGAAGCCACACCATGCCATGCTGAAGCCACGCTGAAGCCACACCATGCCATGCTGAAGCCACACCATGCCATGCTGAAGCCACACTGTGCCATGCCAATGCCACTCCGAACCGATAGATTCAGCTTCTGTTCTATTTTCCAAGGGTGCTGCGCGCTGATCCCGAGCTGCCAGGCAGGCAGTCAATGCAATTTGTGAGGGGTGGGAGGGGGCAGCTCCGAGCCGACCGATCAGTCAGTGGTATATCCTTGGAATGTGATTGAACGTGAGTTTCTGAAGTGTTGCAACTGTATTGATGGCAATGCCATTATGGCTTCAGTTTATGGTCCCCACCCATCCATATACCAGAGCGCATTGGCATTGGGACCTTTGCAGTGACAATGCCTGTCTCAGACGCCGTGCCCGCCTGTCCTCAAGATTCAAGATTCAAGATTCAAGATTCAAGATTCAAGATTTTTATTGTCACTCCGTGGTACAAGTATCACGTGTGAAATTATTGTGCTGTGTGGACTCCGTTTACAACATAGTACAAATATAACAGAGCATATGAGTGCAAAAACAACAAGAGACACAACAAGCAATAAGGCAGTAGAGTGATAAGACAAGTCAGAGACAGTGGCATATTCACTGCACATAGGTGCACATGTCATGTGCATACTTTAGACGTGCTTAAACATTTTAAATTTGACGTATTTGACGTACAGGTGCAAATAGCATATACCTAATTAAACATACAATTAAACATTAGACATACATAATGGTAGCAGCTACAGTACGGTACAGCTACTACACTATTTGTGTATGTTAAGGAGTCTCGTGGCCTGCGGGAAGAAACTGTCCCTCAAGCGATTTGTGCGTGCTTTTGGGACCCTGTATCTCCTCCCTTAGGGTAACAGGGAGAACAGGCTGTTGTGGGGATGGTTTGTGTCTTTGATGATCTTCAGGGACCTCCTGAGGCACCGCTGGTGCACCCATCAATCAACTTGATCAATTGTCTTACTGTATCTTGTGATACAACATAGCCTCTCTGTATTGCACGGCATGCAGGTGTAACCATCGGCCATTTCCAGCTTTTTTCAGTTTGCAAGAATGCGGCCACCTCCAAGGTTCTACCTTAAGAGACTACACACAACACCAACCAAGCTTTAACAATATTTATTGAATGTAAGATTTAACAAGATTTATTGAATGTAAGATTGTCTTTGGCGGAGAGCTCCTTGGCCAAAAGGGGGATCAGCCACGTGACCGGGAATCGGCCACGTGACGGATGATCAGCCACGTGACGGCGGACCTGCCATGGATTGGCAGGGGCGTCGGAACCCTCCCCCTTTAGGAAAGGAGCCTTCACCTGGTGGTACTGGGGTGGAAGCCGGGGAGGTGGTGGGTTGACGCTGCAATGCATAGGAGACAAGAGCAATAGACAGGTAGGAGGGGCACTCCTTTTAACCAGACCGCTTGGACGAATGGCAGGCTGTTATTGGATAATTGAATGTGATGACGTAACTAGTTCCGTCTCTTGGTAGAACTTCCGTAAACTCCCATTTCTCCTTCTGAACAGCCGCAATTTTCAGCACAATCTTTTCAAAGTCCTAGGCTACTTTTAACACGCTGTGTTCATGCGCTAAAAGAGAGAGGATTTCCTTATTACTAAAACCGATTCTGAAGTACAATTTCACTCATTAATCTGTGTGCAATACAGAGAGACTATGTTGTATCACAAAATAGGCTACAGAACGACAATTGATCAAGTTGATTGATCCTGCGTCTGAGGGATTACCGCTGCAAAGGTCCCAATGCGCTCTGGCATATGCATGGGTACAATAAACTCAAGCCATTATTATGACATTGCCATCAATGGTTGCATTGATGATCTTTACGTTAAACTCATGGTCACATTCCAAGGATACCACTGACTGACAGTGTTAGGCAGCTTCCTGTAAGGCAGTCGCTCTCCTAATTTGTTTTGATGGAGTTGACTTTTTTTTACATTTTGACTATATTCTCAACATTTCGTCTTTATTCTCGTTAGAGTATTTCAACTTTATTCACAAAGTTTCGACTTTAATCTCAACATTTCGACTTTATTCTTGAAATAAAAGGGGAAAAAACAACTTCCTCATCTGATTTATTTTTTCTTCTGCCTGGTGCTTAATACTACATGTGAAGCAAACCCATCTATCTGGCAGCGTCAGGTTAGCTTAATATTGAAACTACTGATGGGAAACTTTAAAAAAAAATCCTCCTGCAAATTTTATTTTTCATCGTGCATGGCCATACTCCGTTGTAGAAGCTAGACTGTTTTTATTCATTTTATTTATTGTCTCAGTCTCTCTCAAAAATCTAATTTCACCAACTTCACAGCAACTCTTCCATGTTCTATCTCCTGGCCTGCTGACTGATATTTCGTTCGGATATTTCTTTCAAATTTCCCAGTTGTATTTCAACTTGATTAACTTTTTGTCAAATACATACTTTTTTAATCAACTTTTTCCAGATCCCTTGTTTTCCCTTATTAATAAATCTAAACCAGTCACAAAGGAGGAGATGAAGTTTTTAACATTTGAGACTGTCTGAGATGTAGATTTTGCAACTCAATGTCAGGAAGGTCCTGAATATTATGTAGCCTACTGTATGTTGTTATAATTATTTGCTCCAGAATGTGGAAGCACAACAGACGTTCCTCAAAAAACTCTTAAAAGACACAGAAGGGGACTGCTATTTTTAACTTGTTTACTCCGGTGTGCAATGATAGTGTCACTCAGCTCCCACTCTCCCAGGTCGTGCGAGACCTTCAATGAATCAACTGTTGCTCGCGACAGTCCACATGCACTATATCCCATGTCCCAGTGACAGTCTTATTTCCAGCCATCGAGAACGCAGGGGAAAGGTTATTTATTGAGAACGGTGGACAGAAGGAGATTGTACATTCCTGATCTGTCAAGGACATGACTTTTGGCCAAATCAAATCCTTTCACTTTTATTGCATTGTCTTTGGCGCCATTTGGCGTGAGGAGGTTGGACTGCATGGAGGCTTACGCGGCGCGGCGCGCCCTTCTAGCACTATCCTCCCTCCAAGTGTCCTGGACAATGAGAGAACGTCTCGTCCGAAAGCCTGCGCAGGTTTGTGAGTGTGAACTGCTGATCCAAGGCTAACGTTAGCTTAGGAGAGATAAACTGGCATCGCCGGCGTGCCGTCTGGGTGTCTGTCATCACTTTGAAGCTCGTAATGCCAAACAAATAACCAAGCTTTAAAACATCGCAGGTACCAGCTGGCGGCAAGTTAATTGAGCACCTGTTTTCACAAGAAAACCTAAAAAAAACATTCTCCCTTAACAGCAAACATCAAACTTGCGAACAAACTTTTAATACGTGATGTCCTTGATGGGGGGGGGGGGGGTGGATAATACTAATTGGCGTGTAATTGGCATCCAGTTCCCAAAAGGTAACCAAGTCATTTGTTTGTGTGCGTGCAGGGCTGAGAGAGAGTCACCCGAACCCAGGGGGGCCCCGTGCTGCCTGTGGCCCTCTGACGTCAGCTGGAGCGGCTGATGGGAATTCAATACACAGCAACCGCCTAATTTATTCCACAATAAAACCGTGCCCCTGCGCTTGTTTGTCTGCAGTCAGGTTTAGCGTTTGGGCGAGTGCCACAGGGAGGGCGCTTCGCTGAACTCCAGTGCACTCATTCTTTAGCTGAAGAGCTTTCGGCAACCCAGTGCGGACGGTAATCTCTTGGAAATCGTCTGTCTGTTCCTGCAAGAGTTCTGCTTATTTGTTTAGGTGCATTCTCCAACTGTTGCTCAAAACAAGCACAATGTGACAGCCTCTCCACAGCTCAAATGAACTTGACATACAGTAGGGCCAGCTCATTTACGAAGTTATCTGCTGCGGGAGAAAATAGGACTTTAAAAAAATCTGACATTTCAGGGAGGCACATAGGCTACTGTATACTCGGGAGGAAAAATGTTTCAAATTATTACTCCTTTAAGCCAAACTAATTTGTTCTTGCTGCCGAGGAGCATAGTGTTCTTAATGTCAGCCGGACTCGTTTGTCCTTTTCACGGTCAGCATCTGTAGTAAGCTATTTCCATCTGGTGTACAGCACATGGCATCTTCCGCTGCTGTCATGCCCACTGCTGGCATTGTCATCTCCAGGGAAAACTGCATTTGCTCCAGCTGTATTTACCCAAAACCATGGTTGTGGCTGGAGTGTGGATCACTACTGTACTTACTGTATATTTCCCCATACAGTGCTGTTTTATTAGTGCACTAATTAGTGGCACCAGAAGCCCCCAAACTTGTCCTCTTTTGTGTGCTCTTTCCCTCCACACCTGCCCTCGATGTATATATTCACCTTAAATTTTCCAATATCAGGACGCTTCTGCATACGTCATTTTGTAATCGTTATTCCATTTTAGACCCGGAAGTAGATTACTCCTACTGTACCTTTATCATTTTTAGACTTGCTGTTTTCAAGCAAAAAAACTGTTATAAAGTTTTAATATTTTTTCAGATGAGAACGTAACATATATTCCAAATATGTGACCAGTTCATCAGAATAATGCCTATTTGAACATTTTTAACAACAGCGCTGGCTGTGGGACCGGTCGGACTAGCTAGTATGTCAACCAGTGAGAAAACACTGTCGACGTGCTTTTGTAACTAACATTATGCCGACCGTGTAGGCTACAGCCTATGCTCCTCGCAGCCGTAACACTATGAGCATGTAACTGAAGTTGGCCACACTCGCCGCAGTGTAGCTGCTGAAAGTTGCCAAACTTCATTCATAGTTTACAGTTTATCGATGTTTACAATGCAACCGGCCGGCTACCGCTGAACCGGAAGAACAAATACAATTGTGTCTGACAATCCTCGCTTCTCCACTCACCAGCTGTCCCTCATGTTGTTAATTTGTTACTTCTGTATTTAGCGAGCCGCAACTGTTAGCGAGTTGCGGCTAGGCTATCCGCGGCTTGACTTGCTAGCCCTAACCCTTTTTGATTCATGATTTTAATGGCCTCCTCGACAATCTGCGGCAGCTGTCATCAACTCAATCGGATCACGGAGCTTGAAGGGAGAATCTCCCTGCTCCACCAAATTCAGGTTGATGAGATAGAGATTAATTCCTTCCTGCATGTTACGCAATCCAAGGTAGCTGAAAGCAATGACACTACTCTTCCATGGTCTGGCTCTAGCATCACCGGGGCCCCGGAGGATGCTGGTGGTCTGTTAGAGGACCCCTGGATTCACTTAAACGCAATGTCCATAGTCCAGCCGGTCATCTCCACCCCCTTTTCCCAGCCTACCATCGTGCCATCGACTCAAGAGGGGATCAACTCCTCAGAGATGGACATCGTCTGAATGGAGTTATTTCACCGCCACGCCTGCCCCTCTCCAACCGCTATGCCCCTCTGTCTATTGACGCCCTGCACCACCCAGCGGACCCCCATGTGTCTTCTGACTCCTCGTTGAAAAAGGCTCCCGTCGCCGCTGCTCCCCCATCACCTCCAACGGCAAACAGCGCTCGGGTAGCCGGCCCCTCCACTAATAATCAGCCCTCTTCATCTCGATCCAGGTCATCTTTATCGTCTTCACGGATCAGGTTCCTGAATAAAGCTGTCATCCATCACTCAGGTGCCCCCACCCACCCTTCCCGAGCCTCTCCCCCGGACTTGTCTTCCAATCGGGATAGCACTGCCCCTCTCCCTCCTGCTCAGGTCGCCACAGAGGACATCACTGACACTGACCCCCTGCGCAGTCCCTGCCCTCTCGGGCAACACCCCTTTCCCCCCCTTTTTCCCCCCTCCCACGGCAGGGATGTGATGCCATCATAATTGGGGACTCGATCATCAGGAACGTTGAAATAAATGGCTGTGAAATTAGATGTCACCCAGGTGCCAAAACTGCAGACATTGACTACATTCTGCCTCGTATATTGTCAGATTTCCCTCGTGTTGATTCGTTAGTGGTGCATATTGGCTCAAATGATACTCAGGCTAGTGCCTGCGAGCTGCTAAAATTAGATTTTATCAAGCTCTTTGATAGCTTAGCCCGGACTGGCAAAGAATTTATTGTTTCTGGTCCATTGCCCTGTATATATAGGGGAGATATGAAATTCAGCCGCCTTCGTCAATTGCACATGTGGTTGAAAGGTTTCTGTGCATATAATAATATACCCTATATTGACAATTTTTTGTTATTCTGTGACAGGCGTAACCTATTTAATAGAGATGGTCTTCATCTCAATAGGGAGGGGGCTAGATTGCTCTCTTTAAACTTACAACATAATCTGGACTCCCTATTCTGGGAACCGCCTTTATGATGTTTTTTAAGTCCAAGCCCCCCAGCCCCACAGATTTGTACCCCCACTCACTCTGTTGCCCAACCTGGGCTTGGGCTATTGTCAAATTATGACCGTGTGCCTCATCCAATGATGATTACCCAGTTTGTGATTCAACTCTTTTTGACACTAATCTGCATATTATTACTGTTATTGGCCTCTCCCTTGTGCGTCTCCCGCGGCGCGTTGCTCGTCCATGTGGAGTCACACAAGGTAATCTGGTAATTATTCCTATTGAACTCACTATACCTGTTCGTCCCTTTAATATGTGTCTTAATGAATTGTAGTCCATTCAGGAGCTCCGTGCTGCTGATGGTTTAGAATTTTTGCATTTGAATGTGAGCAGTCTCCTGCCTAAAATGGATTTTATTAGTGTATTGATTAATGAGGCTGCCCCCGACATATTTGTCTTGGCTATCCAGCAGAGTTCCTGACACAGATATTGCTCTGGAGGGTTTTAACATTTTTAGAATTGATAGAAAAGCAAAAGGTGGCGGTGTAGTGATTTATGTCAAAGAGCAATTAGTCACTCATGTGGTATCAGCCACCTCCATTCCGAAGTGTTTTGAGTGTATTGTTTTGGATGTTTGTGTGGGGGGTGATGTCCATGTCATTGTTGCAGGGATTTATTGCCCGCCCTCCGCACCTGCTTCAGCTTTAGAAAGCCTGGAGAAGGTCAAGGCCGGATTAACCATAGGGCAACCGGGGCAGGTGCCCCGGGGCCCTCGGGGTGAAGGGGCCCTCCTTTTTTTTTTTTTTTTTTTTTTTTTTTTGGTCGGGCTCATGTTGGGCTCCACAGAACTATGACACAAATCTAAGACCAATCAGGACAAAATAAAATGTGTTTCCAAGAAGATTAAGTCTGATGATTTAGTCTCATTGGATGCCTGTGGGCAAGTGGTGACCAGGGGCACGGGAAGTGGGGGTGCTTGTGGTGCTGCGGCACCCTCTGCTGTTTTGTATTGGAAATGTAATGTCAATTATTTTTTCATCATTGTAAAGCCACAGCACAGTGAAGAGGATATTAATGTGAAGATTAGCCTCTTCCTTTTGCTCTCAGAGTGCATCAGATTCATGCATTTTACTTTAAAATGTACAACATTTCTTTGTCCAGGGGGGGCACAGCCCCCCCTACAATCCCCCCAGTCAGACTAATATCTTTATCCTGCTGGTGCTACCTCTTTGCAAAGCCTAGAATCGCCTATGAGTGAGTGAGAAACTAAATCTCAGAAACGGAATAATAACATAACAGTATAATACTAATGTTAATTTAAAATGAGATATTCCTCTAAATATGGCGAAAAAACATCCAAACATCCGGACGATGGGTAGGGGGGCCCCTGGGAGCTTCAGTGCCCCGGGGCCCCTGGGGGTGTTAATCTGGCTCTGGAGAAGGTGCTTTCTGCTCATACAGGAGTCAAACTCTTAGTTTTGGGGAATTTAAATTATAATTGGATTTCTGAAAGTTCTGCTAGCCTAAAACAGCTATGCTTAGAACTGAACTTGTCTCAGCTCATTCAAAACCCCACAAGACTGAATGTAAAAAACCCTGCTAATTCCACGTTAATTGATCTCACTCTAACCAATAGACCATGTAAGTTTCTGTATAGTGGAGTGTTTGCTCAATACATTAGCGATCATTGTCCCATAGCCTGTATTAGAACTGCCAAAGCGAGTAAATTGAAGGGACATACCATCAGGTAACACAATTTTAAGAATTTTGTGGAACAGGGCTTCTTATACGATTTATTTTATTCTGACTTGGATAAATTGTCTCTAATTCCTGACCCGGAGCTGGCTACTACTAATTTCTCTCAGATTTTTAACTCAATCACTGAGAAGCATGCCCCATACAAAAAGCTTAGGGTGAAAAACCGCACCAGCCCCTGGTTCAATGATGATGTAACTAGAGCCCTTCGACTCAAAGATTCTGCCTGGTCGAAGGCGAGGTCCACTCATAGTCCAGCGGACTGGCTTCTCTTTAGGAAGTCACGTAACAATTGTATCTGTGTAATCAGAAAAGATAAGTCAGATTATTATGTATCTTCGCTTAGCAACTCGCAGGGAAGCTCTGCCAATTTCTGGCGATCTATAAAATCACTGAAACCTAAGGCCACTTCCGGTCTCCCCCCACAGATTAATACTGAGAACTCTGTAATCTCAGATAAATCCTTGATGTGTAATGCCTTTAACCAACATTTTGTAGCATCTAGTTACCTCTTTGACAGGCTCCCTAGTACTATGAACCCCCAGGTTCATACTACCGACCTGAATCCCTCCCCTCTTTTTACAGATAGATTTTCTTTCAGTTTGGTTAGTGAGCACGATGTATTCGTAGCACTTTCCAAAGTGAGCACCAAAAAATCTAAGGGAGAGGATGATATTGAACCTTATCTCCTGCGCTGCAGTGCTCATTTGCTGGCCTCCCCACTTGCACATATTTTTCATTTGACTTTTATTTCTGGGGAAATCCCCTCCATTTGGAAGACGGCCCAGGTCATGCCTCTGTTTAAAGGGGGCGACCCGACAGAGATGAATAATTATCAACCTATCTCTAAATTATGCTGTTTAGCTAAGGTTTTGGAATCCTTGGCTAACGACCAATTAAGAGCTTTCCTTGAGACTTAAAACATTCTCCAGACTCAGCAATCCGGGTTTAGACCAGGTCACAGCACAGTAACTGCGACATCTCTTGTTTTGAATAATATTTTGAATGGTATTGATAATCACCTACATTGTGCTGCTCTTTTTGTGGACCTGTCAAAAGCATTTGATACGGTGGACCACGACATTCTGTTAGGTAAGCTATCTTACATGGGTTTCGACGACCTCTCTGTTTGCTGGTTCTCCAATTACCTGTCGGGGAGGAAACAAGCTGTCGTGGCTGATGACCATAAATCCAGCTTCCTTTCGACGCACAAAGGTGTCCCACAACGGTCTATTTCAGGGCCAGTTTTATTCACATTATATATTAATTGTATTTTTGTTCCCTCGGAAGATTGTAACGTCCATTTTTATGCGGATGATACAATCATGTATAGTTTCGGCCGCACCTCGGCACACGCTGCCGCGAGCCTACAGACCGCGTTTGACACTTTCCAGCGGTCTCTTCTTGATCTTAAACTTGTTTTAAATTCCAACAAGACCAAAGCGATGCTGTTTTCACGGTCCTCTGGTGTTGATAGTGACGTTTGTATTCGAACACTTCAAGGTTTGCAAATTGAAACTGTTGACTCTTATAAATATCTGGGCCTATGGCTGGATTCCAAATTAACCTTCCAGACCCATGTGGAACACCTTACCAAGAAATTGAGGAGAAAAATCTGGTTTTTATACAGGAATAAAGCCTGTTTTTCATTTGATTCTAGAAAGACCGTTGTTCAGTCTTTAATTTTGTCTGTTTTTGATTATGGTGATGTTGTATATGCTCATGCCACACCCGCTATCTTAAAGCCACTTGATGCGGTGTATCACAGTGCCCTGCATTTTATAATAGATTTGTGATAGATTGTGATAGATTTCTCACGCATCGATGTATTTTATATGAGAAAGTGGGTTGGCCCGCTCTGTTCGCTCGAAGGGAGCAACACTGTCTCTTATTAATTTATAAAGCCCTGATAGGGAAGCTTCCTTCCTACCTGTCATCGCTCATCTGTCTAAGTAATACATGTTATAGAACACGTTCACAATCGCACATCAGATTGTTTGTTCCACGTGTAAGGACAGACCTAGGAAGGACTGCTTTCTCTTTTTATGCCCCTGACAGATGGAACAAGCTCCAGAACATTTTAAAACTTGACCAATTTATTTCCTTTAATTATTAGACTACTCCTTGAGGGTACCCTACAGAATGTATGCTCTTGTTTTACTTGATGTATCCCTCTGCTTTGTTTGTAACTGTCTGTTTGGTAACGTGTTCACTGTAAATGTTTTACTGTAACAGGGCTCCCTTGAAAATGAGAGCTTGCTCTCAAGGGATTTTTCCCTGTATAAACAAAGGTGAAAAAAAAAATTAATGTTGCATTCAATTGGGCTCGTGTTTACCGTGAATATGACAAAAATCCACTTGAACGGCCCATTCAGGACTTGGTATGTGGAATCTTTCTGAAAGCTTTGAGCTTGCGACTTGTGACGTGCCTGTGAGGTTTCACAAAATGGTGGACGCATTGGACAATTAAATATACTGACCTTTTAGCTGTATAGAGCTTTTCATATAGTCATTTTATAATATGTCTGAGGAACATGTTGATATTCTCAACAGTGACCATCTTGTTTTCCTCTGTCATTATGCCTTTGCATTTCCTGCATTAACCTCCCTAGCTAGTGGTTGCTACATGTTAGCCTCGGTGGCTTCTAGTCAACGCACTTGAATGCCAAGTGTTGGCAAAGCTGAACTTTGGATGAACTTTTGCTCCACCACCTGCGAGGGGGCAAAGCCGACTGGAGGAGAGGAGACTCCTATTTAATCAAAATGCTATTCACCAGAGTTTTTCTATATATCCTGTGTGCACTGAAGTCACAATGTTATAACCATATGTCACGTGAAACATAGATTGTATTATATCGTTGAAATGCATTGTGTTGACTGAGGGATGTGAACACGCGTCTATGGACTTCCAAGTGGAAAATGTAATCTCAAAATGAATGGATTTTAATTGTATGCTGAAATAGTCTGTGTTACATGCACAAAGTTTGAAATGACAATTGTATTAATGCATTGTTGTGTGCTGAAGTAAGCCTGTTACATAACATGTTTTCAGATGAGAGTGGCAAGAGAGTGTCATTGAGTTCAAGACCATAGGAGGTGTCCCAGTTGATGGATGTTTTTAGATAAGGATGGTTTAGAGTATCAGTGAGTTCAAGACACCTAAGGGAGGTGGCCGAGTTGATGGGCAGGGCCACCATTAGGAGAGGGATCATGTAGCATCCAATCAGAATTGAAGTCATTGAGTCAGCAAAAACATAGACACACCTTCGATGACAATGACAGATAAAAGGAACGGAACTCAGAGCCTTTTTGCTCTCCTGCACAGGCAGGGAGTCAGACGGGAGACCGTCACTTAGATGCACTCGAATCCACCAGGGATAGAGCATAGATGCTGTAGGCAGGTCTCATTAGATTAAGAGATGTTCTGGAATTAGGGAAAAAGATGTACTGTCCGAGTGCCCGTGCAGGAAATCCCCCGTGAGAACACGGTTGGAGCACGAAGACTAGAGATAGACTCCACAAGGGAGAGAGAGGTGTTAGGCAGGCCATTAGATTAAGAAATAAGTTCGGAATTAGGGAAAAAGATGCACTGTCCGAGTGCCCGTGCAGGAAATCCCCCGTGAGAACACGGTTGGAGCACGAAGACTAGATATAGACTCCACAAGGGAGAGAGAGGTGTTAGGCAGGCCATTAGAGTAAGAAATAAGTTCGGAATTAGGGAAAAAGATGTACTGTCCGAGTGCCCGTGCAGGAAATCCCCCGTGAGAACACGGTTGGAGCACGAAGACTAGATATAGACTCCACAAGGGAGAGAGAGGTGTTAGGCAGGCCATTAGAGTAAGAAATAAGTTCGGAATTAGGGAAAAAGATGTACTGTCCGAGTGCCCGTGCAGGAAATCCCCCGTGAGAACACGGTTGGAGCACGAAGACCAGATATAGACTCCACAAGGGAGAGAGAGGTGTTAGGCAGGCCATTAGATTAAGAAATAAGTTCGGAATTAGGGAAAAAGATGCACTGTCCGAGTGCCCGTGCAGGAAATCCCCCGTGAGAACACGGTTGGAGCACGAAGACTAGATATAGACTCCACAAGGGAGAGAGAGGAGACCACCAGAGCCACATTAGATGGGAACAAGATACATATCAAAGATACACCAGGTTTCATTTAGACAGGTTGGCCATCTCAGATAAGAAATCTTTAAAAGCCAAGAGTGATACTTAAATAGGGAGAGTATAATGAACTCCATGTTGAAAATTAAGGTAACGTACATTGGATAATGATGTCATGTATATTGGACTGAATGTAATGGACAATGATAGTATGCTTTGTAAGGAGAAGTGTTAACTTATATATAAAACCTATAAAAACCAAGGATTTTTCATTTTATTATTTTTCTTCTTCAAAACATCATTGAGAAGGGTCCACACATCTAATAAGGTAAGAGGCATGATTTTGGGTTCAGATAATTAGCCTCCTCCATGCATGTAGAAATGACAGAATGATCTTGGGCTTCAGCCCTTTTCTCACCGGAGAAAATATGTACTGGGTGATTCTACTATATAGGTTAGTAAATTCTTTCACCCTGGAGGGAAAAAGTGCCGTACGGCCACCTGTATCGGTAGACTGCCCACCCGATGTTCGGGGAGGAGGGGGTAGAGGTCCTAGATTAAGACCCGGACGTGGACAAAGGATTAACGTGTTGTTACTCATCGGGGGGAACTTACGTGTCTGCCTTTTTACTCTGGGTATTTATAGTCGTATGGGATAGCCTCTATTAGGAAGAGATCCGCTGGTTATCACGGTCTCTCGCCTCCGTGATTTGGGAGTGCTCCGATGACGCTATTCTAACTCTCAGGGGAGGGGTCATAGGTCAGAGGTCGCTCGCAAATCATTACATGGCGCCCAACGTGGGGCACGGGGAAGGCAAGAAGTCTTTCCGTGTTAAAATTCAAGAATCCATATATTTATAATGTTGCGCTTTCATGCCGCGTCAGACTGAACTTGACCTTGGGTGAGGGAAAACCGGCTAAACTCATCTAAAATAGTGCAAGTCTATCTGATAAACTCAGAAAGAAGCCGCAAATATCGCACCGAGAACTCTCGCGGGGGAGACGGTGGATAATTTGTGGGCTTCTGCCTCAAACCTGAGGAGGATGGAAGTGCAGCAAATCACACGGTATATAGGTAGGAATCCGTACCTAATACAGGGGAAAAGTCCAGGCCAATAGAACGGCCGACTTCGCACTTAGAGTACTCTCGTATTGTATCCAGTAAGAGTAGCTTCGAGATGTACTGTATTTTATTCACAGAGGCTATATAGCTAATAGCATTCAAACCCGCTGATTTAATACAGGTGTGATAAAATTCTCACTAAATCCTACTGAAATCCTCTCAAGTCACCACCACCACGAGTCAAAAGGTCAGAAGCCTAACGGCTGGTCGTAAAGACGAGGGGCGGACGACAGAGACTTGGGGATCGGGGATCCCCCGCCGTATGCGTTAGACACAGTACCCCTCTTAGCATCAGTGAGGAGGGGGGAGATGAAATGGCAGAGCCAGAACTTAGCTCAAGAAAGGATGATGTTGAGCGATGCAGAAAGCGAGCTGCAAAAATATTTGTGAATGTGAAATATGGACATTTATTATCAGCCAGCGCTACTGTTGATACAAGCGCTGTGCTGTAAATTAACCCTATTAGAGAGGGAAATGCAGCCCTTCAAAGGCACTTAGATGTGATAAGGAATGGTGACGGAGCTGCACTAAAACCTTGAAAGAGGAATGAGAGATAAGGAGGACGAGATAAGACAGTGACTCTGACACCCAAGACAGATGGGGCCAGCAAAGATGCCTGGCAAGGGGCCAGCTCAAAAAGATGAATATGCCTTCGCACCAGATAGCAACGTGACAAACTACAAATTGAGTATAGAGAAACTTATTGACACAACAGTTCCTCCACTAAGTTAAGGGAAGAGCTGTGAGCCACAGCAGTGGTCAATAGCAGAAAGCTAAAAAAAAAAAAAAACCCAAGAAGGTGAAACTAAATAAAATAATAATAATAAAAGGAAAATTAGTAAAATAAGATAAGAGTGGTGAGCCACACCGACACACGCGACTACGTGGCACGAGGTTAATCGTGGAGTCGAAGCGTCAGCATAAAGAGACGCGGCAGGTATGGTGGTGCGAGACTGAGGGGTATCACGCTACGTGTCCAAAGAGTTGGACTAGCGTGGATGGTGTGACACGCGTACCGGGGAACAGAGGTAGCCCAGGTCGCGACGAACATTCATCATGCTTTAGGCCACGCGGGGGGAGCTCGAGTGAAACAGTTGTGTGAATCGAGTATAGGTCCCTCAGGTCTAGTAAAAGGCTGCACAAAGGAGTGCAAAATGTACAAATACAGGGAGGCTGACTGTCAGAAGCATGACAGCTAGTTTTTATGTGTGTGACATGATTCATTCTTACTTTCTACCGAAAGCTGGAGGAGGCAACCCAAATTACCTCTATTGTATATAGATAAAAGCAACAGGCGTAATAGACAATGCAAAAAAGAAGTAGCCTGTTTGAAAATAAATAGTAGGGAAAAGACAAGAACACTCTGCTATGTGTGGATGTGTACCATGGACAGAGAGGGCTAAGAGACTCGGGGCTTATAGCCAGAAGGGCTATGGGTTATGTACTATAAATGTAGACTGCACTGAAGTGCCTGGCTCAAAGGGAAGAGTCAGTAAAAAAGGGAGGGCTATTGATGCCTTGCTCATCCTGTAGGGAAGACATTCCATATAATAAGATGGTTTATTGCTGGCAGCATAGGAGGGAGATTAGAATTTATGGGCCACCTGGGCAGCAGGTCAGAGACTCTGGCAGAACGCCCAGGAGATCTTATCAGAGAAATGATTGATAGAGAAGAGGTCTGCAGCAGAAAGAGATCTACTGTAAAAGACAGATCAAAAAATGCCAAGTGCAAGCCAATCTATATAATATAGTGATCATCTCATTAGTCTATTGATCATCTGCACATAGTATATATAGTATATGAATAAGAAGGAATAAATAGGAATTTACCGTTAAAGCGGTGCACAATGTAATGAGCAAAATAATAGAGTAAAAGTTTACAGTAGTTGGAACGGCTGTGACCCCTTCAAGAAGAGGAGGGGCAGGGGTGAAAGAGATAAGGGGAGCTTCATGAGCAGGATGGTGTGGGAAAGCCATTTGTTCTGAACTGAAGAGCTTGCAGACAGTCACTGACTGTTATTCTGATTTATCGGGCAGTGTTAGGATAATCAACACTTACCCTACCAATCCTGAAATGTCTAATAGACCACAGAACCCTTAGAGAGGGAGGGAGAGGGAAACACAGGCTCACCCATAGAGGTAAGATACTTCTTACCAAGTAATCCAAATTAATTTGAATTTATACACAACAGTAAATAAGTAAGTAAAGCAACGCACCTTCCATAAGAAACAGATGGGAGGGAAAACAAGCTAATAGAAAATACTGTGAAGTCTGTTATGAAATCCCCATGTAGCAACATGGGACTATAGGGCTTCAGTTATCGGGAGGCGTTAGGCCCCCTGCTCACATCTCTACCTCGGTTGCTCCCCACAGAAGCCAAAGGAGACAGGAGGGAAGCGAAGGTGGAGGGCAGCATTCCAAATGGAAGGCGAGAAGTATACAGAGGAATACCCCCTGTCCGAATCCCTACCCAACAGCACCGAGACGGTCAGTGAGACTGGACAGCCAGATGGGGGACCTGTTGGGGAACCACTTTCCCAGAAAATGGATGCTGTCCTAGCTGAGTTAGAGGGGGTGGATTTGTCAGCTACTCAAGATGGTGATGTGTTAGAGGTAACGAGTGCTGACTATGATCTTGATTTTGGGTTAAAAGGGGTAGATTTGGGCCAGGATAATTCGAGCAAAATAATCGAACAGGAGAAAAGAATGGAGCTTTACGACTATAGGGGAAAAAGGTTTACAGACTACCAATTGGAAAATCCATTTAATTGGCTGAAAATAGTGTCAGGTCGGTGGGGAAGAATACCTAAGGAACCTCCTTATTGGGAAGTGGGAGAAGAGCTTCTAGCCAAATGGTGGAATGAATCGAAACTGGGGTGGGGACCGGTAGGGAAATGGAAATGTGGTCCTATTGGCCTATTCCCCAACGTCCAGATGCCAGGCAGAATGCCGTATCCCACTGCGGTTCCTCTGAGAGTCACCCTGCTGGAAAGCCCCTTTGGGCCATGGTGTGAAATCCGAGAGCTGGGAGGAGCAGTGATGGGTCACCTGGTCCCATGGATGCACAACACAGCGGGGGCTCGCACCATGACACTGGAGCCACGTTACCGGGTTCCGGATCGCCAGTTCCCCTTAAGCGGTGGGGGAAAGGGGGGTGGAACTCCGGGAGCCCCTCGACCCACAACATCTCGAGGCCACGCCCCAGGCCACGCCCCAGGCCACGCCCCCTGGCAAAAGTCCAAGAGGGGGTGTTGGCAAAGCTGAACTTTGGATGAACTTTTGCTCCACCACCTGCGAGGGGGCAAAGCCGACTGGAGGAGAGGAGACTCCTATTTAATCAAAATGCTATTCACCAAAGTTTTTCTATATATCCTGTGTGCACTGAAGTCACAATGTTATAACCATATGTCACGTGAAACATAGATTGTATTATATCGTTGAAATGCATTGTGTTGACTGAGGGATGTGAACACGCGTCTATGGACTTCCAAGTGGAAAATGTAATCTCAAAATGAATGGATTTTAATTGTATGCTGAAATAGTCTGTGTTACATGCACAAAGTTTGAAATGACAATTGTATTAATGCATTGTTGTGTGCTGAAGTAAGCCTGTTACATAACATGTTTTCAGATGAGAGTGGCAAGAGAGTGTCATTGAGTTCAAGACCATAGGAGGTGTCCCAGTTGATGGATGTTTTTAGATAAGGATGGTTTAGAGTATCAGTGAGTTCAAGACACCTAAGGGAGGTGGCCGAGTTGATGGGCAGGGCCACCATTAGGAGAGGGATCATGTAGCATCCAATCAGAATTGAAGTCATTGAGTCAGCAAAAACATAGACACACCTTCGATGACAATGACAGATAAAAGGAACAGAACTCAGAGCCTTTTTGCTCTCCTGCACAGGCAGGGAGTCAGATGGGAGACCGTCACTTAGATGCACTCGAATCCACCAGGGATAGAGCATAGATGCTGTAGGCAGGTCTCATTAGATTAAGAGAAGTTCTGGAATTAGGGAAAAAGATGTACTGTCCGAGTGCCCGTGCAGGAAATCCCCTGTGAGAACACGGTTGGAGCACGAAGACTAGAGATAGACTCCACAAGGGAGAGAGAGGTGTTAGGCAGGCCATTAGATTAAGAAATAAGTTCGGAATTAGGGAAAAAGATGCACTGTCCGAGTGCCCGTGCAGGAAATCCCCCGTGAGAACACGGTTGGAGCACGAAGACTAGATATAGACTCCACAAGGGAGAGAGAGGTGTTAGGCAGGCCATTAGAGTAAGAAATAAGTTCGGAATTAGGGAAAAAGATGTACTGTCCGAGTGCCCGTGCAGGAAATCCCCCGTGAGAACACGGTTGGAGCACGAAGACTAGATATAGACTCCACAAGGGAGAGAGAGGTGTTAGGCAGGCCATTAGAGTAAGAAATAAGTTCGGAATTAGGGAAAAAGATGTACTGTCCGAGTGCCCGTGCAGGAAATCCCCCGTGAGAACACGGTTGGAGCACGAAGACCAGATATAGACTCCACAAGGGAGAGAGAGGTGTTAGGCAGGCCATTAGATTAAGAAATAAGTTCGGAATTAGGGAAAAAGATGCACTGTCCGAGTGCCCGTGCAGGAAATCCCCCGTGAGAACACGGTTGGAGCACGAAGACTAGATATAGACTCCACAAGGGAGAGAGAGGAGACCACCAGAGCCACATTAGATGGGAACAAGATACATATCAAAGATACACCAGGTTTCATTTAGACAGGTTGGCCATCTCAGATAAGAAATCTTTAAAAGCCAAGAGTGATACTTAAATAGGGAGAGTATAATGAACTCCATGTTGAAAATTAAGGTAACGTACATTGGATAATGATGTCATGTATATTGGACTGAATGTAATGGACAATGATAGTATGCTTTGTAAGGAGAAGTGTTAACTTATATATAAAACCTATAAAAACCAAGGATTTTTAATTTTATTATTTTTCTTCTTCAAAACATCATTGAGAAGGGTCCACACATCTAATAAGGTAAGAGGCATGATTTTGGGTTCAGATAATTAGCCTCCTCCATGCATGTAGAAATGACAGAATGATCTTGGGCTTCAGCCCTTTTCTCACCGGAGAAAATATGTACTGGGTGATTCTACTATATAGGTTAGTAAATTCTTTCACCCTGGAGGGAAAAAGTGCCGTACGGCCACCTGTATCGGTAGACTGCCCACCCGATGTTCGGGGAGGAGGGGGTAGAGGTCCTAGATTAAGACCCGGACGTGGACAAAGGATTAACGTGTTGTTACTCATCGGGGGGAACTTACGTGTCTGCCTTTTTACTCTGGGTATTTATAGTCGTATGGGATAGCCTCTATTAGGAAGAGATCCGCTGGTTATCACGGTCTCTCGCCTCCGTGATTTGGGAGTGCTCCGATGACGCTATTCTAACTCTCAGGGGAGGGGTCATAGGTCAGAGGTCGCTCGCAAATCATTACACAAGCCAGGGGCGTTTCTACGGGTGGGCCCGGGTAGGCACAGGCCCACCCACTTCTTGCCCTGGCCAACCCAAAAAAACAAAAACAAAATTAATTGGTTGTTTTCTAGAGGCAAACTTGCTGCTGCCTTGCTACCTTGTTTTGTAGCTTAAAAACGCAGGGCACATCATCTCCAAAGTCTATTGCATGACGACTTCCCCGCGCAAAATTTCGTCATGCAATTGCCCCACCAATTTTCTCCAGGCCCACCCAATTTTCTCCAGGCCCACCCATAATTGAATTTCTGCCTACGCCCCTGTGCCAAGCATATCGTATACACAACTTCGTCTTGTATTCATGGTAAACACGAGCCCAATTAAATGAAGCATATGTCTCAGTCTCCCTCCTTAGTTTGTTGGATCATCTGTGTTTACTTGCTGAGCCTTTTATAGTCTTTGTTCTGTAGCCTTTAGCCTAATCCTGTGTTTGTAGTCCTGTGTTTGTAGTCCTGTATTTGGCTGTTCAAGTAAAACCATTGGTTTGTTATTCTGAAGTTTCCTGAGCCTTGTGTTCTGTCTGTGACCATTATGTGTCACTAGCTGACATTAAACAGAAAACAAAAAATTACAGATGTTACCATCTAGGTGTTGTCCGTTGTCGGTGAATAAATATTCTATTCATCGGAGTTGTGTGCATACAGCAGGCACTCTGCCAATCAACATTTTGGACTTCTCACTTCTCACTGACATCATCATCATCTATAAAAGGGAGGAATTGGGCTGTGTCTCTGTTCTTCTTCTTCTTCTGTGGTGTTTTATGGCAGTTGGCATCCTTTATGTTGCATTATTTCCGGATTTATCCATCCACTGTTTCCCTACATTCTGTCCCTCTTCCGATACTCCTCCTTAAAGCGGGACTTATACCCCCCCAGATTTCCTGCAAAACGGCACTCCACTCGATCCGAAAACGCCACAGGCAAGATGGCTGCCCACACTCCCCTCCTTAGTTGGCAGAATTCCTCCCCCATAAACTAACATATCTTGGCCAATAAGTATGTAACATACAAAATAAAACCGTAATATCTTAATTTTATGTAGAATGCAGAGGACATGTAACTGTTTGGTGACACTTCAGCCTTCAGCGTGTACGGTCGTGTACAAGCTGTGCTCCGCTGCTATCTATCGCTTGCCTGCTTTTGCTATCTCCTGCGGCCTCTATCTACCAGCCTGCCTGCTGTGGATTTGGGACCCTGTCCCCGCTAAGGGCATGTCGCCCTGTAAAGGATGTACTGGCCACCTTCAAAAAATTGCAATACTGGAAACTACCATCTATTGTTTGAAAGACACTGGGATTACCTCTACACAGCCTCAGAGCTCCCTTTCCAATGGATTCACAGAAGCTACGATGCCGAATGCTAACTTAGCGTTAGCTACTCCCTCATCGGGTAATGTATCTTCCATCACAGATACCACGAATGCTAACAGTCTGCTAGCTCCCACATCCTTGGGTAAACTGCCCACTCATGTTCCCGAAAACATTGCCTCCCAAGCCTGTGCTATCTCGGGGAAACAAACTGATACTGTCCTCTGGCATGTCCAGGGAGCGAAGCCGAAAAGATTAGTGATCCCTGGTCCCTCAGAGACTGCCTCTTATCACTCGGAAATTAGCTCAGCCACGGGCTGGCCTGCATTAGCTACTATAGCCCCTGTTAGCACTAGCACTGATCAACCATGGATTGTTGTGAGAAGTGGAAAGAAGAGTTTTGCTCCTCCACCACTGATGTCCCTACAGCTGGTAAACAGATTTCAACCGCTATTGGGTAGCCCTGTATCGACTGCCGATATGGATATTGGACTGGCCCATCGGCTATCTGACAACCTAGGTAGCCCCAAAGCTAGGAGGCTATCAAGAGCTAGCAGGCCACAGGCTCAAAGGCTATCAAGAGCTAGCAGGCCGCAGCCCCCTATAACATCCTTGCTCATCGGAGACTCGGATATTAAACACATTGGGATTAAAAACAATACCGCTACACTCTGTTTCCCTGATGAGATGATCTGTGACATAACAGAGAAAATTCCTGAAATCCTGTCTACTCACAGCTCCCTAAACAAGATTACCCTGCATATCGGAGCCAACGACATTCTGAAACAGCAATCAGAAACACTAAAACGTGACTTCCTGGACCTACTGAAGCTCCTAGCCTCACTCAATATTGAGGCATTTATCAGTGGTCCCCTGCCCCCCAATGGATACAAAGTCAATAAGTTCACCAGGTCCCTAAGCCTAAGCACGTGGCTTTCAAATGTCTGCCCTCAGTATAATGTGAATTATATTGACAACTTCAATCTCTTCTGGGATCGAAGCCATCTCTACAATCGTAATGGTCGACTCAACAGAGATGGCACAAGGCTGTTCACTGCCAATCTTATCTTCAACATCAATCACCCAACATCTGATTACTCCACGGCCAGGAATGAGCCCCCCATCCTCTCCACTATCTCCAACCCTCGCCGCGAGGTCACATTGCCAGTCGACACGTCTCATCAACAACAATCCCTGTTGCCACAACTCGAGGCCAGCCGACTAGACGAAATATCCTCTGCCATGCAGGCGATATCAGCCCATCCCCCCCCCCCCCCCTTCGGAGCCTCTACTCCCCCCCGCCAACTCCCAGCTCATCAACAACCAACCATGACGTCCTTCCGGGATGAAGTGGAGGACGCTGCCCCCCCCCTCCTCCTCTCCTGCCCTCTGCTCTATCTTATCCCATTCCCCCCCCCCCCCCTTCGCGGCCCCTACACCCCTCCGCGACCTCCCAGTTCATCAACTACCAACCATGACGTCTTCCTTACAGGAAGCGGAGGACGCTGCCTCCTCCCCCTCCTCTCCTCCTCTCTGCTTCCAGGATGAAGAGGAGGGCACTGCCCCCCCCTCCCCCTCGCCTCTTCTCTCCCCCCCCTCCTTCCGGGCCTCTACACCCCTCCGCGAACTCCCAGTTACATCTTCCTTCCAGGATGAAGCGGAGGACGCTGCCCTTTCCTCTACCTCTTTGCTCCTCCACCTCTCCCCACCCCCCTCCCCCATTCCATTCTCCAGCAGGATAAGCTTTGGACTGTATGATCCCCCAGTCCCCCTGTCCATCTAAGCCCCCTCGTTCTACCCTCCCGACCCTGAACCTGGCCCCTTGACCGTCCCCTCCCTCACATGCCCTCCAGCCCTCTCCCATACTGCCATGCCCCACGCCCCCCCGACCTACCCCCGACCCACCACTCCTGACCCCGAACCTGGCCCCCCCACAGCCCCCTTCCTTACATCCCCCTCAACCTACCTGCTCCCCGCCCCCCCCACCCACCCTCTCTCTGCCATCCCCCACACCCCCTCGACCCACCCCCGACCCACCACTGCCGACCCCGAACCTGGCCCCCCGACCGTCCCTGCCCTCACATGCCCTCCAGCCCTCTCCCATACTGCCATGCCCCACGCCCCCCCCGACCCACCACCGACCCAGCACCCCCGACCCCGAACCTGGCCCCCCCACAGTCCCCTCCCTCACATCCCCCTCAACCTACCTGCTCCCCGCCCCCCCCACCCACCCTCTCTCCGCCATCCCCCACACCCCCTCGACCCACCCCCGACCCACCGACCCCGAGTCGGCAGAGTCGGCTGTGGTTGCAGTCCCACAAGAGTCGACGCGCCCCACCCCCGTCTGTCCAAGACCCCCCCCAATCTGCCCCCCCCCCCTCTGTGGTCCAAGTCCCCAAGCGTCGACCAGCCCGATGCCAGACCCCTCCATCCCGGCCTGTCCCCATAGAAACAAGGTCCCACAGCCTTATAAAGGAACTGCGCCAGCACACACTAGAAGTGGAACTGGCTGCGATAAACCATTATTGGTCTATCGATCCAATGCTTCGATACCAGTCTTGATTTCATACAGACGTAATACTTTCCCCCCAACACGATCTGTTTCTAAATCAGACTTAATCGCCATTCCCCTTGTGAAGCAAACGATACAAGTTCCAGGCTCTAAAAATATTAAAGCCGCACTCCTTAATGTTAGGTCGCTGTCAAATAAATCTCTCCTCATCAATGATCTGAATACCAGTCATAATCTGGATTTAATGTTCCTCACCGAAACCTGGCTCGATATGAACAACAGAGTGGCTGTTCTGTCCGAATCAGCACCGCCCAATTATAGCTTCATTGACACTCCCAGAGCTGATAAGAGGGGGGGGGGGGGGGAGTAGCGATTGTCTTTTCTGATATGTTTCAATGTAAGCAGGTAACATTTGGAGACTTTCCATCGTTTGAATACCTTGCTGCTATTCTGAAATGCTCAACCACTGTGTTACTGCTGAATATCTATAGACCACCAAAATACTCAGCCAGCTTTCTCGTTGAATTTGCTGATCTTCTCTCCTTAATTTTCATTGAACATGACTGTATATCTATTGCTGGGGATTTCAATATTCATATTGATAACCCGACGGATAATTTTGCCAAAGAACTGAATATCTTACTTGATACTTTTGATCTGTCTCAACATGTTTCAGGGCCTACTCACAACCGAGGCCATACCCTGGATTTAGTTATTACTAGGGGCTTCAAGTCCTCTTCTGTGTCGACTATTGATGTTGCGTTGTCTGACCATCTTTGCGTCTTTTTTGAAATGGAAATCTCCCCTGAGATCATTAATAGGTCACAAACCGTTAAAAGACGAGACATTAATGCAGGCACCAGCGCGCTGTTTATGGAGACATTTTCTTTATCTCCTCCCACATCAGCTTCTGTCAATGAGATTCTTGATAACTTCAATTCAACAATTCTGAATACTATTGATAGCGTGGCGCCTGTTAGATTAAAATTGCTGTCTGGCAAAATTAAAGCACCCTGGCGAAATTCTGCATCCGTTAGATGCAAAAAGAAAGATTGCAGGAAAGCTAAGCGTAAATGGCGGAAAACTAATCTTCACATTCACTATGATATTTACAAAGAAAGCCTTCACTCCTACAACCTCGAACTGAAAAGGTCGAGACAATCTGAAAAAAGACTGACTAATCCGCCTCTCTGTGTAGCACCTGAATTCCTCTCTACTGTCAAATGTACCGTAAATTCCGGACTATAAGCCGCGGCTTTTTTCCCGTTTTTTGGCCCCTGCGGCTTATATAACGGTGCGTCTTATCTATGGATTTTTTCAGAAAAAAAAAAAAAAAAAAAAAAAAATCTCTCTTTTTTAGCACTCTTTCTAACTATAAATCCACTTCTGTTTTAATTTCCTCTCTTGCCCTCTTTTCACCACACCGCGGACACTGTGTGCACTGTAAAAATAAACAACGGTGGTGTTGTGTTATGTTGTTTTGTTGAAATGTTACGGTAATACGGTAAATGGGAGCTTCCTCAAACAGCCATCTCTTTCCCGACAATCCCCTCTGTGCGTGATCACTTACATATGGTAATTACGGTAAGCAAACGGCCACAAGCCCATCAACTCCCTCCCCCGACTACCAGGAGAAAATCACAAACTTCGGCGAATTCACACAAAGGAAGATCAAGGAATATTCCATCGAACCGGAGCAGATCATAAATATGGATGAAGTGCCTTTGACGTTCGACCTGCCACTCACTCGGACTGTTAACAAGAAGCGCCCTGGAGGATTCTTTCACCAAAAAAAAGCTTTGCTCGTTCTCGACAGCATGAGAACGAGCAGTAGATGATCATGAGGTGGTTTTTCAGACGTGTCGATATAGCAGTTTATCGCAAAAGTGTAATGGAAACACATTTTTCGCATTTGCACGTCATGTGACCCATATTATCCCTTGGAAAAGGAGCGGAAAATAAGTTTGGTAAGTAAGGTTCGATAGCCGTGTCAAAACCTCCGCAGCAAGTGGAAAACTTTGAAGCAACGCTACCTAGCAGAAAGACGAGTGTTGTGCAAAAGCGTAGCCGGGCAAATTAGATAATGTTTAATGGCAGAAATCGGTCCATGGTGACAGCAGGCTGCCTGTGTGCGCGCATTTGGCACAGCGGCGAGATGAGAGGATGAAAAGCACACACTGGTGCGGTGGTGCTGTCTGAAGTGAATACAGTGACTGTGAGTAGGCTAATACATTGCACACGTTTCAGGTGCAATTATAGAACCAAATCAGCCTTTTCCCCCCTCCATCTCTAAATCGGACCAGTTGTAGGCTATTAGGCTACCTTTTTTCCTCTGCCTGTCGCGCTGACTGCATTCACGCAGCCAGCAACATTTTGCGACTCATTTTCTTTTGAATTGATAATCAGGCTCGTTTATATGCATTGTAACTTCATGTTGGGATTTCCATTGACCATTGGTTGGATTTGAGCATGCAGGGGACGGGATATGGGGCAGATCCCCGTGCGTAATCACTGTGGCAGCTGCTGCAACGGGGAATCACTCAAACGCAACTTCAATGGAAACGCCTACAAGTCGCAATTGTACATTGTCGAAGTTGTAGAAATATCGCAATTCTTTTGCGAAAAACTGTAATGGAAACACAGCTATAGATGAAGAGGAGTTCGTTGGTTTTGAGTGACAATGAAGGAGAGAGGAGAGTGGTTGACGAAGCCACCCTGAACCTGTTCGTTTCCGACACTGAAGATGAGGACTTTGGTGGTTTCAGTACGCAGGAAGAAGAGGAAGACGAGCATTAGTGACTTGACTTCTCTGGTTACAGGTTTGCTGCACATATAGCCTATTGTTGTGTGATTTTGTCTGGGGATTAGTGACCTGACTTTTGTTTTGTTTTGTTGAAATGTTAATAAATGGGAGCTTCCCCAAACAGCCATCGCTTTCCCGACATTCCTCTCTGTGCACGAACCCTTTCATATGGTAATTAAACATCAAAACACCCGCGGCTTATAGACCGGTGCGGCTTATAGAAGAAAAAAATAGTCAATTTTGGTCCCGCGGCTTATACACCGGTGCGTCTTATAGTCCGGAATTTACGGTAATGAGTTTGCTGCCTTTTTTACGGATAAAATTATTAATATCAGGCAGGCTATTAGTGGCTCCACACCAAGAAATGCTGTGACATCATCCTACCCGCAGATCCCTAGTTCGATAAATTTGTCCCAGTTCAGCGTTATCGATCATCGGTAATCAGTAACTACAGACCAATATCTAATCTCCCCTTTATAGCCAAAATAATTGAAAAGGTTGTTTACCTACAACTCAATAGATTCCTAACCTCAAATGATCTCCTAGATAAACTCCAATCAGGCTTTCGCCCCCATCACAGCACTGAAACCGCGCTTACTAAAGTCATAAATGACATGAGAATGAACACAGACTCAGGCAAAAATTCGATTCTAGTGCTACTGGATCTTAGCACTGCATTTGACACTGTTGACCGCTCAATTTTATTGGACAGACTGGAAAACTGGGTTGGGCTATCGGGTACGGTCCTCCAGTGGTTCAAGTCCTATCTTCAAGACAGGAAGTACTTCGTCTCCATTGGCAATTACACATCTGACCTAACTAGGATGACCTGTGGGGTGCCTCAAGGATCCATTATGGGGCCCGTTCTCTTCAACCTTTATATGCTCCCTCTAGGCCTAATTATGCAAAAAAAACAAAGTAGCCTATCATAACTATGCAGACGACACTCAGTTGTATATAACTCTTTCCTCAGCTGACTATGCCCCCATAGAATCATTGTGCCAGTGCATTGATCAAATAAATAACTGGATGTGCCAGAATTTCCTACAGCTAAACAAAGACAAAACTGAGGTGATCGTGTTTGGCCCCAAAGAACAAAGGCTTAAAATCACTGCACGCCTTGAGTCTCGATCCCTGAAGCCTAAGGATCAAGTCAAAAATCTTGGAGTTATTATTGATTCCGATCTCAACTTTAACTCCCACATTAAGTCAATTAGATAATCTGCTTTTTATCATCTTAAAAATATAGCAAGAATTAGGGGATACATGTCCAGACAGGATCTAGAAAAACTAATTCACGCCTTCATTTATAGTAGGTTAGACTACTGCAATAGTCTTTTTTCTGGTCTCTCCAAAAAAGAACTTAGGCAACTTCAACTCATTCAGAATGCTGCTGCTAGAGTTCTAACGAAGACTAAGAAAGCTGATCATATCACTCCAGTTCTTAAGTCCTTACACTGGTTGCCAGTGTGTCAGAGAATAGATTTTAAAATACTGTTATTAGTCTATAAATCACTTAATGGCCTAGGCCCAAAATACATAGCTGAATTGCTCCCACGCTACGAACCATCTAGAACTCTTAGGTCAACAGGGTCCAGCTTATTAACTGTCCCTAGGATCAAATCAAATCACGGGAAGGCTGCATTTACCCACTATGCTTCTGCTAGTTGGAACAAATTGCCTGAAGACCTCAGATCTGCCCCAACCTTACTTACTTTTAAAAATAGACTAAAGACTTTTATGTTTACCGTCGCTTTTAACTGCTGACAGCTACTATGCAAACCCAATGAGTCCTCTATAAGTTTTAGCTCTTTCTGCAACTGCCGCGCCTGTTGCTTATTGCACTTTTTATACTCTTTTTTTTAAGTTTTGTTGTGATGCTTTTAAATGTCCGTTTTACTCTCTTCTTTTATTTTATTTTCCTGTCGACCATTTTATGTGAAGCACTTTGAATTGCCTCTGTGTATGAAATGTGCTATACAAATAAACTTGACTTGACTTGACTTGACTTTAATTAAACTTGCATTCCAGGAATATTGTGCTCTAAAGATGACGTTAGTGGCTCGAGACCGTTTCGTCCTGAAACCCACACGCTTTGCGCCAGCGTAACCTATGTGGGATTCGAAATAACGCATCCGAGATAGAAAACGTTATGAATATAGCCACGTTATAAACAACAAACTAACGCTGTTGATCCGTATGGAAACAGTGTTACTCGAAATGGTTAAAAGTTATATCAATTTGCTCGTTTTACTGCCATATAACATAACTAACTAGCGGCTAATAGCCACAGTAGGCATTACCCAGGCAGGGATGCATTGGTCCTAAAGGGCTCGCGCCGCGTGAACTACAGTAATAATCAATGGGGAAAAAAACAAATTTTCACATGAGTGGGGCGCGTGTTAACCCCACCGTGACGTCACGATGTACCAAATATCCCATTCATTTGAGGGCACAACAAAAAGCAGTGTTCAACCCATAGAGGGAACTTATGCTGCTGAAAATTATACAAATGGAACAATGGTAACAGTTTGGTCTCAAATGTGGAAATTTTGACCAGAATTCTTCACTCACCACCCCCAAAGTCATATTGGTTAAAAGCTGAAAAAAGGTGTTTTGGGGGTAAGTTACACTTTAACTCACCCTTGTCCTTGACCTCTCCTATCTGTCCCTTCTATCCCTCTTCTCCCTACTTACACTCACCTCGTCTCTGTTTGTTGATGTCACAATGTCCAGTTGTGTCACTGTAATTGTGATGCGAAGTTGAGCAAGTTGTGCATGCCAATAGAGCAGGCGAGGCCACGCAGCAGCTGAGCTGCGTGGTTAAGATTAGGATTAGGGTGTGAAAAAGCTTCTGTGGTAGTTCCCGATAGCGATACATACGCACGCGCACACACACACACACACACACACACACACACACACACACACACACACACACACACACACACATAGACTCACAAGGTGAAAACAATACCACCCACACGCTGTCGCGGCTAAAATAACCACAGAAGGGTTGTAACTTTGTTGCGGTAACGGCCAGGTGAAAACAGACTGCAACAGAATGCATTTTGGTATACTTTCATGGTTTTAGTGACCAGGCTTGTTCACTAGATATTACAGTGCATTGTGGGAAATGTGTAGTGCCCTCAAAGCCATTCCACAAGATCATTTTCCTATTCGAACACTAACGACAACAAAAAATCACACGGGGTTGAAGTAAACGGTGCAGGTTTGCACATCCTGTGCTCTGACGGACGGATGGACAAAGTCACTCATAGAAGCAGCCGCACAGCTTAAAAAGAGCTGACGTCCGTATTAGTGACCTAAAACCCAGATGATCCATTGTGGCCACAGCCGTTCAATGCAGATACTCTGAGCAGCACAATTTACAACTAAATAGGGGGAGTCCATTTTGCTGCACCGTGGGAACCAGTCATTCCCCTGGGAAATGAAAACACATGACTCACCCCCTCTGCGGCCTTTCCGTGTCAGCTATGAATGTTTTGTCCTCACACTGCTTGTTCCAGCTGTGGGGGGATAGGGTTGATGTGGGTGGGGGAGTGGGAGGGCACAGCATTGGCACTCAGGACATGAACTATGCCCTCTCGACTTGCCACTGAGCATTAGGCCAACCAGAGGAGAGATCCAATAAGGCTTATGTACGAACTGTAGAGAGTGCAGCAGCTCCTTCGCCTTCCGCTGACCACCTCTGTCACTTTCACGCGTCAACAACACACACTGCTGTGGTCAGTACACGCGTGTCAACACATTGCTGCGGTCAGTACACGCATGTCAACACACTGCTGCGGACCTGCGGTCAGTACACACACAACTGAAACTGCATGGCAAGTGGAACACCGATGCTCGCTTCGCCAGAGAAGGTCAAAGCTGCTGATGCGATATCCCCCGCCGCTGTTTCTTGGCTTGCAAATGTTTGAGGTTTGCATGAGTCAGATGAGAAATTGGCCTGGTGTTTGTAACGCCGGCGGAGACAGAGGACAAGGCTGCGGCCCTGGCCTGGTGTTTGTAACTGCAGCAGAGACAGAGGACAAGGCTGCGGCCCTGGCCTGCTGTTTGTAACTGCAGCAGAGACAGAGGACAAGGCTGCGGCCCTGGCCTGGTGTTTGTAACTGCAGCAGAGACAGAGGACAAGGCTGCGGCCCTGGCCTGGTGTTTGTGGTCAGATGGAATGTGAACTCCGGGTGAGGAAAAAAAGGGCCAAAGTTATTATGAGGCGTCCCCCCTCTGCTGGTTGTTTGTTTAGACAGACCGGCTGTCTCACAGAAAAAGCTGTGGATGGAATACTAATGGATATGACTAATGTCTCTCTCTCTCTCTCTCTCTCTCTCTCTCCTGATTCCATCCCACTCTCTCCTCTCACTCCTCGTTCTGCATCCTTGAACGCATGTGGACCAAACGTTCACGTGTCAACTCGGGGATTCAAAAGTCGTGAGTCGGTTACAGGCGGAGGGGTTGTGAGAGACACTATTTAAAAAGGAGTGGAAACGAGTCTCCGTCCGCCCTCACTCTTAGAGCTCAGTGATCCTGGTTTCTAATCTAATCACCGATTGGTGGGTGGACACAAAACAAGCTCCGCCTCCGTCGGTCTTTGCAGCCACGGAGTGGGCCTGTCTAATCCCCTCTCCATCCATTTTAGGTGTTGACATTTCCAAATCACACTTTCTCCAGGATGCGCTCGCCCTGAGGGATGAGCAAGAAGACGTCCCAGAGCCTCTGAAGCTCTACCTGGGCTAGATTAAAATTAGATTAATACCTGCTGAGATTTAGGATTAGACGCCCCCTTTGGCTTTAGCAAGCTTCATTTATCAACTGTTTAAAAATGATTTTGGCATTCAGTTTTGAAGAGTGGGAAAGATCCAGCCTAATAGTACGAGCCTCGTGCAAGAAGGAAAAGGCAGAAGTGGTCAATATTTCATTGATAGTCACAGTTTTTCTATAGCTAAATATATTGTTTAATTAAATCAATTGAATGGAAGCACATTACTGACATTGCACATAGTATTATTTTCTATATCTGTAATCACTGCACTTCAAAGCCTGGCTGCATGAACATGGAGCTGAACCACACAAGGCTTACAATCACATCAATTCTTCCACCCCACTTGCAGCATTATTAGCAATCCAATTAGTGGTGAGATTGGGAGAGCGACACTAAGTGGCAGGGAGAGAGCCACAACGACGCTCACGATCAATTTAACTTTCCATTCAACATCAGTGGCCACAGCACAGCCAAGTCCCTGTGTGTTCTCAAGTTCTCCTGCAAAAAAGAGACCTGCCGCCACAATTCCCCTGAATGTCTTCTTGTATCACCTACAGAGTTTATGCCTGCAAAAATCTAATTTTCTCTCCAGAAATGGTTATAATATTTGTTAATAACTCTGCTGGCCGGATCAAATTCACGCTCAGCTACAAAGCAGCCGAAGAGTGGCGATAAATAAAGCGTGATTGCATTGATTGAGCCAATGGATTACAGCAATTACTGTAGGTGGAGCTTTGGCAGCACCTTGACTGTATGTTATTTTATCGCCCCCTCTGGGTTTACCCCCACCCCGAGCCATTTAGCATCGGCGAGAAAGTTTTCCGAGCCACTAATTACTGTAGGTCGCTTGCGTTCCTGGCTGTCGCACTGTTATGATAAGAGAAGCATTTGATGAAGAATTGGGTTGAATGCTCTCACAGTGAGGCTAGGTGCAGATGTGCACACATGTCTCTCGTGCACGCTCATGCTAAAAAGATAAACGCGACATTGATAGCGCCACAGAGCTTACTGCTATTACAGCTGTCTCTAACGCGCTCTTCTCCTCAACAGTAAACACAAACAGGATAGCGGCATCTTCCAACTCAATGCTCTGTCTCTCTGTTTGTGGCTCTCTCTCATTAGAGGGATACAAACCCTACCCTCTCCTCTGGGGCTCACTAACTGCAGCTAGTACACACAAACTGAGGTGGGGGGGGGGTGTGGTAGAAGGGCACCCCAGGGACCGTATTCCCTGTGTGACTTTTTCAAAACAAGTGCAAATCTGGACTCAAAAAACCCTGTGGGCTGTACACTGGAGGACATTGGAACTGTTTGTGGATAATCCTGCTTCTCTATGAAATAGAATCAAATGGATCTAAATTAAATTAAACAGTCTATTAGTATAGGTCACGCTGTATGTTTACTTACTCAATATAAACCTTAGATTCTGCCCCTGGGCCCTGACCTATGATCTCTCTATCTACAGTCCCCCACTGGCAGGCCTGGGCACTGTGTGTGTGTGTGTGTGTGTGTGTGTGTGTGTGTGTGTGTGTGTGTGTGTGTGTGTGTGTGTGCGTGTGCGTGTGCGTGTGCGTGTGCGTGTGCGTGTGCGTGTGCGTGCGCGTGCGCGTGCACACGTGCGTGTGGGTGGGCGTGTGACCGAGTGGGAGGCTAATGAGCTCATCGATTGTGGTGGAAAGCCTCAGGTTATCATTAGTTCTCTGACGATCAAATGCCGCCATCGAGCCAATAGGAGGGCATGCAAGGTACAAGTCTGGCCCTATAGACTTTAATGTCACCATTATGTGGTTATTTTTCCACTGGAAAACTCCCTCCATTCAAATCTAGGGAAGATGATTTTTGTTTGTGTGTGTGTGTGTGTGTGTGTGTGTGTGTGTGTGTGTGTGTGTGTGTGTGTGTGTGTGTGTGTGTGTGTGTGTGTGTGTGTGTGTGTTTCCAAAGTTAGTGGATTCCCCCCACCCCTGTTTTTTCTCCCAGTACCCCCCACCACCCCCCCCCCCCCCCCATCATCCCCCCCCCCCCCCCCCCATCCCCCACCCCCACCCGTATCCCCCTCCCATTTTCTCCCCACTTGTACTTGGCCAATTTCCCCTGCTGTCCCGGGCATTGCCCTCTCTGCCGATCTGGGGAGACTAGCAAATGCTTCCTCTGGTGCATGTCCAGTCACTTATTTTCACCTGACTGCGAGGAGTTTCAGGCAGGACATAGTATGTGGGAGGATCACGCCATTTGCCCCAGTTCCCCTCCCCCCCGAACAGACACACCCCGACCGACCAGAGGAAGCACTAGTGCAGCGACCAGGACACATACACTTACTCCAGCTTCCCGCCCACAGACAATGTCAATTGTGCCTGTATGGATCAATTGTGCCTGTATGGACGCCCGGCCAAGCCTGAGGTAACACAGAGGCTCGAACCTGCGACCCTCATGTTGGTAGACAGGGAAGCTACCGCTGCACCTGGCCCCCCAAGTTCCATCAAAGAGTGATGGAGAGTTTCCCACATGTACTTTCTCAGAGGCAACATGCTCCCAAACCCCGACCCATCTATTCCAATCCCACAAAGGGCGTTAGCAGCACCATCAATGGGCTGCTTTGCACAATGGGGATCGACCCCACACAAGAGGAACATTCTCTCATCGCCAGCTTAGAGCGTTCCCAGACGGCCTTGATTGTCTGGCCTTGTCTGTAACGACAAGACGCTTGCTTGATGTCTCTATGAGAACCCTCACATTTCCACACACGACTGTTAACGTAGACGGCCCTCTCCTCATCACTGCAGCCTCTGAGCAGGCTGACCGGGAGGCGGCCCTCTCCTTATCGCTGCAGCCTCTGAGCAGGCTGACCGGGAGGCGGCCCTCTCCTTATCACTGCAGCCTCTGAGCAGGCTGACCGGGAGGCGGCCCTCTCCTTATCGCTGCAGCCTCTGAGCAGGCTGACCGGGAGGCGGCCCTCTCCTTATCACTGCAGCCTCTGGGCAGGCTGACCGGGAGGCGGCCCTCTCCTCATCACCACAGCCTCTGAGTGGGCTGAAGAAAACAGAAAGCGTCCTCTCTCAGGCTGCTGTGAGCGGGCACCGAACCTGCCCAAGGACTGGGAGTTAAAGGAACGTTACAGTTCACACAAAAATTAAAACTCAGTCAATAGCTACCCCCCCCCCCCCCCCCCCCCCATGCCAGTGGAAGGTTGGGTGAAGGTTTTTTTTGCCCACAAAACATTCCTGTTGTGCAGCTCTTTATTTGTTCTGTATACCGTATATTTTATTTTAACTGTGCATATTTTACCGTGAATATTCTACAGTGCATTTTTACTGTGTATACCTTATTTTACTGTGTATTTATATTTTGTCATATGCTGCAACATCAATCCCTTGGAGATTAATAAAAGTACCTACCTACAGTACCAATACCTATTAATTAATACACAGGACAAGATGTTACTATCCCTTAGGGTGACCAGATCCCAGCAAACCAAATGTGGGACAAAGAGTACGTTTGTGTGGGACAATGTGGGACACGCTACCGATGATTTGAGGCAGTCTAAAATTAAGATATACTGTATTTTCTAACTTGCAAAAAATATACATTTCTATTCACCCCTCTCTATGCTTTGCCCTCTGGTTGATTCACACAATCTGCAAATAAAAACATAAATTATCTGACTAAAATGTGTAGGCTACAATAAAACAGACCAGACAGGTTGCTGACATGGGATTCAAGTCATGGCTTCATGTACAGATTAAACACATGGCAGGTGTGTGCCTTCCACACACGAAAACATTAAAGTTAGTCAGACTTTTCTAGTAGAACAATATACTACTGAACCATATAGGTATTGAAGTAGAACCATAGTAGGCTAGCTCCATCTGAACAAAACATTAACTAACATCACAATAAGAGCACAGCTTAGAATGGAATTTATAATTGCCCGTTGCAAATAGCCTGTAGCAGCTGTTGAGAAAGATTTGAGGCTGTCTTCAATTGTGCCAGTTATACAACACTTGAGAGCTTTGTGCAAAGATGCACTGTTGTATTAATATGGGTAGTAGCTATTATCATTAGTATGGTAAGTATTTGGCCATTGGTATTGTTATTATTGCTACTAGTTACTGGGAATACACATCTCTCAGGCTGCACTATGTGAAGTTAACCGTGCGCTGCACATCTCTCGAGCCACAGTGTGTGCTGCAGACAAGAGCAGCGGTGTGCACGCTCTCTCTCTCCCCTGCTCTCCCTCTGTTTCTCGGTCTATCTCTCTCCCCCGCTCTCCCTCTATTTCTCTCTCTGTCTTGGTCTGATAGCGCTCCCTCTCTCTCTCTCTCTCTCTCTCTCGCCCAAAATGCGGGACATCTTCTCAATTTGCGGGATGCGTGAAAAATCATGAAAATGCTGTGCAGTCCCGCACAAAGCGGGACATCTGGTCACCCTACTATCCCTTGTGCCAAAATCTGAGGAAAAACACATTTAGAAGCCCAATCCAGAATAAAACAAGCTAACAGGCTAACAAACTAATAAACAAGACACAAATAACCAGTTACCTACCCTAGCCAACAGCAGTATGAAGCATGTCATTGGGGTTTTCAAGTGGGCACCTTCCTTCACCGACGTTTCGTTAAGTTAGGCCCACGACACCTCAAGAAGGCTTAACGGTGTAATCCAGCGTCCTGGAAACACCCCCCTCCATGCTACCACCGCACAACTGCATATTACCTCACTATCTAAGCCTAGCTATCCAGGTCGGTTCGGTATGACATTCCTAACTACACCACCACTGTCAATGATTCAGCCCTGTTGATGCGGGCCGTCAATCATGACCAACAACAAACAATCCCTAACTACACCACCACTGTCAATGATTCAGCCCTGTTGATGCGGACCGTTAATCATGACCAACAACAAACAATCAATCTGACCTTAGCGAGCTCCCCAGCTAGCATGTTTCCTCCTTATCCACAGCCATTCACTTGCTCGTTCTGCTGCCTGAGACATGTTGCTAACCGCAAGTTTCAGGCTCCGTCCCCGAATGCCCAACTCAGTTAGTAAGGCAATAACGGACTTTGCCACAAAACCACGGCAGCCCACCTCTACAGGCCGCACTCGAGCCCTCCAACCTCGCTGCTCTGCCTCTGCTGCCATTTGAGCATACCTAGCTTTATTGCGCTCATAAGCCTCCTCAACTCGATCTTCCCACGGGACTGTGAGTTCGAAAAAATAAACTCTCTTCTCTACCTCAGACCACAGTAACAAGTCCGGACGTAGCCGGGTGCTAACTATATATGCTGGGATGACTAGCTGTTCATTCAAGTCAACCCTCATTTCCCAGGCTCCACCTACACTTAGCTGCCCTAACTTGTGCCTGACCTTAATTGGTCTAATCTTTTCTCCCTCACGTACAAATTTGATCTGTCTAGTCTCTTTGCTAGCAACTAGAGAATTTACTTCTAGCCGCTTTTCCTCAACTGCAGCTGCCAAACATTTCAACACCTGGTTGTGACGCCAGGTGTATCGCCCCTGGGAGAGACTGACCTTACACCCTGACAGTATATGCCTCAATGTACATACACTAGAACACAACGGGCAGGCACCATCCTCGCCCAACCACTGATTTAAGTTCTGGGGAGATGGCAGCACATCATAAGTAGCCCCTAGAATAAATCTAATTCTGCTGGCCTCCATGCTCCACAACTCTCTCCACTTCAACTTTCTCTTCTCTACACTCTCCCAGTTCACCCACTGTCCTTGCTTTGCCTGCGACACTGCCTTAGTACATCTTATTGCCTCCTCTTGCCTATGTACTTCTTCAACTACCATCTTCCTCTTTTATATTACTACCTATCAGGGAAACAGAGTTACAGCATTCTCCTAAACAACTGAATATAGTGAACTTTCAACTGCTCATCTGGCGTAATCCAAGTCCCAAGGGGGGGTACTGTAAGTGATATAATTTTAAATCAACTTCTGGAGGCTTGGATTATGCCAGACAAGCACGGAAGGCTGCTTTTATGTTGTTGTTTTTTACGTCTGAAAGTTGGTCACCATATACTTCACTTGGGTAACACAATAACGTTCAGTTGTAAGTCATTTATAAGCCTTTAGTTAATGATGAACTAATCATTTACTAAACATGAATATACATTTGTAGATGATTAATAAATGTTATGTTAACATATACAAATGTGTTGTTAGTAATCTATAAACCTTTAGTAAATGAAGTGTTCCTCACCTGTTGTAAATGATGTGTAAATAATTTACAATTCATTTATAAGGCTTTCTGCATCCCCTAATCTAAAGTGTAAACCATTCATGACACATAAATGTGTTACATACAAGGGAGTAGCTCTGTTTGTCAAAGTTGAAGCCAATGCGGAAGTGTCCTCTTTGCCTGCAGGGGGCGACCCATTGGTTTGTGGACTTCTGTTTTGAAGCCTCACGTATGGCTTCAGTAAACACTTTCCTAGTACGTTTATGGTCTCAATCGCTATATTCAGACTATGTTTTCGGGCGTGATTGACAGGTCGCTTGCTGATCACACAGCTCGCCGATCACGGACCAATAGCAGGCCGTGCTCTGTGGGAAACCCCTGGACTTGTGTCGAGATCCAAGATGGCAATGGCCAAAATGCCATACATGAGGCATCAAAAAACAGAAGTCGTCCAAAAAGTCTGTGACTACTAGTCACGACTAGTGAGCACTCTCAAAAAAGTTTCAAAAGCTACGGTGCAAGGCGCAAACAATATACAGAAAGACAGAAAAACCAGCACTCAAAATAAATCCTTTTGGGTTTTTTTTAATACCTTCAAAGCAGCAGTCAAGCAATGGACGTTTCGGCACAAGCCTTCCTCAGCATAAAAAAAAACAGAAGTCCACAGACCAATGGGTCACCCCCTGCAGGCCATTCGAAAGAATGCAGGTTTAAGTGCACTTACGCATTGGCTTCAATTTTGACAGAGCTTGTATGTAACACATTTATGTGTGATGATGAATGGTTTACACTTTAGATTAGGGGATGCAGAAAGCCTTGTAAATTAATTGTAAATGATTTACACATCATTTATAACAGGTGAGGAACACTTCATTTGCTAAAGGTTTATAGATGACTTACAACACATTGTGATATGTTAACATATCATTTATTAATCATCTACAAATGTATATTCATGTTTTGTAAATGATTAGTTCATGATTAACTAAAGGCTTATAAATGACTTACGACTGAACGTTATTATAAAGTGTTACCGCAGTGGTAGAACATTCCTCGACAGGCCTCCCTCCTCCTGGCATCCCTCCCCTATACTCTTTTCTTCATCCCACTCTTTATCCTCCCTTTCTTCGGAGGCCCTCTGGACCCCATCAAGGCTCACTCTGTTCATCCCACATGTGAGGGGTCACTGCGTACCCCACAAGAATAAACCAGCCACTCAATGTGAGGATCTTTGTATGTCCTCCTCCCCCATACCCTCTCTCTCCCTCTCACTTGTGCCCTATAGACCAGAATCGACTCCATTCAGAGTGCTTCCCTCCCCCCCTGGAGTGGTCTTCTCAGGACCCCTCACACAGTGCCATTCTACGCCTTATTGCCCAGGCTCCTCCGCAGAGAGCAGTCTCGTGAAAGCATTTGCAAGGACATGGAGGGGAACGCAAGATCACGTGGTGAAGCAGCGTGTGGGGCGAGTGTTTAACGAGAGGAAAGGGCAGAATGTGTAAAATGTCTCCTTAAAGGAAGCCAAATGGCCATCTTGGACAGAAAATGTGTGCTGTTTAGAAACGCTGCAGTTTTATGAGTTGGGGCCTTCATCCGCATTGTGCTGGGACTTCCTATGGACCAAAGCTGGTTTCTCAAGCTCATCTCCACCTCGTGTTTAATCTCCCCAGTGCTTTCATTAGGAACACACCATGTGTTGATTCTAAAGAATCGAAGCGGACACCTTATTTGGAGCGAGAATGAGCTGGAGGAAGCTTTTGTCCACAGCAGGAGTGCCCGTAGCACAGAGAGGAACACTGTTTGGTCTGACTTGGGTTGCTATACCAGGGCTGAAGAGAGCCATGGCAACGCAAGCAGAAGGTCTGCTGGAGAACATAGTGCTGATACAATACGGCTTCTCTGGGGCTTGTCATTCCAGTCAGGCCTGACCCAAATTACGACATCCTGGGGAAAAAAACTGTTCCACTTTGGCCAGCTACACATACACATCAACACAGAATACCTAATCAGGCTCGCATATACGTTTGGCTGATAGCGATAATAAAAGAAACATGGATGTTTGAAGTCTAATCGCTGAAGAAACGGGCCGTTAATGTTTTAGCACAACAGTCTACAGTACACAGCCTATGGCTGGTGGATTATTGGGGCTTTGCAATTGTTTACCCACGGCACAGCAAACACAGTGTAAATATGAGCACAAGCCAGCTTTCCATCTGTGGTTCTATTATTTTTTCAGCATTTTAAAGCTTAATATTTTTTTTATGTTTTCCTATGTTTATTATCTCATATCGACAGCCTCGGGGAGACATTTCATTTAAAATTGGAAAACCAACACACACAAACGAGGCGATTACAACCGATGCCTACAGAAGCCTTTGAGATTTTCATATTTCATTGAAACATAATGCAAATGCATAACAGTATTTTGATCGCTAATAGTCCTTAAGGGGAACTTTAACTGAGTTTCTTTCTTTCTTCATTTTACAAAAAAAAAAAAAAAAATTGTGTGTGTGTGAGATTTGAAAAATAATGGGAACACAAAGGGGCTTGATACGGCTAACTCAGAAACAGTTGAAGAAATCACATGAACATCCCCGCCCCCCCCCCCCCCCCCCACCAGGCCCGGTTCTACGGGGGTACAAAAGCATGCATTGCACCCTTATTTTAATTGTCTGCATGCTCAGTTGAAAGGTAAAAAAATATATATATATATGTATATATATATATATATATATATATATATATATATATATATATATATATATATATATATATATATATATATATATATTTTTTTTTTTTTTTTTTTTTTATAAATGCTGCAGCTGCACACTTACTGTTTAAACTTGAATTATAATTGTTGTTTTTTTTGTTCTTTGATGTGAAATACTGAAATATTTCAGTAAAGCACTTGAAACACTTGAAATATTCTTGCTTGGGTGGTATCATTCTACTTGAAATGATGGTAAAATGTATTATTTTTAGTAAAATATTTTTGTAAAATAACATGTCCGAGTGGGCCCGGCCTTCGGCCGGGCATCTGCACCCCTTCCTATCTAGGATGCATCCCTAGTCATCTTGTTCTGGAACCGGCCCTGCCCCCCCCCCACACACACACAC